>NC_143050.1:28882500-29229166 GCF_057628025.1 Oncorhynchus mykiss | reverse complement strand
GATTTTACTGCCATCTATAAGATCTATAGTGTTGAAGCACCTGAAAAAGAGAAACGTTGTTGGACTATATGAACAATGCTCATTATAAGAGTATCCTAGCCTACTCATGACTAAATAAAACATTTGTTTTTATATATGTATATATACCTTTAAAAAAAAAAAAACAATCAACAAACATCAATAAACAAAAGCGGAATAGTCACATACATTGCAACTTTTGCTCACCAGATATGGAAACCTAGGATGGTTTAATTGATGCATTGAATTTTGAAAAGGAGCTAACAAAGCAACTATGTAGGGAACTCACATGGCAGTAACTAGTTACCACAGCCACAAAGTCATAAACCTTGCCTATTTCTTAAATTCAGATTTTAAATCTAACCACACTGCAAACTGTACGATACATTCGGAAAGTATTCAGACCTCTTGACTTTGTCCACATTTTGTTACGTTATTTTAAAATGGATGAAAAAAAATCATCATCAATCTACAAACAATACTCCATAATGACAACGTGAAAACAGGTTTTATAAACAAAAACAAAAAACAGAAATACCTTATTTACATAAGTACTCAGACCCTTTGCTATGAGACTTGAAATTGAGCTCAGGTGCATCCTGTTTTTATTGATCATCTTTGAGATGTTTCTACAACTTGATTGGAGTCCACCTGTGAAAAATTAATTTGATTGAACATGATTTGGAAAGGCACACACCTGTCTATAACAGGTCCCACAGTTGACAGTGCATGTCAGAGCAAAAACCAAGCCATGAGGTCGAGGGAATTGTCCGTAGAGCTCCGAGACAGGTTTGTGTCGAGGAACAGATCTGGGGAAGGGTACCGAAATATTTCTGCAACATTGAAGGTCCCCAAGGACATTGGAACATTGGAACCACCGAGACTCTTGCTAGAGCTGGCCGCCAACCAAACTGAGCAATCGGAAGAGAAGGACCTTGGTCAGGGAGGTGACCAAGAACCCAATGGTCACTCTGACAGAGCTCCAGACTTCCTTGGTGGAGATGGGAGAACCTTCCAGAAGGACAACCATCTCTGCATCACTCTACCAATCAGGCCTTTATGGTAGAGTGGCCAGACGGAAGCCACTCCTTAGTAAATGCACATGACAGCCCGCTTGGAGTTTGCCTAAAGGCACCTCAAGACTCTCAGACCATGAGAAACAAGATTCTCTGGTCTGATGAAACCAGGAGTGAACTCTTTGGCCTGAATGCCAAGTGTCACATCTGAAAGAAATCTGGCACCATCCCTACGGTGCTCATGGTGGTGGTAGCATCATGCAGTGGGGATGTATTTCAGCGGCAGGGACTGGGAGACTAGACTTCCAGTCCCAGACGAGACTTCAATGCACATCTAAAAACAGAGGAAGAAAGAGGAGGTGGTGAGAGAGGTGTGGAAGACAGAAAGGGAAATCGCTAAGAACAGAGGAGCAGGGAATACAGCATATGATTAATGAATCACAGTGCTACCCTAATATTCTCTCAGTTCATCCCAATTACATAATAGAGTCTCTAGTGGTGTCTCCTAACCAGCCTTGGGCTCCCAGTCGGCCCGAAGGTTATCTTCAGAGCAGGTAAGGTGGCGATGACGGGGCTGGGGGTTGGCATCCTCTCTCACATCAAAATATACCTGCAGACAAGAGGCAGATGGAGAGAGAGATAGCTCAATACAGGTTTTTTTTTATTCTAACACTGTCGGTCATCATAATCATCAGGAGGTGAAATGCAAAACTGACCTTGGATCATTAACTCTGGGACTACTACATCTCTATCTGTATTTCAATGTAAAGCATCTCTTTAATAATATATCCTGTTTGCCCGACCGAGTGACCAAAGTAAACGTGCATATAATTGACAGCTTAGGATAGAAAACACTCTAAAGTTTCCAAAACTGTAAAAATATTGTCTGTGAGTATAACAGGACTGATATTGCAGGTAAAAGCCTGAGAAAAATCCAATCAGGAAGGGACTCTTATTTAGAAACCTCTGAGTTCCTATGCGTCCCTATTAAGCAGTGAATGGGATATCAACCAGATTAGATTCCTTTTTCTATGGCTTCCCTAATGTGTCTAGTGTCAAAAGACATAGTTTCAGGCTTTTATTTTGAAAAATGAATGTGAAGGACAACATTGCGTCAGTGGTCAGCTGGTGGCTCTCAGAGTGATTTGTGCGTAATAGACAAAGGCAGCCATTGTGCCTCTCGCTCCTACTGGGAAGCCAACTGTCCCGGTTGATATATTATCGAATAGATATTTGAAAAACACCTTCAGGATTGATTATAAAAAACGTTTGCCATGTTTCTGTCGATATTATGGATCTAATTTGGAATATTTTTCGGCGTTGTCGTGACCACAGTTTCCGGTGGATTTATCAATCAAACGTGAAGAACAAAAGGAGTTATTTCGGCTATAAAAATTATCTTTGTGGGACAAAATTAACATTTGCTGTCTAACTAGGAGTCTCGTGAGTGAAAACATCCGAAGCTCATCAAAGGTAAACGATTTAATTTGATTGCTTTTCTGATTTTCGTGACCAAGTTGCCTACTGCTAGCTGGACATAATGCTATGCTAGGCTATCGATAAACTTACACAAATGCTTGTCTTGCTTTGGCTGTAAAGAATAATTTCAAAATCTGAGATGACAGGGTGATTAACAAAATTGTGTGTTTCACTATATTTCACTTGTGATTTCATGAATATGAATATTTTCTAGTAATATTTTTTGTCCGTTGCGTTATGCTAATTAGTGTCAGTTGATGACAATTATCCCGGATCCGGGATGGGTAGTTCCAAGAAGAGTCAGTGTTCAACAGGAATCTGTGTGTGTGGCCTCACCTGGTGTCCACACTAAGTGGCTGCAGAATACTTTATACTGAAAAACATGAATGGACACACGAGGACAAACAATAAAGCAAATAAAATAAAATTTTATTGGTTACATACACGTGATTAGCAGATGTTATTGCAGGTTCATTGAAATGCTTGTGCTTCTAGCTCTGACAGTGCAGTAATATCTAACAATTAATATCTAACTAATTACACAACATATACCCAATGCACACAAGTCTAAGTAGGAATGACTATAGACATATGAACCAGAGATGTCCGAGCGGAACGGACTAAGATACAGTAGAATAGTATAGAGAACAGTATATACATATGAAATGAGTAATGCAAGACATGTAAACATTATTAAGTGACTAAGATAGTATAGAATACAGTATATACATATTAGATGAGTAATGCCAGATAAGAAAATTATTAAAGTGACTAGTGTTCCACTCCTTAAAGTGGCCAGTGATTTCTAGTCTTTGCTTATAGGCAGCAGCCTCTAATGTGCTAGTGATGGCTGTTTAACAGTCTGATGGCCTTGAGATAGAAGCTGTTTTTCAGTCTCTCGGTCCCAGCTTTGATGCACCTATACTGACCTCGCCTTCTGGATGATAGCTGGGTGAACAGGCAGTGGCTCGGGTGGTTGATGTCCTTGATGATCTTTTTGGCCTTCCTGTGACATCGGGTGCTATAGATGTCCTGGAGGGCAGGTAGTTTGCCGGCCCGCCACAGGAGTCGCTGGTGCGCGATGAGACAAGTATATCCCTACCAGCCCTCCCTAACCCGGACGACGCTAGGCCAATTGTGCGTTGCCCCACGGACCTCCCGGTCGCGGCCGGTTACGACAGAGCCTGGGCGCGAACCCAGATTCTCTGGTGGTACAGCTGGCGCTGCAGTACAGCGCCCTTAACCACTGTGCCACCATCAAAGGAGGCCCCTTGACAGTGATATTTAATTAACTTATCTAGCTAGCTATACCGTATGTAAAGTTGGCCTGCACTGTAGCTAGTTAGCAGCACACCCACAAATAGGTTCTCCCAGCCATGTGGATGATTGGAAACAGGGCAGCAACATTTTTCACCAGAGCGGTTTAGAGCATATTACTGTTTACCTGGGAATAAATTAATGAAATGGAGAATACCCATTTAATAACCAGACCTTCATACAAACGTGCTATGCTGAATTCTTGACCCACAATCAAACCTGCTGCTATATGCTGCCAGCACACCCACAAGTGAGCCACTCTGGGCGGCCGGAGCGGCACCCGCAATGTACCACATACTAATATACACGAGCCGTCAGGCAGCAGGAGCCAGGTCCTCAGCCATAAATTATGGTTGGTCTCACTCACTTCCTTCTCCTCTAAGCATTGTTGGCAGTTAGTATGGGGTGTTATTGAATAGTATGCATAACACTAATACTATTTTGTTATCTGATTGTTTGACAGAGGAGAAGAGTGAGGAGGTGAAGATTGTGGTGGTGGACCCACAGACCATGGTTCCTCTCCCAGGGGTCACACAGATCCAGGGGGACATCATAAAGGTAACAGGGGAACGTCTGTCCCACAAGGACCTGTAGAGACTGCACACTATTCTGGAACACTGAATTGGCTGCACCATTGGCTGGATTCCAGACCTCTCAGAGAAGGAAGTGCAAGTCATCATCAAGGGCAGAAGGACGGGGATAAGTGCTTGGTTTGGAATCAAGCCATTGTGTGACAGATTTGGATCAGGCACTCAAATTGTATTTTGACAAAGCGGGTGGGTCAAAAATATCTGTTGCTTTAATATTTTTAGATCTCCACTGCCCAGGAGTTCATGTGCATTTTGAAGGACAGCCTGCAGACCTGGTAATGTTTGATAGAGCACCAGACGGTTAGGGTTCTATATACTTTTACACTTTTCTTTTAGTGGCAACTTTGGAGATTGTTGTTTTGTCATTGGACTATTTGCTTATGGCTTCTCTCATTGGTTATTTTCTGGCTTGTCTCCATAGTGACGGGACTCCATGATGTGGATGAGTACGTCCAGGCTCAGCTCATATTTGCTGCGAGTACTACACTGCAACAAGTGTTATATTCAGTTGAATACCAAATGACTGATCCAGTTATATGTCTGTATTATTCATCACTTTACAATATTTTATTAAATATACCTTCTCAGGCGCTAAACATGACAAAACCTGTACTGAATCCTGAAGGAACGTTTGTTGCAATGGTAGGCTGAACGTTGGATGAGAATTTCATTGTCGTAGAGGGTTTGGAACTTTGTGGAATTAAATTAGCTGTGAATGTTGTCCTATCCTGTGGTTCCTGTGTAGATATTCCGTGGAAAAGATGTCACCCTCCTGAAGTCCCAGCTTACGATCTTCTTTAACATTGTGACCTGAGACCAGGGACCCAACTGAATCATAGTTCCTTTCCTCGCCTGTGGGAACCTGAGTGCCTTTGAGTTGGACCGGACTTACCGTCTCCAAATCAAATCCAATCCAATGTTATTTGTCACATGCGCCGAATACAACAGGTGAAAACGTTACCGTGAAATGCTTAATTACAAGTCTTTAACCAACAATGCAGTTCAAGGAATAGTTATGAAAATATTATGAAAACAAACAAAAAATATTAAACAAGTAACACAATAAAATAACAATAACGAGGCTATATACAGGGGGTACCAGTAGAGAGTCAGGTTAGTTGAGGTAATTTGTACATGTAGGTAGGGGTAAAGTGACTATGCATAGATAATAAACAGTGAGTAGCAGCAGTGTTAAAATAAAGAGGGGTGGTAAATAGTCCGGATGGCCATTTGATTAATAGTTATTTACAGTTGAAGTCAGAAGTTTACATACACTTAGGTTGGAGTCATTAAAACTCGTTTTTCAACCACTCCACAAATTTCTTGTTAACAAACTATAGTTTTGGCAAGTCGGTTAGAACATCTACTTTGTGCATGACACAAGTAATTTTTCCAACAATTGTTTACAGACAGATTATTTCACTTATAATTCACTGTATCACTATTCCAGTGGGTCAGAAGTTTACATACACTAAGTTGACTGTGCCTTTAAACAGCTTGGAAAATTGCACTTCACAAAATAGATGGCATGACAAGAAAGGAAAATTATGTGGATATATTGAAGCAACATCTCAAGATATCAGTCAGGAAGTTAAAGCTTGGTCGCACATGGGTCTTCTAAATGGACAATGACCCCAAGCATACTTCCAAAGTTGTGGCAAAATGGCTTATTTAAGGACAACAAAGTCAAGGTATTGGAGTGGCCATCACAAAGCCCTGACCTCAATCCTATAGAAAATTTGTGGGCAGAACTGATCAAGCGTGTGCGAGCAAGGACGCCTACAAACCTGACTCAGTTACACCAGCTCTGTCAAGAGGAATGGGTCAAAAATCGCCCAACTTATTGTGGGAAGCTTGTGGAAGGCTACCCGAAACGTTTGACCCAAGTAAAACAATTTAAAGGCAATGCTTCCAAATACTAATTAAGTGTATGCAAACATCTGACCCACTGGGAATGTGAAGAAAGAAATAAAAGCTGAAATAAATCATTCACTCTATTATTATTCTGACATTTCACTTTCTTAAAATAAAGTGGGGATCCTAACTGACCTAAGACAGGGAATTTTTGCTAGTATGTATTTGGCTAAGGTGTATGTAAACTTCTAACCTTAACTGTATATTCTGATATGTCCCTATGATTTTCATTTTAGAAGTGTCACGTATGCTCCTTCTCAGACCTCTAGGTCACCTGACTGCTGATTATTACGCACACATGTCACCATCGTCACACGCACCAGCACTTATTGACACTCACCTGGATTCCATCACCTCCTTGATTACCTGCCCTATTTATGTCACTCCCTTTGGTTCCTTCTCAGGCAATATTATTTCTGTATGTGTTTCATGTCGGTGCGCCGTTAGTGTTTCTTGTTTTGTATTATGTTCTGTTGATTTATTAAAATATTCACTCCCTGTACTTGCTTCCCGACTCTCAACGCACATCGTTACAAGAAGTCCAACTTTCACTCCTTCTCCAGGCTGTAATTTCATAGACACAATACTTCATAGGTTTTAGGTTTTATTTATTCGCACCAAAGAAAATAAGTGAAAGACAAAACAGTACAGATTTAAAAAAAAAAACTGATATTAATAGTGTGCATGGAGGGAAAGTTTGCCTGGGATGCGACAGAATCCTTCATGGCTTTTGATTGAGCAGGCCTCCTGTCAACGTTCCTCACTCCCTGCACTTGTTAATAGTCCATGAAATGTGAAAAAAGCCACTTATGACTCTAATCCAGTCATTTGTCATACTCTTAGGATCTGGAAACAGATTAGGTATTTTCTTAACATACCCACTGTATACATTGACAGCATGATTTGCCTAAATCATGCCTTCCACCCTGTATTGGATGATATGGTGTCTTCACAGTGGAGGGAGAAGGGGCTCACAACAATTGGCAATTAATACATTGATGGTCAGTTAGCGTCATTTCAACAATTACGGGGTATGTTTAACATGCCAACAACACAATTTTTCAGATACCTCCAAATCAGGAATTTATTAAGGACACATATCCCACAGTGTGGCATTAAGCCAAATAGTCCTACATTAGATAGCTTGATCCTTGTCAAACCCCATTCAAAAGGGTCGGTCTCTAGACTGTATGATGTGCTACAGGCCCACATAGAGGTATCCACAGACACCATTAAAAGGGCTTGGGAACAAGAACTTGGTTCAGAAATCTCAGATGAGGACTGGGTAGAAGCTCTCAGGAATAAAACCACAGTTTAGTGAATGCCAGACACAACCTTGTCCAGTTTAAGGTGATACACAGGTTACATTACTCAAAAGTAAAACTGCATAAAATATTCCCGGACACCTCACCACTGTTTGAGAGGTGTAAGCAGGATGAGGGGACGTTGACCCACTTATTTTGGACATGTCCTAAGTTACATGCTTACTGGGCTTTCATTTTTGATTACTTATCTAAGGCCTTCGATAGAGTTCTAGCCCCAGACCCATTGATCACTCCATTTGGTACAGTTGATGGGAATAACCAGGAGGGGAGGCTGTCTCTCTTTGTACTCTATTAGCCAAAAGGCTCATATTGCAATTTTGGAAATTGGAGACTGTACTTTTCAGGGAATGTAATAAATATGGAGAAGATTCTATGCAATACCTCCAATAGAACTCCAATGTTTTACAAAATATGGCAGCCGATTCTGGATAAATGGTCTAGTCCCGCTTCATAACTGGGTTGACGATCTGCTGCTACTCTGTGCTGTACTCCACTCAATATTTATTTTTGGCTTAACTACACTGCTTGTAATGACTATATGCTGTCTTCTTATACATGTACCACCTAATAGGATTTAGTTTTATTTTGTGTATATTTTGTGTTTGTGAGTTAAGTTTTGTTTTGTTCTCTAAGTTGGTCATCCCATTCAACAGTACAATGAATGTCAATATTTGTATTGCTGTATTTAAAAGAAAAAAAATGATTGGAAAATATTAAACATATTGTAACAAAATTGTATGCAGGTGAGGTTGAAAGCCCAAAAGGTTAAACAAAGCTTATTCATTATATTTTTTACATGACATACTCAAAATACAAGAAAAAATATATTTGATTATGTGTGTGTTTGAGTGTGAGAGTTAGGCTGCATTGAGGGGAATATTGGGTAGTTTGGTTCATCAATCTTTGCTTGAAGTTATTGAGGGATGATGAGGTTTAGGCAATGTGAAGATACGAATTCCAGAGTATGGTACCTCTGTATCTGATGTGAGATGACTATGTGAGATGTGGCAGTGGGGAGGTGGAAGGTTATCGCAGTGTCTCGTGTTATATACATTGGGGGAAAAAAGTATTTAGTCAGCCACCAATTGTGCAAGTTCTCCCACTTAAAAAGATGAGAGAGGCCTGTAATTTTCATCATAGGTACACTTCAACTATGCCAGACAAAATGAGAAAAAAAATCCAGAAAATCACATTGTAGGATTTTTTATGAATGTTTTTGCAAATTATGGTGGAAAATAAGTATTTGGTCAATAACAAAAGTTTATCTCAATACTTTGTTATATACTCTTTGTTGGCAATGACAGAGGTCAAACGTTTTCTGTAAGTCTTCACAAGGTTTTCACACACTGTTGCTGGTATTTTGGCCCATTCCTCCATGCAGATCTCCTCTAGAGCAGTGATGTTTTGGGGCTGTTGCTGGGCAACACAGCCTTTCAACTCCCTCCAAAGATTTTCTATGGGGTTGAGATCTGGAGACTGGCTAGGCCACTCCAGGACCTTGAAATGCTTCTTACGAAGCCACTCCTTCGTTGCCTGGGCGGTGTGTTTGGGATCATTGTCATGCGTAATGAAGAGCAGGCTAGCGCCCTTGAGCGGCAGAGAGGGGGAGCGGGAGCAGGCGTGACAATGGGCTCTGTGATTTGCAAACGTTATCTTTTTTCACTCATTTAACTCCACGCTATTCCAAACACAAAAACAGACACCCCACCTTCCATCACAATGCATCTGCACATATCCACATACTGTGCCTTTTATGTTCTCTGTTTGCTGTGTTTTATCTGTACCATGTTGATTGAGTACTTTTGTGTTCCAGTTCCTTATATTTTGAGATGTATTATTTTGCTAATAATCCTTTCTTCTAATGCTGTCATATTAATTCATGAAATACTGTATATGGAAAGTCTAATTCTAATTAGAACAATAACGAGGCTATATACAGGGGGTACCAGTAGAGAGTCAGGTTAGTTGAGGTAATTTGTACATGTAGGTAGGGGTAAAGTGACTATGCATAGATAATAAACAGTGAGTAGCAGCAGTGTTAAAATAAAGAGGGGTGGTAAATAGTCCGGATGGCCATTTGATTAATAGTTATTTACAGTTGAAGTCAGAAGTTTACATACACTTAGGTTGGAGTCATTAAAACTCGTTTTTCAACCACTCCACAAATTTCTTGTTAACAAACTATAGTTTTGGCAAGTCGGTTAGAACATCTACTTTGTGCATGACACAAGTAATTTTTCCAACAATTGTTTACAGACAGATTATTTCACTTATAATTCACTGTATCACTATTCCAGTGGGTCAGAAGTTTACATACACTAAGTTGACTGTGCCTTTAAACAGCTTGGAAAATTCCAGAAATTATGTCATGGCTTTAGAAGCTTCTGATAGAATAATTGACATAATTTGAGTCAATTGGAGGTGTACCTGTGGATGTATTTCAAGGCCTACCTTCAAACTCAGTGCCTCTTTGCTTGACATCATGGGAAAATCAAAATAAATCAGTCAAGACCTCAGAAGAAAATTGTAGACCTCCACAAGTCTGGTTCATCCTTGGCGGCAATTTCCAAACACCTGAAGGGACCACGTTAATCTGTACAAACAATAGTACGCAAGTATGAACACCATGGGACCACACAGCCATCATACCGCTCAGGAAGGAGACGCATTCTGTCTCCCAGAGATGAACCTACTTTGGTGCGAAAAGTGCAAATCAATCCCAGAACAACAGCAAAGGACCTTGTGAAGATGCTGGAGGGAACAGGTACAAAAGTATCTATATCCACAGTAAAACAAGTCCTATATCAACATAACCTGAAAGGGCACTCAGCAAGGAAGAAGCCACTGCTCCAAAACCACCATAAAAAAGCCAGACTACGGTTGGCAACTGCACATGGGGACAAAGATCGTGCTTTTTGGAGAAATTTCCTCTGGTCTGATGAAACAAAAATGTAACTGTTTGGCCGTAATGACCATTGTCATGTTTGGAGGAAAAAGGGGGAGGCTTGCAAGCTGAAGAACACCATCCCAACCTTGAAGAATGAGGGTGGCATCATGTTGTGGGGTTGCTTTGCTGCAGGAGGGACTGGTGCACTTCACAAAATAGATGGCATGACAAGAAAGGAAAATTATGTGGATATATTGAAGCAACATCTCAAGATATCAGTCAGGAAGTTAAAGCTTGGTCGCACATGGGTCTTCTAAATGGACAATGACCCCAAGCATACTTCCAAAGTTGTGGCAAAATGGCTTAATTAAGGACAACAAAGTCAAGGTATTGGAGTGGCCATCACAAAGCCCTGACCTCAATCCTATAGAAAATTTGTGGGCAGAACTGATCAAGCGTGTGCGAGCAAGGACGCCTACAAACCTGACTCAGTTACACCAGCTCTGTCAAGAGGAATGGGTCAAAAATTGCCCAACTTATTGTGGGAAGCTTGTGGAAGGCTACCCGAAACGTTTGACCCAAGTAAAACAATTTAAAGGCAATGCTTCCAAATACTAATTAAGTGTATGCAAACATCTGACCCACTGGGAATGTGAAGAAAGAAATAAAAGCTGAAATAAATCATTCTCTCTATTATTATTCTGACATTTCACTTTCTTAAAATAAAGTGGGGATCCTAACTGACCTAAGACAGGGAATTTTTGCTAGTATGTATTTGGCTAAGGTGTATGTAAACTTCTAACCTTAACTGTATATTCTGATATGTCCCTATGATTTTCATTTTAGAAGTGTCACGTATGCTCCTTCTCAGACCTCTAGGTCACCTGACTGCTGATTATTACGCACACATGTCACCATCGTCACACGCACCAGCACTTATTGACACTCACCTGGATTCCATCACCTCCTTGATTACCTGCCCTATTTATGTCACTCCCTTTGGTTCCTTCTCAGGCAATATTATTTCTGTATGTGTTTCATGTCGGTGCGCCGTTAGTGTTTCTTGTTTTGTATTATGTTCTATTGATTTATTAAAATATTCACTCCCTGTACTTGCTTCCCGACTCTCAACGCACATCGTTACAAGAAGTCCAACTTTCACTCCTTCTCCAGGCTGTAACTTCATAGACACAATACTTCATAGGTTTTAGGTTTTATTTATTCGCACCAAAGAAAATAAGTGAAAGACAAAACAGTACAGATTTAAAAAAAAAAACTGATATTAATAGTGTGCATGGAGGGAAAGTTTGCCTGGGATGCGACAGAATCCTTCATGGCTTTTGATTGAGCAGGCCTCCTGTCAACGTTCCTCACTCCCTGCACTTGTTAATAGTCCATGAAATGTGAAAAAAGCCACTTATGACTCTAATCCAGTCATTTGTCATACTCTTAGGATCTGTAAACAGATTAGGTATTTTCTTAACATACCCACTGTATACATTGACAGCATGATTTGCCTAAATCATGCCTTCCACCCTGTATTGGATGATATGGTGTCTTCACAGTGGAGGGAGAAGGGGCTCACAACAATTGGCAATTAATACATTGATGGTCAGTTAGCGTCATTTCAACAATTACAGGGTATGTTTAACATGCCAACAACACAATTTTTCAGATACCTCCAAATCAGGAATTTATTAAGGACACATATCCCACAGTGTGGCATTAAGCCAAATAGTCCTACATTAGATAGCTTGATCCTTGTCAAACCCCATTCAAAAGGGTCGGTCTCTAGACTGTATGATGTGCTACAGGCCCACATAGAGGTATCCACAGACACCATTAAAAGGGCTTGGGAACAAGAACTTGGTTCAGAAATCTCAGATGAGGACTGGGTAGAAGCTCTCAGGAATAAAACCACAGTTTAGTGAATGCCAGACACAACCTTGTCCAGTTTAAGGTGATACACAGGTTACATTACTCAAAAGTAAAACTGCATAAAATATTCCCGGACACCTCACCACTGTTTGAGAGGTGTAAGCAGGATGAGGGGACGTTGACCCACTTATTTTGGACATGTCCTAAGTTACATGCTTACTGGGCTTTCATTTTTGATTACTTATCTAAGGCCTTCGATAGAGTTCTAGCCCCAGACCCATTGATCACTCCATTTGGTACAGTTGATGGGAATAACCAGGAGGGGAGGCTGTCTCTCTTTGTACTCTATTAGCCAAAAGGCTCATATTGCAATTTTGGAAATTGGAGACTGTACCTTTCAGGGAATGTAATAAATATGGAGAAGATTCTATGCAATACCTCCAATAGAACTCCAATGTTTTACAAAATATGGCAGCCGATTCTGGATAAATGGTCTAGTCCCGCTTCATAACTGGGTTGACGATCTGCTGCTACTCTGTGCTGTACTCCACTCAATATTTATTTTGGGCTTAACTACACTGCTTGTAATGACTATATGCCGTCTTCTTATACATGTACCACCTAATAGGATTTAGTTTTATTTTGTGTATATTTTGTGTTTGTGAGTTAAGTTTTGTTTTGTTCTCTAAGTTGGTCATCCCATTCAACAGTACAATGAATGTCAATATTTGTGTTGCTGTATTTAAAAGAAAAAAAATGATTGGAAAATATTAAACATATTGTAACAAAATTGTATGCAGGTGAGGTTGAAAGCCCAAAAGGTTAAACAAAGCTTATTAATTATATTTTTTACATGACATACTCAAAATACAAGAAAAAATATATTTGATTATGTGTGTGTTTGAGTGTGAGAGTTAGGCTGCATTGAGGGGAATATTGGGTAGTTTGGTTCATCAATCTTTGCTTGAAGTTATTGAGGGATGATGAGGTTTAGGCAATGTGAAGATAAGAATTCCAGAGTATGGTACCTCTGTATCTGATGTGAGATGACTATGTGAGATGTGGCAGTGGGGAGGTGGAAGGTTATCGCAGTGTCTCGTGTTATATACATTGGGGGAAAAAAGTATTTAGTCAGCCACCAATTGTGCAAGTTCTCCCACTTAAAAAGATGAGAGAGGCCTGTAATTTTCATCATAGGTACACTTCAACTATGACAGACAAAATGAGAAAAAAAATCCAGAAAATCACATTGTAGGATTTTTTATGAATGTTTTTGCAAATTATGGTGGAAAATAAGTATTTGGTCAATAACAAAAGTTTATCTCAATACTTTGTTATATACTCTTTGTTGGCAATGACAGAGGTCAAACGTTTTCTGTAAGTCTTCACAAGGTTTTCACACACTGTTGCTGGTATTTTGGCCCATTCCTCCATGCAGATCTCCTCTAGAGCAGTGATGTTTTGGGGCTGTTGCTGGGCAACACGGCCTTTCAACTCCCTCCAAAGATTTTCTATGGGGTTGAGATCTGGAGACTGGCTAGGCCACTCCAGGACCTTGAAATGCTTCTTACGAAGCCACTCCTTCGTTGCCTGGGTGGTGTGTTTGGGATCATTGTCATGCGCAATGAAGAGCAGGCTAGCGCCCTTGAGCGGCAGAGAGGGGGAGCGGGAGCAGGCGTGACAATGGGCTCTGTGATTTGCAAACGTTATCTTTTTTCACTCATTTAACTCCACGCTATTCCAAACACAAAAACAGACACCCCACCTTCCATCACAATGCATCTGCACATATCCACATACTGTGCCTTTTATGTTCTCTGTTTGCTGTGTTTTATCTGTACCATGTTGATTGAGTACTTTTGTGTTCCAGTTCCTTATATTTTGAGATGTATTATTTTGCTAATAATCCTTTCTTCTAATGCTGTCATATCAATTCATGAAATACTGTATATGGAAATTCTAATTATTTTCCAACATTCCCTATCTAGAATGGTGTAGTTTAGTTGTAGTTTATTACTTTAACAATTGTTGTATTTGATTACTTTTCTATATATTTTTTTTATTACAATCCCTACCATGGCTAGTAATCGGGTGTTACATTATTCGACTCCTTTCTGGGAACTGTGTAATATTTAGAATAGCCATGGAGTAGTCTTTCTGTCTCAGAACATTAGTTATCAATATAAAGTTTATCGACTACGAGAACTACACATTTCCCTTTTAATCTATTCTCCTTGAAGATTGGGTACAGAACTTTGGCCATTCTGCAATTTCCTTTGGAAACTGATTATTCATGCCTATTTTGGTGCCAGCAATTCTTTAACCCAAGCTTTTAACCATTATTTTATATTTAAAGAAAGCACATTTGTCAATGACTGAGCACTCATATCTCTGTCCTCTCTGTCCGAAACGGTGCACACATTCTATTGTGATTTTGTCGACAGCTTCGCTCAGGATCTGAAGCGCTGAAAGAAGTATCTCCCTCACTACACCCTCAGGAACTTCTTCTTCTCTTGGAGACCAGTAAGTACCAGATTGTCTCTCATGGATTTAGTCTGTATGACAAGTAAGGCTTCTCTCAGAAAGATGTTCTCCTTTTCAAGTTAATTAACATCCATTTCAATCTTATTGACTGTCCCTTTTAGCTTGTTTGTTTATTTCTCCATTGTCACAGCATTTTCGTCACTCATCTCGAGGCTCGTCTTCAACTCCTTTATATCTTCACTGACTAATTCAAGTATGCCCAGTTTGTCTGCCATTTATCGATTTTAACAGATCGGTTTCCACCCTTACCATTCCCGGTGGTGAAAAGCTTAAATTGTATGTGACTTTCGAGGAGTCACGTTTTCTTTTGGAGATTGGTTCTTCTTGTTTACTCTCTATCATATATGTTGCTTGTTTTTGTAATATTTGTCAAAGAATTTCTCTAGCCTTATGATTTATTTTGTTTTGTTATCCAGATTGTAGGTTATTACCCACCAGTTTGTGAAGTGCTAATATCTAACTTACAGATATTGAATATTACTTTTTATCTGCACTGCTATGTTCAGTCCGCCATCTCTGTTAGTCTTGCCATGCTTTCCAAAATGTCAGTTCATCAAATGAGGATTTAATATTTTTTAATGAGATGGTTTGTTGTGAGCAAATTTGACTATAGATTATTGACAAGGTGCCTTTCAGAGTAGGAAGTGGGATAAGAAATGTGTCAAACTGTGTTTCACCAGGAAGAGTGGGGAATCCTGGATCTATGCTGTGGATGTAACTTCGGACTTGTAAGAACCTAAGGAAATGATGTCTGGGGAGACCAAATTTAGCTGAATGTATTGTTAATATACAGATATCTGAATCTTTTAATACCGAGACTAGACCATGTTGAGAAACCACCATCAACCATAGATGGGGGAAAAGCTGGGTTTGAGGCTACCGGATCCAAAGAAGAGGTTGTTTGAAACCCAAAGTTGCGCCTAAAATTGATTCCAGATCTTCAATGTTGTTTTGACACATATATTTCTGGTGAAGGAGGAGTAAGGGCCTGTAAGGGAGGAGTGAGCGAGGGAAGACAATGATGCCGGTATAGACGAGGCAGCCTCCATCTCTAGCCAAATTGGGGGTGGGAATATCGCTCTGCTCTGTAACCAGTACAGAATGTTCCTAAGGTTAGCGGCCCAATAATAGAATCTGAAATCCGGTATAGCTAGACCGCCGTCTGATTTGGGCCTCTGCAAAAGCTGTTTTTGTGTCCTGGGGGGCTTTGTGTCCCATATAAAGGATAATATTAGGCCCTCGATCTTTTTGAAAAAGATTGGGAAGAAAAATCGGAAGGCACTGATAGAGATATAAGAATTTAGGGAGAGTATTCATTTTAATATAATTAATTATTGCGACTAAAGAGAGGTGTAGCAAAGACCAGCGTTCCAAATCATCCTTAGTACGTGTTAAAAGAGGAGCAAAGTTGGCTTGAAAAAGGTTTTCAAACCTGAATGTGACATGTGCCCCGAGATAAATAAAACTACTGTGAGCAATTTTAAATGGCAAGTTATGTAAAGGGGAATTTTTTTGCGGCCTTATTCAGCGGCATCAATTCGCTTTTACTGAGATTCAGTTTATACCCTGATAAGTGACTGAAGGATGCGAAAGTGGCAAGGGCAACAGGAACAGCAACAGAAAGGTTGGATGTGTATAATAATAAATCATCTGGATATAAAGACAGTTTGTGTTCGTGTCTGTATCTGCCTATACCTTTGATGGGGGGGTTGAAGCGAAGTGCTATTGCAAGTGGTTCTATGGCGAGGGCAAACAGTAAGGGACTTAAAGGGCAACCCTGGCGTGTCGATCGTTGCAAAGGGAAGCAATATGATTGAGTGTTATTAGTCCTGACAGATGCTTGAGGGGATGAGTACAGAAGTCTTATCCAAGTCATGAATTTGGAACCAAAGCCTAATTTATTTAAAGTGTAAAAAAGGTATTTCCATTCCACCCGGTCAAACGCTTTCTCCGCATTCAGGGATATAATGGCTTCAGAGTTATTGGCGACAGAAGGATTATATATAATATTAAATAATCGTTGAAGATTGAAGAATGAGTGTCTATTTTTAATAAATCCTGTTTGATCTGGAGAGATAATTGATGGGAGAACTGTTTCCAGACGCGTTGCCAGAAGTTTGGCTAAAATGTTATAGTCAACATTTAGCAGGCTAATTGGACGATATTATACACAGTCAAGAGGGTCTTTGTTTTTTTTAAGAATAAGACAAATGGTTGCCTGAGTGAGAGTCTGTACATTTACAAATGCTTCATTATACATTTAAATTAGAATAAGGGCTATTTTGGATATAAAATTTATATAAAACTCTGCCGAATAGCCGTCAGGCCCTGAGCTTCTCCCAGATTGAAGGGATTTGAGTGCATTAGACAATTCTTCAACAGTGATCGGCTGCTCTAATTCTTTAAACAAAATCCCGGCTGACTGAAGGCACAGCAAGTGAGAGGAAGAAATCATCCAATTCCAATGTATCCGCTTTACTTTCAGAAGTATATAGAGACTGGTAAAATCTCTTGAACTCATCATTGATCCCCCTAAGGTCTAATGATATCCCAGACGATGTACGAATTTTAGGAATCTGAAATGATGTTGATAGTTGACGTAATTTGTGAGCTAATAATTTACTGGCTTTATCCCCTTGTTCATTGTAAGTGCTCCTAGACTTGACAAGCAGTTCAGTAACCTGTTCTGTTAATAATGTTAATAATGTTAATAATGTTAATAATGTGTCAAATTCCTTATAAATATCCGGGGATGGTGAAATGGCATAAATGTCATCTAATTGGTCAATACAGCGTGTTGCAGTGTGTACAGCCTATCCCTTTTCAGTTTGTTCTCATGTGCGGTGTAGGAAATATTTTCACCTCTGATATAAGCTTTCAAAGTTTCCCAGAGAGCAGACGCAGAGATGTTTGGGGTTCTGGTTGTAATCATGAAAAAGTTGATTTGACTCAAAACAAAATTGACAAAGTGTTCATTACTGAGCAGTTGAGTATTTAGCCACCAAGGCGGTCGCAGATTGTCAACATTTTGAAAGGCTACTTCCATAGTAACAGGGGCGTGGTCAGATACAACAATTGGATTATATGAACATGAAGATATGGAATGGAGGATCCATAGTAACAGGGGCGTGGTCAGATACAAAAATTGGATTATATGAACATGAAGATATGGAATGGAGGAGCCTGGCATCTACATGGAAGTAGTCTATACGCGTAAAAGTGTGGTGAACCGATGAGAAAAAAAAGAGTATGCTTTTCCAGGTGGATTAAACATTCTCCAAGGATCTGAGACTTTATTCAGACATAAAAGTTCGGACAATTCTAGCTGAGGTTGATAAGGTGGTCGGTTTAGTGGAGGATCGATCCAAATGTGGGTCTAACCAACAGTTAAAGTCACCACCTACGATCAACATATGGGAAGACATATCTGGGAGTGTAGAGAAAAAAACTATTTGAAAAAAATCCACATTGCCCCAATTAGGAGCATAATTATTAACAAGAAGTACCTTCATATTGAGCATCCTATCACTGACAGTGATGTATCTACCATGGAGATCTGCGATCACATTAGAACATGTAAAAGGTACCGATCTGTGAAGTAAGATAGCCACCCCTCTTACCTTACTCCGAAATGAGGAATGGAACACCTGACCCACCCATCTGCACCTAAGACTTGAGTGTTGTGATACCTTCAGATGAGTTTCTTGGAGAAAAAATGATGTGAGCTTTCAATTAATGAAGGTGGTGTAGCACCTTACTACGTTTAACTGGGTAATTTATGCTCCTGCAATTCCAAGTAAGAAAATGAAAACCATTCCCTCCAGTAGGATGGGCTACACTAGTCATGTCTTAAAGGACAAGGTACAATGTAAACTAAAGATCTTAGTTGAACCTAAAAGAGCAAATGTAAAAAATAAAGACAAGCGACGAAGCACAAAAAACACATAAAAACTATATACAAATAAAGAGGGAAAAACACCTCCCCTCACAACCTCCCTTGCTGAAGCATCTCCCCAACTGAGATGCAAGCAAAACCCTAAATACAAAAAAAGTTTAGAGCAAAACATGATAACTCCTACTCTGTGCTACCTGAGATTTGTGACCATTTAACCAGAGTAAACCAAACCAGCAGAGTCTAAGAAAAACTAACCTCGGTTAAGAGAGGTTTAACTGCAATACAGATGGTAAAACCACGACTGAACCATGAAAACAGACAGATATTGGCATTAGAGGTGGCAACCTGGGTTGGAAAATGAAAAAAGAAAAAAAAGAATGACATTCAAATGTTGATGAACCCAGCAAAGTTGGCTTTGCTAGCTAACCAGTCGGCCTGCTAAGAAGACCAGCTAACCAACCATTTGTTCCACACCATGCTGTACAACAACCACTTTAACGTTTTTGTTGATGAAATCGTCCGCTAAAGCTGGGTCCTCGAATCTGTGCGTTGAGCCGTCCGGTAAAGACAGTCTCAGAACCGCAGTCAGAACGATCTTCTTAACCTTAATCAGTCAATCTTCAAGACAGGTCACTCAACCGAGACTTCTCTTTTCTGTGTCATGGAGGCTCTCCGCACTGCCAAAGCTGACTCTCTCCTCTGTTCTTATCCTCCTAGATCTATCCGCGGCCTTCGACACCGTGAACCATTAGATCCTTCTCTCCACGCTCTCAGGCTAGGTGTCTCAGGCTGCACACTCCCTGTATCCTAACTGGCAGTTCGCTCCTACCAAGTGACGTGGAGAGGATCTTTATCTGCACCACGTACTCTCACTACTGGTTTCCCCCAGGGTTCTAGGCCCTCTCCTCTTCTCTCTATACACCAAATCACTCGGCTCTGTCATATCCTCACATGGTCTCTCCTATCATTGCTATGCAGATGACACTCAACTACTTTTATCATTCGCCCCTTCTGTTACCCAGGTGCTGTCATGTATCTCTGCGTGCCTGGCAGATATCTCAACTTGAATGTCAGACCGCCACCTCATGCTCAACCTCGATAAGACGGAACTGCTCTTCCTCCCTCAAAGACCTCTCCATCCTGGTTGACAACTCCATAGTGTCGCCCTCCCAGAGTGCAAAGAACCTTGGTGTGACCCTGGAAAACACCCTGTCGTTCTCTGCAAACATCAAAGCAATAACCCACTCCTACAGGGTCATGCTCTACAACATCCATAGAGTACGACCCTACCTCACACATGTAGCAGCGCAGATCCTAATCCAGGCCCATGTCCTCTCCCGTCTGGACTACTGCAACTCGCTGCCTGCCTGGTTTTTAACCTTCCCAAGTTCTCTCATGTCACCCTGCTCCTCCGCACACTCCGCTGGCTTCCAGTCGAAGCTCGCATCCACTACAAGACCATGGAGCTTACCTACAGAACAGCAAGAGGAACTGCCCCCCCCCCCCCCCCCCCCCCCCCCTACCTTCAGGCTATGCTCAAACCCTACACCCCAACCCGAGCACTCAATTCTGTCACTTCAGATCTATTGGCGCGCCCACCCGTATGGGAGGGCAGCTCCCACTCAGCACAGTCCAAGCTCTTTTCTGTCCTGGCACCCTCATTCTGGAGCTGAAGCTAGGACAACAGAGTCCCTGCCCATGTTCTGAAAACATCTAAAACCCTACCTCTTCAAACAGTATCTTAAATAATCCTCCTTCTCACCTCAACCTCAGCACTTGCATTTCACCCCTCCCCCCTACTGTACATTGAACCTTTATCTCATTTGAAACAGATGCAAATGCTTCATCATGTCAACAAGGCAGTCGGAATGTGGGGATGAGGCGAGTTGGGACTGTGTATGATTGACTATGTCAATGACGTGTCAGTGCTGGGTGGTACTAGTTCAAGTGTGTCTGTACTTCCACCTGTTGTTGAACTTCCTCCACATAATGTATCTGTTTCCTGATTTACATAACTGCCACTCTGCTCTTCCTGTAGCCTGATGGCATCTGTTCCTCTCAGATGAATGGTGTAATGTCTTACTGGGCAAGAAACAGATGTGCAAAGGGTTAAAGATATGATCAATTTACATTCAGGTATCCCTGATAATTGTGTAGATTAGTTTGAACATGTTCCTATTCTGTGCAGTTTTTAATATATAATAATGTTTTTGAATATATCAAATAAATGTATTATATTACAGCATTACCATTTTATGCTGGTGTGTGGTTCTGTGCAGGTTACATCATTCCAGCTATCAGGCAGTTGAGAGGCTTTTTTGGGGGGATATGGAGGAAGAAATAGGCACAACCACAAGGGATCACTGTATTACTGAGTTGTTGGGCAACATCATTGTTTGATTGTCGGTACCTTTTTTGCCCAGTTGATGTGGATAAATGATTGTATGAGCAAGAGAAGCAACAAATAAAAAAGCATTGTTTTTATTGTCCCCCACAGAGCATAGGTGCAGTGAAGTGTGTTGTTTTACACGGTCAGCCATAGTAGTACAGCAGGGTTAAGTGCCTTGCACAAGGGCACACCGGCAGATGTTTCACCTTGTTGGCTCAGATATTCAAACCAGCCACCTTTTGGTTACTGGTCCAACGCTCTGAACGCTAGGCTATCTGCACACAGGTAGATGTCTCACACAGGTTCAGTAGAAAATGGAGAAGGGTAATGGTAACGACAGGGGTGTTCTCTAACAACTAGTTTGGGATCTGAAACACAGTATAGTTAATTAAACTGTCTGATGTCTCATGACACCTGTGTGTTTGTGCTTATTCTGTTCGTCATGTAGAAGTGACCACAGGGGATGTACTGATCTTTCACTCACACTTGTGTATTTCCAGAGTCGAACAAAGAAACGTAAACAGTTTTTTTTGCTTAACCACAATTAAACCCCAAAAAGCTTTCAGCACATCTCATATGAAGCACATCTCTGACAAAAGACTTCTCCGAAAAATTGTCTGCAGGATGTTTCTTGCAGAAGTGTGAGTGCAGTGTGGTTGTGGTCAAGAGCTAGAGCAGGCCAAGAATAGCTACAAGGCTGTGACTGGTGGGCCTTCCCAGAAATTCTGGTCTTCCCATGAACCGTTATACCTGTTAATGGTATGTGTAATTACTTTTTTAACACATTCATTTGGTGTTAAATCACCTATCACCATAGAATGAATGCTTTATATCACTCAGTTATCTCAATTTGCAAATCTCATACCTACTTCTTCACATTTCAACCCACCACTTTCTTTCTTCTATATTTTCAGTAAACAGTAATGAGGCTGGTATAAAGGGGCCTTCAAGGACCAGATAGGCCTACCTCCAAACTAGTTAACCCAAATCAAATATACCCAGATAGAGACCCATTTCTTAAAATGTCCATAGATAACCATAGACAACCACAGACAACAATATATTGTATAGACGATAGGTCTGCCCCTCTACCAGCGGTTTCTGGCAGTTTATACGTATTTCATTTTGTCCAATGAGAAGGGGTTTATTAGGTCTATGAGTCCATGTATTGATTTTGAGATCCTGATTTTCAAATGATGGCCGCTGAAATTAGCATTGTATCATTGTTGTTTAGGTTCCTGGAAATTACAGGGCCCCTAAATGTGGAAACTGAAATGTTAGGTGGAACATCAAGACTTGGGAACTCATTTGTTCAACTGCTGAATAAATCCACAATGGTAAAGGTTGCCTAGAAATATTCTTGGTCTCCCCCAACAGTGATCAATCAATTGTCTCTTTTCGATATACATTAGCCACCTGAATGTGTCAAACCAAGAGGTTGAATGCAATAAATCATCTTTGACAAGTTAAAGTGCCTCCTCCATCTATCACTTTACTGTTCGTCTATAGTTTTCATAAGCCGTATTGAGGGTTCATTGCATGGGCAGCAATTTAGTGGATAATGAAAAAAGAAATGTTATTCAATGTGACTTCAGACCTGCCCAGAGTCACCATATCCTCTTTGGGCTGTCCTGTGTCCTAAGCACAGATCTGCTCTCAAGTTAGAATCTCAATAGTTGATGGCAGAAAGTGGAAAATATGTCTCCGTTATTTATTTCCATCAATATATTAAGAGTGCATAGTGTCTATTTTATGTTGACATGTTAACTGAAATGCTTTGTTTAAGATATCGTCCTGTTTTCCATGTTAAAGTTATGGTCAGTGTTGCAGTTAGAAAATGCTATGCAGGAATGTATTACATCATGTCAAACAACATTAGTTGTGGAATGATATTGGAGATATCTTTCATACACCGTTTCTTTCATACACAATTTGTCATAACAGGAGTTTGGACCTCAGGACCGGTCCATGCCGTTCTGCCGACCTAGGCAAGACCAAATAATTGTGGCCCCGCAAAAATAGAGTAGTTCCAGGAAGCAAAAAGACTCTGAAAAGAGGTCTAAAATATGTACAGTGCATTCGGAAAGTGTTCAGACGCCTTCACTTTTTCCACATTTTCTTAAGTTACAGCCTCATTCTAAAATTGATTTAAAAAAAATCCTCATCAATCTTGCAAATGTATTAAATAGAAGAATAGAAACTCCTTATAAGTATTCAGACCCTTTCTAATGAGACTCGAAATTGAGCTCAGGTTCATCCTGTTTCCATTGAGCATCCTTGAGATGTTTCTACAACTTGATTTGAGTCCACCTATGGTAAATTCAATTGATAGGGCATGATTTGGAAAGGCACACACCTCTCTACATATGGTCTCACAGTTGACAATGCCTGACAAAGCCATGAGGTCGAAGGAATTGTCCATAGAGATCCGAGGCAGGATTGTTTCGAGGCACTGATCTGGGGAAAACTACTACAAAAATGTCTGCAGCATTGAAGGTACCCAAAGAACACAGCAGCCTCCAACATTCTTAAATGGAAGAAGTCTGGAACCACCAAGACTCCTCCTAGAGCTAAACACCAGCCAAACTGAGCAATCGGGGGAGAAGGGCATTGGTCAGGGAGGTGACCAAGAACCCAATGGTCAATCTGACAGAGCTCCAGAGTTCGTCTGTGGAGATCGGAGGACTTTCCAGAAGGACAACCATCTCTGCAGCACTCCACCAATCAGGCCTTTATAGTAGAGTGGCCAGACGGAAGCCACTCCTCAGTAAAAGGCTCATGACAGCCCGCTTGGAGTTTGCCAAAGGCACCTAAAGGACTCTCAGACCATGAGTAACAAGATTCTCTGGTCTGATGAAACCAAGATTGAACTCTTTGGTCTGAATGCCAAGCGTCACGTCTAGAGGAATCCTGACACCATCCCTACGATGAAGCATGGTGGTGGCAGCATCATGTTGTTAGGATGTTTTTCAGTGGCATGGACTGGGAGACTAGTCAGGATCGAGGCAAAGAACAGAACAGAACAGAGCAAAGTACAGAGAGATCTTTGATGAAAAGCTGCTCCAGAGCGCTCAGGACCTCAGACTAGGTCGAAGGTTCAATTTCCAACAGGACAACGACCCTAAGCACACAGCCAAGACAATGCAGGAGTGGCTTCGGACAAGTCTCTGAATGTCCTTGAGAGGCCCAGCCAGATCCTGGACTCAAGTCTGAACATCTCTGGAGAGACCTGATAGAGCTCCCCAAATACAGGTGTGCCAAGCTTGTAGCATCATACCCAAGACGACTTGAGGCTGAAATGGCTGCCAAAAGTGCTTCCTCAAAGCACCGAGTAAAGGGTCTGAATACCTTTTTATGCCATTGAGTTATTGTGTGTAGATTGATGAGGGAAAAAAGTTTGAATCCATTTTATAATAAGGCTGTAACGTAACAAAATGTATAGAAAGTCAAGGGGTCTAAACACTTTCCGAATGCACTGTAGCTATGCCTGCCTGTTGTAGTATGCTGTGAGTCAAAAGAAGGCACTGTAGCTATGCCTGCCTGCTGTGGTATGCTGTGAGTCAAAAGAAGGCACTGTAGCTATGCCTGCCTGCTGTGGTATGCTGTGAGTCAAAAGAAGGCACTGTAGCTATGCCTGCCTGCTGTGGTATGCTGTGAGTCAAAAGAAGGCACTGTAGCTATGCCTGCCTGCTGTAGTATGCTGTGAGTCAAAAGAAGGCACTGTAGCTATGCCTGTAGCTATGCCTGCCTGTTGTGTAGTATGCTGTGAGTCAAAATAAGGCACTGTAGCTATGCCTGTAGCTATGCCTGCCTGCTGTGGTATGCTGTGAGTCAAATGAAGGCACTGTAGCTATGCCTGTAGCTATGCCTGCCTGTTGTGTAGTATGCTGTGAGTCAAAATAAGGCACTGTAGCTATGCCTGTAGCTATGCCTGCCTGCTGTGGTATGCTGTGAGTCAAATGAAGGCACTGTAGCTATGCCTGCCTGTTGTAGTATGTTGTGAGTCAAATGAAGGCACTGAGTGCGACTTCTACAAAGACCACCACACCTTATAAAGAAAGTCTGTTCCAGTGTTTGCCAATTCACATTGTTCTGGTATGAGTTCAAGAAGTGGAACAATACTGAAGTAGATCTGAGATGTGCTATTCTACAGAATGGATAAAGAGACAATCTTCTTAAAAAATAGTGATTCTCAAAGACAATGTGAGCAGTGAGTGACTGTTTTACTGTACTCCAAAGCACTTGTTTAGTTAGCATTACACAGACTGCACCTTTTCCCTAGGATTTCATTCATTGACTTCATATTACCTTCACAGTTCACAAACAGATCTCCTTGGCAAACCGAGTCTGTGCAAAAGGAAGGGAAATACCTCACTCTTTGATGTGAGGCCAAACATGGCAACTTTTACCTGAACAATGATGCCTCACACTTTATAAAACACTCCTACAGTACACACACAATGTCTGTATGGGGAGAGTGGTGTAAGAGGAGCTGTTGATGAAGAGGAGCAGTACTGGAGATATCTTCATCACATGTGCTGTAGAGATGGTAGTAAAGGATGAAGATATTGTGACCGCACAGCCTCAGTTTACCCATAGATGTTGAGGAGGACTAGATCCTATAAATTGCTCAGACATTTTAACACGACAATACTCTGTTAGTCTGTTACTGTATTACAAGAGTGATAAATTACTAATGGACATATTTCAATATTTTATTTATTTCAGTTGTAAATCCTCCTGGAACCACCATTCCCTCCCCAGCTTTCAGTTCTATCCCTCCTGGAGAGGAGATGACAGTCAGCAATACAACAACCCACGCAGAAGGTGAGCAACATTAGTTTACAGTGTATGATTCTGTTGCTAGTTAATGTACAGGTATTGATTAGTTGCTAAAATATCTCAACTCCTTAACTCTTCGTATTTTGATGGTCACTCTCAGTAAGGGCTACTTGCATGAACATTCTAGCTACAGTATCATTCAGTAACCATCTTTCAGTCTGCGTCCTTTTACTCATTCCGCTATCTGGGTCTGTGCTGTGTGTCCTCCGAAGCAAGCGTGGTGCCTTCAGACAGGCCTACTCATATCCCACTGATATTTTGTTCCAAGGGCTACTTTAAATTGCCAAATTCTCTCTCTCTATCTCTCGAAGGGTTTCAAGGCTGGCCTGCAAATACTGGTTAAGAATTGTATCTTTATTTTAAACTACCATTATGTTTCCAATATTTATGCACATCAATAAAACTGAGTGTACAAAACCTTAGGAACACCTTCCTAATATTGAGTTGCATCCCCCTTTTGTCCTCAGAACAGCCTCAATTCGTCGGGGCATGGATTCTACGAGGTGTCGAAAGCGTTCCACAGGGTTGCTGGCCCATGTTGACTCCAATGCCTCCCATAGTTGTGTCAAGTTGGCTGGTACTGGATCTTTACCCCGAATGGCTCGTTCCATCACAATCCCACAGATAATCAATTGGATTGAGATCTGGTGACTGGGCAGGCCACAGCAGTAAGCTGAATTCACTGTCATGTTTGTGGGACCATTGCTGGACAATCCTTGCCTTGTGGCATGGGGGATTATAGCCTTGTGGCATGGGGCATTATCCTGTTGAAATATTCATTTGCAGATGGATACACTGCTGCCATGAAGGGATGCACCTGATTGGAAATAATGTTCAGACATCCTGTGGCATTCAAACGTTGCTCCACCTTTATCAAGGTGCCCAATGTGTGCCATAATAAACACACCCCAAACCATCACACCACCAGCAGCCAGCAATGTTGACACACAGCATGATGAAGGAATGCATGTACTCATGTGGTTTTCTCCCAGTAGTGTGAAGCAGGAACCGGGATTCATCAGACCAGACAATGTTTTTCCAAATCTCCTGTGTCCAGTGTTTTTGTTCCTTAGCCCACTGCAATGGCAGATTCTTGTTGTTTTTTTTTGCTGAAAGAAGTGATTCTCTCTAAGGTCATCGGCTGTCATACCCCATTACTGTCAAGCTACAACGAGTTGTGCATTCTTTTATGGGACTTTGGGCACCAATGTTGTACTGGACTGTCAGTTGACTAACTGTAGCCCGTCTGTTGCTCTGCACAATTCGTGTCAGGCTCCTTTGTCCTCTTTCATCAATGACCTGTTTTAACCACTGAGCTGCCATTGGCCGGATGTCCTTTGGGTAGTAGACCCTTCTTGATACACATAGGAAACTGTTGAGTGTGTAGAACCCAGCAGCGTTGCAGTTCTTGACACACACAACCTAGTGTGCCTGGCACCTACTACCATACACCGTTCAAAGGCACTTCAATATTTTGTCTTGCCCATTCACCCTCTGAATGGCACACATACACAATCCATGTCTCAAGGCTTAAAAAAGATTATTTAAGCTGTCTCCTCCCCTTCATCTACACATCAGTAAGGGATCATAGCCTTCACCTGGATTCACCTGCTCAGTCTACAGTATGTCATGGAAATAAAGTTTTGTACGCTCAGTGTCTATCCGTCTGAATGCACTGCATTGTCTCGACAGAAGCCCACCTGTGCAGGAAGACAACACCCCAACTTGTGTCTGTGAGTATGAGGGCTGACTAAACCACTTTTCTTTGATCAGTGTTTTATATTCAATCATTCTCTCATTTGAAACAGATTCTGTCAACACAAGACCAAGGGACAGAGGTGGAAAAAGTACTCAAAAGTCATACTTCAACGTAAAGATACCTTCATGGAAAATGATACAGGTAAAAGTGAAAGTCACCCAGTAAAATACTACTTGAGTAAAAGTTGAAAAGTATTTGGTTTTAAATGTACTTAAGCATCAACAGTAAATAGAACTGATAAAATGTACTTAAGTATCAAAAGTAAAAGTAAAAGTATGAATAATTTCAAATTATATTATGCCAACCAGACAGCATAACTTCCTTATTTTTTGTTTTTTATTTATGAATAGCCAGGGGTACACTACAACCATCTGACATTAATTTACAAACAAAGCATGTGTTTAGTGAGTCTGCCAGATCAGAGGCAGTAGGGATGACCTGGGATGTTCTCTTAATAAGCGTGTGAATTGGACCATTTTCCTGTCAAAATCTAACAAGTATTTTTGGGTGTCAAGGAAAATGTATGAAGTAAAAAGTACATTATTTTCTTTAGGAATGTAGTGAAATAAAAATAAAAGTTGTCAAAAATATAAATAGGAAAGTACAGATACTCCCAAAAACGACTTAAGTAGTACTTTAAAGTATTTTTACTTAAGTACTTTACACCACTGCCAAGGGATGAGGTGAGTTGGATTGAATAAGTGCAGTGTGAAGTAGGCTAATATGCACTTGACTTCCACTTTCAATAATACGGTTTGAACTTTGAATTTTACTCCCCATGCCACATACATTGATCAGATCACAAAATCTAGCAATATACTGCCAATGTCAACCCCAGCTGCACATAGCTCAAAGTGACTTGCGTTCTCTCTTACAGGAAGAGGACACTAGTCTGCAATATGCTACAGCGACATCTACCAGTGACCGAGCAAGTCTGCATTGTACTACTGTGACATTTACCGGTAACCAAGCTGGACCTGGGCGCCCCAAGATCAAGTTTGCAATGACTGGAGACTACGCCCTCTTAGCAGAATAATAGAAGAAAGACAGTCTGTCTTGTAGAAAAGTTTTGTTTTTCTCATAGTTAACTTACAGTATGTGTCTTACCTTCCACCCGTTGATGCACTTAAAAAAAATAATCACCCTGCTTGATTTACATATCTTCTGCTCTGTGGACACCATGTCTTCCTGTAGTCTGTTAACATCAGTTCCTCTCAGATTCTCTTACTGGGCTATAAATAGATGTGCAGAGGTTTTAGGATAAGATTAATTTCAACAGGTATACTTGATAAATGTGTAAATGAACAGCTTTCTTGATTTATAAGTCAATATGTCATTTATAAGTTGTGTGTGTAAAATGAGATAAAACTACAGAGATGAAAATGTTTTAAAAATATATTGATTCCGTTTCTCTCTTAATAAACTCTTAATAAACCACTTCACTAACTGTTAGAGGAAAGCAATACAAAAGGACTCTTGATTTGCAAGCTAACATGGAGGTTCTGTTTGGAACTCGTTCTTCACCTATGCATTTTCCCATCATTTATGTGCAAAGCTTTAACTAGAGGCAAATTAAACCCAAATTAGAATTGCATTAATGCAATCACATTTCAAGTAGATCATTCACATTGGAATCCTTTCAAAATAATTTCCAATTACAAATGGTTTCTGCTAGTTACAGTAGGCCTGATTCGGCCCAAAGTAATCTCAGAAACACAGAACCAAATGTCACATTTACATAACTCTCATATCCCATATGCTCCTGACAGACGTATCATTTTTTGTCACAGACTTTAGGAGAGACTATGTCACACCCTGATCTGTTTCACCTTGTGCTTGTCTCCACTCCCCTCCAGGTGTCGCCCATTTTCCCCATTATCCCATGTGCATTTATACCTGTGTTTTCTGTCTGTCTGTTACCAGCTTGTCTTATCATGCCTACTAGTGTGTTTCCCCCCGTGCGCCTGTTGCTCTCTAGCCCTTGTTTTTCTAGGTTTTCCGGTTTTGACCACCCTGCCTGCCATTCTGTACCTGTCTGACTCTGCCCTGGATTACGGACCTCTGCCTGCCCCCTGCCCTCGACCTGTCTTTTACCTGCCCCCTGTTTGGTCAATAAACATCTGTGATTCCAACTGTCTGCATCTGGGTCTTACCCCGAGTTGTGATAGACTAGGCCCAACCAGATCAGTCTTTGTCTAAACCTGCACTTGGACCATGTTACAGCTATAGGTATGATAGTTTTATATGAAATGAAGCACCATCACAAGAGGGTGATAGGTGGGAGCTATTGTTTTACCATTAAAGGAGACACAATACATTTGATCAGTGTTTCACCCTTGTACTACTGTGGCGTTGTCTGAGTCAGCCAAATGCTCTTGGGTATATTTATTAATAAAAGCATGTTTGAGAGCATGTCTCACATTCGTCCTGAAAGCATCTCTCATTTCCATATATCCTGTTTCACTTCTCTCTCTGAGTTATTTATAACAGGTGACAGGTTTGGAACCTTAAAACAACTCTTAACCATGATCCAATTAATGTGCTTGTGCCTTGTGTTAGCTATGTATTATCAGTAATAATAACATTATCGTACCCTATAATCAAATGTCAAATCATTTACTTTCACAACTATTTATTTGATTGTACTTTTGGCTGGAATAACAATGATCTATAGTATCTCTTGAACTACAATTAAACAGATGCAGGTACAGTATGTTTCTCTTGAATATTCTTTCTCTTCGTTGTTTTGTCTTTAAGCATTAGGAATGCTTTCTGTGTGATTTGAATAGGCTACAGTAATAAAAGACTGAGATGAGTATTAAGCACAAAAGAATGGAAATAATAGATTTATACTATACTTTACTCAGTACTTTGTTGAAGCCCCTTTGGCAGCGATTACACCCTCAAGTCTTCTTGGGTATGACGCTACAAACTTGGCACACCTTTATTTGGGGAGTGTCTCCCATTATTCTCTGCATATTCTCTCAAGCTCTGTCAGGTTGGATGGGGAGCGTCACTGCACAGCTATTTTCAGGTCTCTCCAGAGATGGTCGATCCGGGTTCAAGTTCAGGCTCTGGCTGGGCCACTGAAGGACTTTCAGAGACTTGTCCCGAAGCCACTCCTGCGTTTTCTTGGCTGTGTGCTTGGAGTCGTTGTCCTGTTGGAAAGGGAACCTTCACCCCAGTCTGAGGTCCAGAGTGCTCTGTAGCAGGTTTTCATTGAGGACCTCTCTGTACTTTGCTCAGTTCATCTTTCCCTCGATCCTGACTACTGCCGCTGAAAACCATCCCCACAGCATGATGCTGCCACCCTTCCCCAGATCTGTTTCTCAACACAATCCTGTCTCGGAGGTCTACGGACAATTCCTTCGACCTCATGGCTTGGTTTTTGCTCTGACATGCACTGTCAACAGTGGGACCTTATTTAGACAGGTGTGTGTCTTTCCAAATCAAGTTGTAGAAACATTTCAAGGATGAGAAATGGAAACAGGATGCACTTGAGCTCAATTTCAAATATCATAGCAAATAAGGTATTTATGTTTTTATTTTTTATAAATTTGAAAACATTTCTAAAAACCTGTTTTCCCTTTGTCCTTATGAGGTATTGTGTGTAGATTTATTTTATTTATTTAACTTGGCAAGTCAGTTAAGAACAAATTCTTATTTACAATGACGGCCTTGGAACAGTGGGTTAACTGCCTTGTTCAGGGGCAGAACGACAGATTTTTACCTTGGCAGTTCGGGGATTTGATTTAGCAACCTTTCGGTTGCTGGCCCAATGCTCTAACAACTAGGCTACCTGCCGCCCCAATGAGGATAATTTCTTATTTAATCAATTTTAGAATAAGACTGTAACATAAGTAAAAAGTCAAGGGGTCTGAATACTTTCCGAATGCACAGTATACGTGTTTGGTCCCATATTTCTGGCTCGCAATCACTTCATCAAGCTAGTGACTATAATATTGTTGGATGCATTTGCTGTTTGTTCTGGTTGTGTTTCAGATTAATAGAAATGTATGGTAAATAATGTTGTGTAATTGTGTCATTTTGTAGTCACTTTCATTGTAAATAAGAATAGAATGTGTCAAAACCCTTCTACATTAATGTGGATGCTACTATGATTATGGATAATCCTGAAAGAATTGTGAATAATCATGAGTGAGAAAGTTACAGACGCACAAATATCATACCGCCAAGACATGCTAACCTCTCACCATTACAATGACAGGGTAGGTTAGCCTTTATGTGTCTGTAACTTTCTCACTCATCATTATTCATGATTGATTTAGGATTATCCAAAAAGTATAAAGGCAAAAGAAGACAAACGCTTCACTGTCCCAATAATTATGGAGCGCACTGTATATGGTGAGATGTTTACCACAATCCATGTTAACATAAAATGTATATGATTCTGTCTTTACAGCCAGTGACACAACAAATCCTGCAGAATCTCAACAGGAAAAGAGGACAGTAGAGGTAAACCAAAACCACGCTGCCTTGCGCTCTCCATCTACTTTGCCACTATCTAGTGATGTTTCGGTTTTCTGCGCGTTGCGTATACAGTACAGGGAGCTGGCACACAACACACACAGTGTACAAAACATTAAGAACACCTTCCTAATTATTGAGTTGCATCTCCCCCTTTTTCCCTCAGAAGAGCCTCAATTCATCGGGGCATGGACTCTACAAGGTGTCGAAAGCATTCCACAGGGATGCTGGCTCATGTTAACTCCAATGCTTCCAACAGTTGTGTCAAGTTGGCTGGATGTTCTTTGAGTGGTGGACAATTCTTGAGACACACGGGAAACGGTTGACCATGAAAAGCCCAGCAGCGTTGCAGTTCTTGACACAAATCGGTGTGCCTGTCACCTACTACCATACCCCCCCATTCAAAGGCAATTAAATATTTTGTCTTGCCCATTCACCCTCTGAATGGCACACATACACAATCCATGTCTTAATTGTATTTCACCTTGATTCACCTGGAGAGTCCATGTCATGGAAAGAGCAGGTGTCTTTAATGTTTTGTGCAGTCAGTGTATAACTACATTATAAATTGAAGGCAGTAAGAATTGTGCTTTCTTGCAAGAATCTGATTATTTGATGTTTCCATTTCAATTATGATGTGCCTTCTTCCCTATGTTTCAAAAATGGAAAAGTGAAGATGAATTGTGCTATGCCACTGTGTCCCATGCTGGTGCTCCTTCATCCCACTTGGTCAAGTTTGAGCAAGGACATGATGAGTATGCCACAGTAGTCATACACTGACCAGCACATGCCTTCCTAAACAGACATGAAATGATATATTGTTCAATGGATAGATGGTTTATATTTTTTAAACATCCCTATTTTCTTCCCAAGTAATATGTCACATGAATACATTTCTAATGGTCTTGTGATCAGCCAATTTGTCATAATAAAGTCGTTGTGTTCCACCATCTGCTTAATTGCTGTTTGTGTTGTGCGAACCTGTCAGTCCCAGACTACATGCGGGAAACTAACATACTGTGGCGCAAAACACTTCTTGCTGCCCAAGCAGGCACTCACCTTTTTCCTACCTGCGGAATGCTTGAAAGGTAAGCCATTTAACAATAATAAAATAATGGAAGGCAATTTACTCTCTCGTATCTTAACACATTTTTAAATAACTAAATTAAAGAAGCATGTTGCAGCTGAGTTTATCATCGTCACGAGTTTAGGTCTACAGAACTCCATGTGCACGGTCAGTGGGTAAAATGGCAACGTTTGTTTTCTGTGTGGCTGTTACAAACTTTATTATCTCGGCTTATAAGTAGAAGACACTTTTATACCACTGGATGGCAATGGTGAATCATGTTTTGGAACAATTGTAAGAGCTCCTCGTGCGTTGATTTTTCTGCAATAATCGTGATTTGAAGGCTACCTATGCCATTTTGATTTGGATTCCACCTGCCAGCCAGCGGTTTGGTGTAGCTGGCCTGGCCTTATCTTGTGTTTTTACTGAAAGTTTTATTGTGGACTACATATTCAGCGAGGACGGCGTCTATTCGTTCTGTTTTCACTCAGTCAGACCTACTATAGTTTTTGTCACGGAGATCTGTAAACATGTTCTTTGTCTGCAGTCTGCGCTAATGAAGTAGCTTGAAAATTCAGTAGTCTTATTGTCTTCGATTAAAATGCATCATGTCATCATCAAAAACAATTGATATAGCATTCACCAACATTTCAGTAGGTGGCAGTATTATACATAACGTATTTTAGAAAACCAGGTACAGTATTTGCAAATATATTATACATTCACATAGTGGTATTGACATGTTTAACACATGGGGGGAAACAACATTAATTGTAACCTGTCCAATCAGTAACAATGGAATATTGTCTACATAGGTCTATGTGCTTTGTTTGTAATTTCCCATTTATGCCATTTAGTAGACACTTTTAATTTATACAATCCAGTCCCCCCCAGTGGGATTCAAACCCACAGCCCTTGACATTGCAAATGCAATGCTCCACAGACTGAGCCCACAGGACTTGGCATTTGAAATAAACATGGAATAATGCCCATATATTCCTGGGGCGATCAAAACCATATTGAAGGATGGACTATTTTTTTGTGTGTTTAATGCCTCCAGTTGAAGAGGGACCATTACCATCAGTCAAAACAAAGCTGTCAATCACGCCAAAGCAATTTCCCTTCCCTATTCAGTGCCAGTAGTGGCAGGTGGAGTTGGTACTGTTTTGATTGACACATGAAGAAGTGATACACATACACTCCCTTACGTATTGATTTGGACAGTGAAGCTACATTTTTTTATTTGGCTCTATACTCCAGCATTTTGGATCAGACAGCCAAAATCAGGTGACAGTATGAGGCGACAGTATATAATGTCACCTTTTATTTGAGGGTTTTTTCATACATATGTGTTTTACTGTTTAGAAATTAAAGCACTTTATGTATCTAGTCCCCCAATTTCAAGTCAAATCAAATTGAATTGGCCACATACACGTGGTTAGCAGATGTTAATGCAAGTGTAGCAAAATGCTTGTGCTTCTAGTTCCGACCGTGCAGTAAAATCACACAAGTGTAAAGGAATGAATAAGAATATGTACATATAAATATATGGATGAGGTCCCCTTGAACTTTGCGACCTTTTGCCACATTTCAGGCTTCAAACATAAAGATATAAAACTGTATTTTTTTGTGAAGAATCAACAACAAGTGGGACACAATCATGAAGTGGAACGACATTTATTGGATATTTCAAACTTTTTTAACAAATCAAAAATGGAAAAATTGGGCGTGCAAAATTATTCAGCCCCTTTACTTTCAGTGCAGCAAACTCTCTCTAGAAGTTCAGTGAGGATCTCTGAATGATCCAATGTTGACCTAAATGACTAATGATGATAAATACAATCCACCTGTGTGTAATCAAGTCTCCGTATGAATGCACCTGCACTGTGATAGTCTCAGAGGTCCGTTAAAAGCGCAGAGAGCATCATGAAGAACAAGGAACACACCAGGCAGGTCCGAGATACTGTTGTGAAGAAGTTTAAAGCCGGATTTGGATACAAAAAGATTTCCCAAGCTTTAAGCATCCCAAGGTGCACTGTGCAAGCGATAATATTGAAATGGAAGGAGTATCAGACCACTGCAAATCTACCAAGACCTGGCCGTCCCTCTAAACTTTCAGCTCATACAAGGAGAAGACTGATCAGAGATGCAGCCAAGAGGCCCATGATCACTCTGGATGAACTGCAGAGATCTACAGCTGAGGTGGGAGACTCTGTCCATAGGACAACAATCATATATTGCACAAATCTGGCCTTTATGGAAGAGTGGCAAGAAGAAAGCCATTTCTTAAAGATATCCATAAAAAGTGTTGTTTAAAGTTTGCCACAAGCCACCTGGGAGACACACCAAACATGTGGAAGAAGGTGCTCTGGTCAGATGAAACCAAAATTGAACTTTTTGGCAACAATGCAAAACGTTATGTTTGGCGTAAAAGCAACACAGCTCATCACCCTGAACATACCATCCCCACTGTCAAACATGGTGGTGGCAGCATCATGGTTTGGGCCTGCTTTTCTTCAGCAGGGAGAGGGAAGATGGTTAAAATTGATGGGAAGATGGATGGAGCCAAATACAGGACCATTCTGGAAGAAAACCTGATGGAGTCTGCAAAAGACCTGAGACTGGGACGGAGATTTGTCTTCCAACAAGACAATGATCCAAAACACATAAAGCAAAATCTACAATGGAATGGTTCAAAAATAAACATATCCAGGTGTTAGAATGGCCAAGTCAAAGTCCAGACCTGAATCCAATCGAGAATCTGTGGAAAGAACTGAAAACTGCTGTTCACAAATGCTCTCCATCCAACCTCACTGAGCTCAAGCTGTTTTGCAAGGGGGAATGGGAAAAAATGTCAGTCTCTCGATGTGCAAAACTGATAGAGACATACCCCAAGCGACTTACAGCTGTAATCGCAGCAAAAGGTGGCGCTACAAAGTATTAACTTAAGGGGGCTGAATAATTTTGCACGCCCAATTTTTCAGTTTTTGATTTGTTAAAAAAGTTTGAAAAATCCAATAAATGTCGTTCCGCTTCATGATTGTGTCCCACTTGTTGTTGATTCTTCACAAAAAAATACAGTTTTATATCTTTATGTTTGAAGCCTGAAATGTGGCAAAAGGTCGCAAAGTTCAAGGGGGCCGAATACTTTCGCAAGGCACTGTATTTACTAATCAGAATACTATTATGTTGCTGTATATGTATGAGTTTTCTTTCTTGATCCTAGTACTGAATATGTGTGTGAATGTGGTCAAGAGTTAGAACAATGACTGTCTGTTCCTTGGTAGAAATGAATGAACGATATCTTCAGACTGGCTAGAATGCTTATTTACACGAGAAGACCTTGGCTCGTAAATTATATTAAATTGGTAGGGAGACGGATGTGGGAAGGCTTGAGATACAGCCTTTGTACTGGAACGGAGATGGCATGGGTTGGTGCTGAAACTAATGACGTCATTTTCAGTTTATAACCTGTGGTAAACTGTATCGTATTCAGTACTCTCGTGAATAAACTCTGCTGATTGACTTTAAGACAGGGCTCTGTCCATTATTATAGAATAAGGGTCTTACAAATCCTTATGAATTGACAGAGTGTTTAATTTTAATTGGGTATTAAAACATAGAGCAATTTAATTCCTGTAACATACCCCCAATGTTACACACTGTTAAAGTTACAGAGGGGAATGATATTGCATTTGGAAAGTATTCAGACCCCTTGACTTTTTCCATATTTTGTTACGTTACAGCCCATTTCTAAAATTGATTAAATCGTTTTTTTCCCCTTATCAATCTACACACAATACTTCATAATGGCAAAGCAAAAACAGTTTTTTTTTAAATTTTGGCAAATGTATTCAAACTAAAAATCTTAAATATCAATTTACCTAAGTATTCAGACCCTTTACTCAGTACTTTGTTGAAGCACCTTTGCCAGTGATTACAGCCTTGGGTCTTCTTGGGTATGATGCTAAAAGCTAGGCACACCTGTATTTGGGGAGTTTCTCCCATGCTTCTCTGCAGATCCTCTCAAGCTCTGTCCGATTGGATGGGGAGCGTCGCTGCACAGCTATTCTCAGGTCTCTCCAGCGATGTTTGATCGGGTTCAAGTCCGGGCTCTGGCTGGGCCACTGAAGGACATTCAGAGACCTGTCCCGATGCCACTAATGGTTTATCTTGGCTGTGTGCTTAGGGTAATTGTCCTGTTGGAAGGTGAACCTTCGCCCAAGTCTGAGGTCCTGAGCGCTCTGGAGCAGGTTTTCATCAATGATCTCTCTGTACTTTCTTCTGTTCATCTTTGCCTCGGTCCTGACTAGTCCCCCAGTCCCTGCCGCTGAAGAATATCCCCACAGCAATATGTTACCAATATGCTACCACCACCGTGCCAGGTTTCCTCCAGGCGTGATGCTTGGAATTCAGGCCAAAGAGTTCAATCTGGGTTTAAAAAGATCAAATAATATTTTTTTCTCATGGTCTGAGAGTCTTTAGGTGCCTTTCGGGCAGACTCTAAGCGAACTGTCATGTGCCTTTTACTGAGGAGTGGCTTCCGTCTGGCCAGTCAACAATAAAGGCCTGATTGGTGGAGTGCTGCAGAGATGGTTGTCCTTCTGGAAGGTTCTCCCATCTCCACAGAGCATCTCTGGAGTTCTGTCAGAGTGACCATCGGGTTCTTGGTCACCCCCCTGATGCCCTTCTCCCCCGATTGCTCAGTTTGACTGGGCGGCCAGCTCTAGGAAGAGTCTTTGGTTGTTCCAAACTTCTTACTTTTAAGAATGATGGCCACTGTGTTTTTAGGGACCTTCAAAGCTGCATAACTTTTTCGGAAGCCTTCCCCAGATTTGTGCCTTGAAACAATCCTGTCTCGGAGCTCTATGGACTATTCCTTCGACTTCATGACTTGGTTTTTGATCTGACATGCATTGTCAACTGTGGGACGTTATATAGACAGGTATGTGCCTTTCCAAATCACGTCCAATCAATTTAATTTACCACAGGTGGACTCCAATCAAGTTGTAGAAACATCTCAAGGATGGTCAATGGAAACAGGACGTACCTGAGCTCAATTTCGAGTCTCATAGCAAAGGGTCTGAATACTTATGTAAATTAGGTATCTCTTTTTTTATTTTTAACACATTTGCTAAATTTTCTAACCTGTTTTTGCTTTGTCATTATGGGGTATTGTGTGGAGAGTGATGAGGAAAAATATGTATTTAATATGTTTTAGAATAAGGCTGCTTTCCGGATGCACTGTCTTGGCTCATGGCAACCGTAAATAAATATGACTGATGCGTTTCTAGTCACGTGGCTGCTGTCTTAAGGCTACATACCTTGCACTACAAAATCACATTTCTGTAGGAATGGTAGAGAGACACACCTATCATTATGTCAGTGTAATTCCTTCCTCTATGTCTCTGACATTGAGAAGGATCCCACTTATATGGCTGAGATGAAGTGACTAAAATAGAATTTAATGGAGCGACTAGAATACTCCTGTCATATCCATTTTTGCCCTTCCTCTCTTTTCCCTCGATGCTTGTGTGTGGATCTTATATGTTTTGGAGTGATTCAGCATTTGTTCTACAGTGAAAAGGAGCGGGAGAAGACAGGGAGGCATGATAGGAGGTAGATCTAACAGGATATCTCCTTTGTCATTTGCGGAGGGAATGAGAGAATGAGAGACAGAAAGATACACTACATGAACATCTCATTCCAAAATCATGCCCACTAAAATGGAGTTGGTCCGCCCTTTGCTGCTGTAACAGCCTCCACTATTCTATGATGGCTTTCCATTAGATGTTGGAAGATTGCTGAGGGGACTTGCTTCCATTTAGCCACAAGAGCATTAGTGAGGTTGGGCACTGATGTTGGGCGATTGGGCCTGGCTCGAAGTCGGTGTTCCAATACATCCCGAAGGTGTTCAATAGAGTTGAAGTCAGGGCTCTGTGCCATTTCTGTAAAGCCCGGGGGTATTGTCATGGTGAAACAGGAAAGGAACTTCCCTAAACTGCTGCCACAAATTTGAAAGCACAGAATCATCTTGAATGTCATTGTATGCTGTAGTGCTAAGGGGCCTAGCTAGAACCATGAAAAGCAGCCCCAGACCATTCATCCTCCTCCACCAAACATTACGGTTGGCACTATGCATTGGGACAGGTAGTGTTCTCCTTTCATCCGCCAAACCCAGATTTGTCTGTCAGACTGCCAGATGGTGAAGCGTGATTCATCACTCCAGAGAACGTGTTTCCACTGCTCCAGAATCCAATGATGGCGAGCTTTCCACCACTCCAGCCGACGGTTGGCATTGCGCACGATGATCTTAGGCTTGTGTGCGGCTGCTCGGCCATGGAAACCCATTTCATGAAGCTACAGTTCTTGTGCTGACGTTGCAACCGAGGTCAGGCGATTTTTACGCACTACTAGCTTCAGCAGTCGGCGATCCCGTTCAGTGAGCTTGTGTGGCCTACCACTTCACGGCTGAACCGTAGTTGCTCCTAGACATTTCCACTTCACAATAACAACACTTGCAGTTGACCGGAGCAGCTCTAGCAGGGCAGAAATTTTATGAACTGACTTGTTGGAAAGGTGACATCCTGTGACGGTGCCACGTTGAAAGTCACTGAGCTCTTCAGTAAGGCCATTCTACGGCCAATGTTTTCTATTGAGATTTCATGGCTGTGTGCTCGATGTTATACACCCGTCAGCAACGGGTGTGGCTGAAGAAGCCAAATCCACTAATTTGAAGGGGTGTCCACATACCTTTGGCCGTGTAGTGTAGAAGGGAGAGACACCTATTGCAGTGAGCAGGTGTGGTTGGTTGCTTGTTTCTTTTTCTCTCTGTCTCTCTCTCTCTCGCTCTTTCTCACTCTCCTCCTTTCTCATGCTCTGTTGCTTTTAGATCTACTGGGAAAGATGGAGGGAATCATGCATGTTTTTGATGCATTTCAGTCTTGTCTGTTGCTGACTGTAAAAAAATTATAGAGCCAGATGATTTATCTATGGTGAATACAGCCTCATCTCACTGCTTGTGTACTAGTTAATGTCAATAAATCACTGAGAGAAATGCAGAGAAAAGATTGTCATCATATTGAATACTCCAAGATATATATATATACATATAGAATAGCCTAAAGAGCAATACAAATCTGTACATACAGTATATGTAGAATTACTCAATGTCTGCTCTATAGCAGACATGCTGTCCTTTGCCTTTGAGGGAATTGTGGAATCGTGGAAGTGGCAAAAAGAAGCAAGATGTGACAAAGAATAATTTGAAGGAATCTGCAGCTTGTGCGGGGGGAGGGGAGGCAGCTCAGTGCAACACAGCCTGACTGGATGAGTAGCAACAGCAGCAGCAGCAATAGCACTAGCAGCATCTCCTTTGTGGCTTTCTGGGGGGCTCGGTCACTAGAGCACCGCGCTCCCGCTCACAGACACACAGGCGCTCCCAGCGCCACCGTCACACACACGTAGTGGCAGTGGCAGTCGTCGTCAGAGCCGGGGCAGGGACAGGGACTGCTACCTTGACGACTGGAGCTACGGCGACAGCAGCTGCGGCACCATGGCGCAAGCCGCCAAGCAGCTCCGTAAGAACAAGGACCTAGCGGAGCTCGCCGCTCAGGAGCTGAAGGATAAGGAGGAGGAGAAGAACAAGAAGAGGAATCGATCGAGGGACCGCAGACGCAAGGTATGGCTGTTTGAGGATGGTGTCGATTTCTCTCCGTCCCTGTTTCTGTTGTCTCTGTCTCTCTATATCATTTTCTCATTCTCTGGACCTGTCTCCTTCCCTCCTTTGTGCAGGAATGGGTTTGGGATGCTTAACGCATGTACAATTACACACACAGTCACAGGCACAGCCGCCGCGTGTTAACCAGTTATGCACAGATGCTCATACACAGGTTGTGTTCGTTCAGTCAGACAATTAGCTGTGGGGGATGGAGGGTGGTATTGCTGGTCGTGTAGATGAGTGTGGGGGTGGTTGGGGGTCTGGTCTAAAAGGAGCCACTGATTAACCTGCCCTGCCCGCTTCTCCTGGGGAGAGTGTTATGCTCTTTACTCTGGTCTTTTCCCCATTTCTCTTAATAAGAGGAGGGAGTCACAGAGTGGCGGGGGCAGTTTGGGGAGGCAGGCAGTCAGGCATCCTCTCCTCCATCTCCCTCCACCCCTCCCTTCTCCTAATCTCCTGTCTGTGTCGTTAAGTGTCCGGCTGCTGCTGGCTGGGTTTAATCGGCTGCCCTTTCAGGCTCTATTGTTTTCCCTTCCTGTGGACCTGCTGTAGTACGTGCCACACATCTCTGAGAGGCTGGCTTTTGCAGTCACTCTACTAGATGAGTGTGGGAGACAGTGTTCATCAATCATCTGCTGCAAGGGAGTTAGTGATCTCTGCTCTCCTTCCCCTATGGGCTAAACTCAATATTCCTGCTATAGAGAACAGCCTGTTTTAATGTTAGCCTCTCAGCTCTACCTGTGGGATTGAGGGTTAAAGGAATGTTCTCCAGTAGGGTGCAGTGCAGCTGCCTGTATCTCTTGAGTGTTCTGTGCTGTAGGCTACAGTGGTATTTCCACCTGCTCCTTGCATTTCCATGGCTCATTCGGTTCATTTCCTTGGGTAATGAAGGTGACATGACACCTCCCTGTCGATGGCTTGTGTCTATCATAAGACAACGTGTGGGTCCATGTGTAGAGTGGTGGTGGTGGTGGTGGGGGGGGGGGGGGGGGGGATCTTGGTGCAGTCAGAGGACGGTGAGAGAATGAGACGGAACAGAGAGAGAGAAATGGAGGAAGGGAGAGATGGCATAAGGAGAGGAGAGAGCCCCGTAGCTCCATGTGACTGTTGTTATCACCGTGGCAAACAGGCTCAGTAATGTCAGGGGTGGCCATGGCGTCTCACGGGAAGGATATCCTGTTCACAACATCTGTCATATGCCAGCTTTTTATCTCTGACCTCCGTATCAACACCATCGGAATGAGAGACAGAGAGAGAGGGAGAGAGTGTGAGACAGAGAATGAGGATGCATCTGCAATACCAATTAACAGCAACTGTTGGCTGCTCTCATTTCAATGCCACACACACATTTGAAAACATCATGTTGCTTGCTGTATGCCAAGGTTGGCATTGGAATAAGGTTGAGACAGCGGCGTAATGAATGAATGATTGTCCTTCCATATTGTGATGAACTCCCCTGTCAGTAGTTGGTATGTGTAAAGAAAAGGTATCTGCGCTACAATATCTTCATGCATATCTTTCTAATCACAATTTAGTGCTTTATAAATGTGAGTGAGGGTTTGAGCTTGGCTCAGAATAGTGGTGAAGATATGATCAAGTACTGTTTCATCGATGATAATGGGCCAGATGCATTTCCATAAGTTGCGTCAAGCAACTGCTTTTCTGCTCCAGCGCTTCTTAGACATATTACACTGTCTCTTCTCTCCCATTCCGTTGGACTGAGGCTTTCCATGCCATTGTGTGAAGCCTGCTATCAAGAGGGAGAGAGGGCCATAATGTTCCTTAAATGTTTATTGGTTTCATTGGATATAAATCATGCCCAGCTGCCCAGCGTGTCCTTACTCCCCTCGTGTCCTAAGAAAAAGGTCACGTACTACACTATATTTGGTTTTATTTTTAAAAACTAGCATCAATCCTGTAACATACGCCTACTATATTTGTAATGATCTTTGATATGATTTTATACTGTCCATAAACATGAATGAATTTGATATATCCTATAAAATTGCATGATACAGAAAAATGATAATCTATGTTTTTATACTAGGGATGCTGTGTGTGTGTGTGTGTGTGTGTGTGTGTGTCCGTACATGAAATTATATGGCTTCAGGGTATCTCGTTCCTCTTTTGTGTAACCTCCTAGTTGCAGACCTCTAATGATAAAACCATTACAATGTGAGCTCAGAGGCATTCACTTTCTCTAGTATTGCCTTGAGGATGAGCTCTTCTGTCATAGGTGGAGGCACGAATACAAATGACCAAATGAATGATTCAGTGGTCAGGGATGTGCATATATGTCTTAGACTTGTGAGTGGGATTCCAAACATCATTTTTAGAAGCCTCGCTGAAACTGCTATGAACTGCTTGCATTCGACTGTGCTATATCTGCGTGTACCAATTAGCCTTTGGGCTGTAGCATGGGGCGCTGATAAAAGAAGTGTATCACTCACTACAGAGCTGGTAGTTGTAATCCACAAGGCTCACTTACTAATAACCACGCATTGGGCTATTTAACCTAGACCGGTTGGTACTGCAGAGGCTGTGTGTAAAAACGCTGCCCTAGATTCGGTCTTCCTGCTGAGATGAGGTATTGAAAGAGTGGCAACGTATGTACGTGAGTATGTTTACTTGCGCCTACGTATGTGTGGGGCGCAAACAGAAGTGTCCCAGATTCCGAGGGACCTGTATGTGCATGTGTTTGCTTGCGTGCGTGTTGTGCGCTCGCGCATGCGTGTCCGTGCGTCTCAGAGGAGCAGGCAGGAGGAGGCGAGGTCGGGCTGACGTGTAAGCACTCTCATCCCAGCCACCATTCTCTAAGCCATGAGTTTCACTGCACCAGAGCCATGCTGGAGGAACGTTCTGGAACAGGAACATGTACAGTCTGCTGTCGTTATGGCAGGTACCTGCTGTGTGAAGCAGATGCCACTAGAGGCAGCAGTCAGAGAGAGAGAGAGAGAGAGCTAGGGCTGAAATGAGAGTTCAGAGGGTTGTATGAAATATTACAACAAGAGGTTATTCTCAGTGCAGGCTTCTGATAGTAATATAACTAGTCTCATGACTCGTTTAGTACCAGCCAATGCATTGCCGAAAATTAAATTACGATCTTAAGTACCAGTTTGTTAAAAGGCATCTGGGCCTTAACATGGCCTAACATGTCACTGAACACAGACCATTGTTCTCAATGTGGCGTAAGGACCTATTCCATCTCATCTATCATACCTTTACCTGCAACCCTCATGGTAGAGGAAGATGATGTTTACTGGGATCTGGGGCCAAATCTATCAAACACAACAGATCTTGTTCTGCTGACAGAGGGCTAGGCTAATTTCCAGCTGCAGTCAGAATTATTTTTGCTCTAATTGTTGTTGTGAAGAGTGACATTTAAAGATATGAAAAAACATAGCTGACAAAAAAAAAAGATTCTAGATTGCACTACTGTTTTTGGGCCAATGTATGTGTATCGATGTGCATGGGTCTGTGTGACTGTGTGTTGTTGTGTACTGTATGTCCGTACTGCATGTGCGTGAGTTTGTACTTGCACACAAACAGTAGCTGGCCCAGAATCCCTGATGTCAGGCCTTGGATGTGGTTCCCCATGGCAACTGACGGTGGTGTTGTTTGCGATACCAGAATTTTGACTTCGATACCTACCGGATTTAATCGATGATCTGTAGATCGTCAGGCTGGATATATGCCTTCCCAAAACCAATTTTGTTGGGGGGGGGGGGGTGTGTTACAGGCTGCCCAATCAGAAAGAATTCTATGAAGGTCTCGAAATTGTGTTGTCAAACTGTAATGATTCCTTGGTGAAGGAAATAATTTTCAATACTGATTTCTGCAAACCCACGTGCTCTGACGCCAAATGATTAAAGATCCCTCCTGGGTATGTGAAACAGTGCAAAATACGGTTGACTTAATATTGGTGTCTGATAAATCTATAATATCGCAAAGTGTAGTGATAGTCTCAGCGATCATTTTATTACATTTTGCACAAGGAGGGTTGTTAAATATATATTTAACCTTCAAAAAACTGTTAGAATCAGAGGACAAAAAAATACTTTGTAGAAATATTTAGGGAGCAAGTGGTTCAAATTGACTGGTCACCTGTGTTCAACAGTGTAGGGGTAGACAGTGCCTGGGAAGCCTTTCAATTTATATTCCATGATGTGGTGAATGTGATGGCTCCCATTAGAAGGGTCAGAGTAAAGCAGAGATCTAGCCCTTGGTTTAATCATGAGATTCTAGAATCTTCAGTATTAAAAACAAGGAATAAGGCCTTTAAGAAATGTTAAGAACTCTCAAGCGCAGCCTGATTTTCTCCTATATAAACGTCACAGAAATGAAGCACAGAGCAGGATGGATGAAGCTAAGAGTGGTTAATTTGCTGATAAAATCACTGAGAACAAAAATGACCCTAAAAAGCTTTGGAAATCATTTAAGGAAATAGGCTGGTTTTTGGAACAAAACTACTTCCATGAATTTGTTATGGTTACCTTTAGACTAGTCCCGTGACACTTGTGGGGATTGTAGAGCAAAACGGAGAACACCATCATGTCCGCGAGATTCTCCCCTTTCCATAGCAATCGACAATTTCGTGGGAAGACCGATTTTCTGCATATGTCATAGTCTGACAAACACCGCTATAGCTCGGTCAGCTTCCACCGCAAATGCGGAAGGCCGACATAGGCGGATGAGGTGGATTGGGACACAGCCCATATCTTTATCTTAAACTGACAGATTTTGATGGGGATTTTTTATTATGTTACTTAGATTGACACACGGTCAATAGACTCCAAGGATTATTAAGAAAGTAATGACATCATTCACAAGGCAGAACTTGGCTGTGTAATCGGACTTTGTGTGGCTATGGAATCTTGTTTAAACCAGACGGGAGGCGAGGAAGACAAAGAAGTGAATGAGTTTTTGGTGACGAGGGAGATGAAGTGAATTAAGAACATTTTTGGTGTCAGTCAAATCAAATCAAATTGATTTATATAGCTCTTCGTACATCAGCTGATATCTCAAAGTGCTGTACAGAAACCCAGCCTAAAACCCCAAACAGCAAGCAATGCAGGTGCAGAAGCACGGTGGCTAGGAAAAACTCCCTAGAAAGGCCAAATTCTAGGAAGAAACCTAGAGGAACCAGGCTATGAGGGGTGGCCAGTCCTCTTCTGGCTGTGCCGGGTGGAGATTATAACAGAACATGGCCAAGATGTTCAAATGTTCATAAATGACCAGCATGGTCAAATAATAATAATCACAGTAGTTGTTGCAGCAAGTCAGCACTTCAGGAGTAAATGTCAGTTGGCTTTTCATAGCCGATCATTAAGAGTATCTCTACCACTCCTGCTGTCTCTAGAGAGTTGAAAACAGCAGGTCTGGGACAGGTAGCACGTCCGGTGAACAGGTCAGGATTCCATAGCCGCAGGCAGAGCAGTTGTAACTGGAGCAGCAGCACGGCCAGGTGGACTGGGGACAGCAAGGAGTCATCAGGCCAGGTAGTCCTGAGGCATGGTCCTAGGGCTCAGGTCCTCCGAGAGAGAGAAAGAAAGAGAGAATTAGAGAGAGCATACTTAAATTCACACAGGACACCGGATAAGACGGGAGAAGTACTCCAGATATAACAAACTGACCCTAGCCCCCCGACACATAAACTACTGCAGCATAAATACTGGAGGTTGAGACAGGAGGGGTCAGGAGACACTGTGGCCCCATCCGATGATACCCCCGGACAGGGCCAAACAGGAAGGACATAACTCCACCCACTTTGCCAAAGCACAGCCCCCACACCATTAGAGGGATATCTTCAACCACCAACTTACCATCCTGAGACAAGGCCGAGTATAGCCCACAAAGATCTCCGCCACAGCACAACCCAAGGGGGGGCGCCAACCCAGACAAGAAGATCACATCAGTGATCCAACCCACTCAAGTGACGCACCCCTCCTAGGGACGGCATGAAAGAGCACCAGTAAGCCAGTGACTCAGCCCCTTTTTAATAGGGTTAGAGGCAGAGAATCCCAGTGGAAAGAGGGGAACCGGCCAGGCAGAGACAGCAAGGGCGGTTCGTTGCTCCAGAGCATTTACGTTCACCTTCACACTCCTGGGCCAGACTACACGCAATCATATGACCCACTGAAGAGATGAGTCTTCAGTAAAGACTTAAAGGTTGAGACAGAGTTTGCATCTCTCACGTGGGTAGGCAGACCATTCCATAAAAATTGAGCTCTGTATGAGAAAGCCCTGCCTCCAGCTGTTTGCTTAGAAATTCTAGGGACAATTAGGAGGCCTGCGTCTTGTGTACGTGTAGGTATGTACGTTAGGACCAAATCAGAGACATAGGTAGGAGCAAGCCCATGTAATGCTTTGTAGGTTAGCAGTAAAACCTTGAAATCACCCCTTGCCTTGACAGGAAGCCAGCGTAGGAAGGCTAGCACTGGAGTAATATAGTCAGGATTCTAGCAGCCGTATTTAGCACTAACTGAAGTTTATTTAGTGCTTTATCCGGGTAGCCGGAAAGTAGAGCATTGCAGTAGTCTAACCTAGAAGTAACAAAAGCATGGATGAATTTTTCTGCATCATTTTTGGACAGAAAGTTTCAGATTTTTTGCAATGTTACGTAGAAAAAGCTGTCCTTGAAATGGTCTTGATATGTTCGTCAAAAGAGAGATCTGGGCCCAGAGTAACATTGAGGTCCTACACAGTTTTATTTGAGACAACTGTACAACCCTTAAGATTAATTGTCAGATTCAACAGAAGATCTCTTTGTTTCTTGGGACCTAGAACAAGCATATCTGTTTTGTCCGAGTTTAAAAGTAGAACGTGCAACCATCCACTTCCTTATGTCTGAAACACAGGCTTCTAGCGAGGGCAATTTGGGGTCTTCACCATGTTTCATTGAAATGTACAGCTGTGTGTCATCCGCATAGCAGTGAAAGTTAACATTATGTTTTCGAATGACATCCCCAAGAGGTAAAATATATAGTGATGACAATAGTGGTCCTAAAACGGAACCTTGAGGAACACCGAAAATTACAGTTGATTTGTCAGAGGACGAACAATTCACAGAGACAAACTGATATCTTTCTGACAGCTAAGATCTAAACCAGGCAAGAACTTGTCCGTGTAGAACAATTTGGGTTTCCAATCTCTCCAAAAGAATGTGGTGATCGATGGTATCAAAATTAGCACTAAGAGTCATCTAGGAAGACGAGGACAGATGCAGAGCCTCGGTCTGATGCCATTAAAAGGTCATTTACCACCTTCACAAGTGCAGTCTCAGTGCTATGATGGGGTCTAAAACCAGACTGAAGCATTTCGTATACATTGTTTGTCTTCAGGGCGGCAGTGAGTTGCTGCGCAACAGCCTTTTCTAAATTTTTTGAGAGGAATGGAAGATTCGATATAGGCCAATAGTTTTTTATATTTTCTGGGTCAAGGTTTGGCTTTTTCAAGAGAGGCTTTATTACTGCCACTTTTAGTGAGTTTAGTACACATCCGGTGGATAGAGAGCCGTTTATTATGTTCAACATAGGAGGGCCAAGCACAGGAAGCAGCTCTTTCAGTAGTTTAGTTGGAATAGGGTCCAGTATGCAGCTTGACGGTTTAGAGGCCATGATTATTTTCATCATTGTGTCAAGAGATAAGTGTTTTAGTACTATGAGTGTCTCTCTTGATCCTTGGTCCTGGCAGAGTTGTGCAGACTCAGGAAAACTGAGCTTTGAAGGAATAAGACGATTTAAAAAGGAGTCCGTAATTTGCTTTCTAATAAATTTGATATTTTCCTTAAAGTAGTTCATGACTTTATTATTGCTGAAGTGTAAGCCATCCTCACTTGGGGAATGCTGCTTTTTAGTTAGCTTTGCGACAGTATCAAAAATACATTTTGGATTGTTGTTATTTTCCTCAATTAAGTTGGAAAAATAGGATGATCGAGCAGCAGTGAGGGCTCTTCGATACTGCACGGTACTGTCTTTCCAAGCTAGTCGGAGGACTTCCAGTTTGGTGTGGCGCCATTTCCGTTCCAATTTTCTGGAAGCTTGCTTCAGAGCTCGGGTATTTTCCGTATACCAGGGTATTGCGCAAGGTTAAATTGAGTTCCTCAGTTAGGTGGTTAACTGAGTTTTGTCCTCTGACGTCCTTGGGTAGGCAGAGGGAGTCTGGAAGGGCATCAAGGAATCTTTGTGTTGTCTGTGAATTTATAGCACGACTTTTGATGCTCCTTGGATGGGGTCTGAGCAGATTATTTGTTGCAATTGCAAACATAATAAAATGGTGGTCCGATAGTCCAGGATTATGAGGAAAAACATTAAGATCCACAACATTTATTCCATGGGACAAAACTAGGTCCAGAGTATGACTGTGACAGTGAGTAGGTCCAGAGACATGTTGGACAAAACCCACTGAGTCGAGGATGTCTCTGGAAGCCTTTTGGAGTGGGTCTGTGGACTTTTCCATGCGAATATTAAAGTCACCAAAAATTAGAACATTATCTGCTATGACTACAAGGTCCGATAGGAATTCAGGGAATTCAATGAGGAACACTGTATATGGCACAGGAGGCCTGTAAACAGTAGCTATAAAAAGTGATTGAGTAGGCTGCATAGATTTCATGACTAGAAGCTCAAAAGACGAAAACGTCTTTTTTTTTTTGTAAATTGAAATTTGCTCTCGTAAATGTTAGCAACACCTCCTCCGCCTTTGTGGGATGCACGGGGGAGATGGTCTTTTTGAAATCAGAATATTTTTATTTAAGCTTAGCATATTATCACAAACAAAGTGCTAAGGTAATGAATTTGAAATTTGCTTCAGTTGTAAGCTGTATGCCGGTAGCTTCCAGTTTGAATTCCAGCAATTCAAACTGGATGCTACCAGCATCATCTTGCATTGTAACAGTGTTCTAGCCTGTATTGACATTGTTTTTCATTTCAATATTTCTACATGCCGTTTTGCATTATTCAAGTGTGTTAACTTCTGTGCAGCATGAGTGGGGAGCTAACAATGCAGCCCAGACAGCTGTACCAATGATTGAGTAAGTGGAGCATGCAATTTGCTCTTTCCACTATAAAGGGGCTGCGCTGATAGACAGACTTCATCTTCTCAATCTCATGAGACACATTTGACAGAAGTACCGAACGTAAAAAAAAAAAATGTTTATCGAAAAATCACCAAAGTTTCAGTTTTGGGTATTCCGTGCAACTGTGTTATTGACTTGTTTATTGTTTACTCCATGTGTAATTCTGTGTTGTTGTCTGTTCACACTGCTATGCTTTATCTTGGCCAGGTCGCAGTTGTAAATGAGAACTTGTTCTCAACTAGCCTACCTGGTTAAATAAAGGTGAAATAAAATTAAAATAAAAATAAAAAACACTAACTGAAGGTGTGAAGGGCAGATAGAAACAGAGGATTGATCTGCCAAGTCTTGCTGGGCAGGTTGTAGCGCTACTGAATTCTTTTGAACTTAACAACATTATTTGGGGTATTAAAAGTGCTATAGAGAAAATTTTACAGAACAAGGCTGTGTCAGGAACAAACTGTTGACAGAAATGCACCTAGTCCCAAGCTCACGATGTGTATAAATTAATCGAATGGAATATAAACTACTGGTCTGGTAGCAGATCAATTAGCAAGTTAGCTAAATTCTCTGTTGTGTTCGTTGTCATGGTAAATATTATGTACGGCTTGACAACGTGTAAAAATGATTGGCTAAAGCACATACAGATCTGCAAACAGATCTGCTAATAAACTATTGCATGTCAAATTAACGGATAGTACAATGTTAATTTTTACAAAATACATTTACATTTGATGCACCGTAAAGTCAGTATTTTTGGTGTTTTCCTGCCACATACGGTAGAAGTGGGTGGGCTAAAGGATGACATCTTTTACATCTCCTTAGGTATACAGTTACCATAACACTTCAACTGGAGAGCCATGATTATGAGGTCTTAGAGGGTCCTCTTTACCTTCAGGAAGTGCCAAGAGCTTAACTGGCTGGATTAGTAATAAAGTAAAGGAGGGGGGGCCCTTTATGAAAGAGCACTTTTAAGAAGCTGAAAACTGAAGCTGTACTTCTGATCACGGCACTGTGACTCAGCTGAAAAAGTAGGTTGTCTTGATTGTGCTATATCTGTGCTGTCCTCTGAAAGGCATACTCAACATACTGTATGTGGCGTAGGTAAGAATTCATGTGATCCCGAAATATACTGATTTACACAAGTTACTGTGGAGAGGGAGACGTAGAGAGGGAGAAAGGGGGATGGTGGGGGGAGTGGTGTGGAGGGCAGATGAGAGGTGAGAAGGGTGGATGCCCAGCCTAGGGACCTCTTCCACATGTTTTCATCTTCAGCTGGACTCACAGCTGTCGCAACCCCAGGGTTCTCACTGCATAGAGTGTGCGTGTGTGCGTGTGTGTGTGTGAATCTCAAAACATGTCTGTCTACATGATGTGTGTCTGTTTGTAGTGACATAACATTGTGTTTTTGCGCGTATTGTCTGGAATGGTTCCTATGTGTCTGGGACCAGTCCTGTTTTGGATAGACGTCATGTCTCTGACTTGTCTCAGTGCAGGGTAATTGGATGAAGTGACGAAAGGAGATCCACTGCAGCTCCTAAATAAAGACCAAAGCACTCTGTATTGGCTCATCAAAAATCAATAGCTTCATTAGAACTTCAGGAACTTTGTCTGAGCAAATGTTATACCTCAGCCCAAAGTGTGGCCCGCTGCCAGCAGACACACTGCCAACCCGAGGCCCAGATGTAAGGGGGTGAGGCTGGGGAAGGGGGGCTGGTGTCCTCCACAGCATCTGTTTGTCTCTAAGGTTTCCTCTCCCCACTCACCTCCACCTCACTGTAGTATTTTAGGGACTATTGGCTTCTCTGTGGCCATCTCTCCAGCCCACTGGTCTGAAAGGGACTGGATGGAGTGAGAGCACTGGGATGGGAAATATGTACCTGTAGGACGGACGGAGAGGAGAATACCAGGGACGTGGGCCCTAGCTCTTGTGTTTTCCATGTGTGAAATCAGGGAGCCAATCTGCCAATGTCACTCAGATAAATATTTTCCTATCGGATAACCCACCAATCAAACAGCTCTTCTATCAGCCCGCCCGTTAATCAGAACATCGCCTCTCTAGAGGAACAAGCCAATCAGAGCCACTCTAGTGCAGGGGAGGAGTAATGGCAGTAAATTTTATCTGCACATTCTATTTTGACCTTGGGTCAAGAGGCAGGCATCTGAAGTGACTTATGTGCTCTCACCCGCCTGACGTATCGGGGTGGGGAGGGGGTGGGGGGAGGGGGTGATGAAGACACATGATGACATAACATGTGACACATCAAGACACAAATGCTACGCACCAACCATGCAGAGATTGGGTGCAGACAGTTTGCACAAAAACACACAGCGGCTACAACTGGTGACAGCGGCTCCATAGTCTTTTAATTGACTTTAATTTCTTCTAACATACTGCTACTACAAGATAAATGAGCTCCTCACAGATTGGGGTTGTTTTCATCTGATCACACACAGTGTTTGTCTCAATTACCATTCCCCCAGTCTGCTGCAGGAGCTGGCCATTAGACCTAAGGCTGGAAATGTACCAGGGACCTCACGATACCATATTATCACGATACTTTGGTCCCGATATGATATGTATTGCCATTCTCACAATCCTATATGTATTGTGATTCGATGCTGTGATTTTATTTCGATTCAATGTTCCAAATGTCATGATTTTAGCCTGAGGGGGAGGTTTGTGACCCCCATACATATCTTTCCCCTTTTTCCTCTCTCTACTCTACCGATGTGACTATTGAAAATCCCTTTGTTAACATTGAGAGAGAGTCTGGTGACATCAAAAGATGAGAAACGGAACCATATTTCGGTAATCCAACCAGTTGAAAATATGCTTTGGTACACATGAATATGAGTATGATCTCAGATCAGTTGTTGTCTGAGACATTATTACTAATGACAGGTTGACACAAACTGTAGCTTGGAAAGTCGACACATTCTAATCAGATTCACATGGAATTGTTGTGCAATTTAAATGTTTAAATATTAAACTATTTGTGAACAAATTAAATGTAATTTTAGCTTCTTAAATGAGAGAATGGTTTGTCATAGAGAAACTCTGCTCACTCAGAGGCCCCGTCCAAGTGAACAGACGTTGGTTGTAAAACTATGAAACACGGCCTTCTTTCACCACTATATAAACTCGTTGTCGAAAATGTAACTTCCTGTTCCAAGGACGTGAGGACTTACCATCCCCACGTTGAAAGGACAAAAACCACCTACAGAACTAAGCCAACCTCAGCAAGAACCTAACGAAATTGGCATCGAATTTCAATGTGAAGGTGACGACCTACACTCCGGAAGGATGAATTTCGACTATACCAGCCAGAATATAGCATGAGCTTAAAGTATGGCAACTTGGTATGAACTTTGAACTCTTATTCATTCCAGAAGAGATACCTCCTAGCCTTTGAGTTAGCAGCAGTCGCTGTAAACGTGGGCTAGGAAAGGACGGACAACGTATACAGTCTAACACACACAACGATACTACAAAGTATCCGTCCTACCACCAGACATTCTTCAAAGGACAACCCGACCTCCCATCTACGACCAACCGATCGAAGCGCAGCTCAGAGTAAATATTTATTGCATTTCCCCTAACCCTTCCCAAATAGTCGGTTATTTAGAATGCATAATACTCTGTATTTACGATATAGTAGCTGCCTACGGCCCGATAGAGACATAGCTTCTCCCTTTGTTCATCAGTCTTCCTGCTCTTTCATTCAAAACCCCACCCACTTTCCTTGTGTAACCAGCCTTCATATCTGTTCCGTCCGCTAGGGACGTTTTCCTTTGACATAAAGTGTAATCAATGTATAATACATTCTGTGTATATGTAATTCTGTGTGATTATTTAGGTATTTAGTAAATAAATAATTCAACCACATTTTGTATTGCTGATTCAACTTGTTAGACAGAGTTCGTGAAGATACCCAAGAATTTACAACTTTCAGATGAGACTGAGAATAAAGTGACGATTAAATATGGACTGCTATTGATGTAAAAGATGACGAGGTCTTTAAGAGTTTATTCGGAAGATAACAGCTCTATAAACATTATTTCGTGGTGCCCTGACTTTCTAGTTAGTTACATTTGCCTGATTAGGTTAATCAGGTAATGTTATTTACAGAGAAATTATTTTATAGAATAGCATGTCATATCACTTAATCCGGCATAGCCCAAGACACAACACAAACATATTGCTCTCCATATGTCTGCTGCAGAGGGACAAGAGAGAGGCATGCGAAAAATGAGTTATCAGTCATAGAATCAAAAGTTATCCAAAAAAATGGTCTACCTATTTAAAAAGAAGACGGAGAACAACCTATGACAGAAAAATACTGGACTTTTGGTGCCAGTACAGCCAACTAGTGCAAAAATAATATTGCAATATTGTCAAAACGATATGTTACAATATATCGTCAAAAAGAGTTGGGAACTATTGCCCTTGGGAGGAGGATTCAATTGGTATCCTTAGAAAGGGCCTATACATTGGGGAAGATCGTTGAGAGGAGATGGCTGCTCTAGCAGGAAATATTGTTGAGGGGCAAAACATACTGTAGCAAAGGCATATGGGAGATGGTTTAGGCTGATACACTGTAGCAATGTTGAAGTGGAGATAATAGCTGAGGGATAGAGGTGTGTGTATACAGTAATGTCCTTGCAGTGATAGTAGAGGGTATGTGTGCAGTGCACTTTAAGTGATCATGTCTGCATCGCTGTGCTGCTCTGTAGTGTTGCTGCTGTGTTATTGATTGATGTGTTTGATCAGGGTGAGGCAGATCCATCAGCTGGCTCCGTGTTAGAGCAGGGCCCAGGGACGAGTTTTACAAGCACGTGCCCACACCTGCACACAACTCTCTGTCGGTCCTTGTCTCCCATCTGTCACTCGCTCCTTTCATTCCCTGCCCTCCTCATCCTTATTGCCCAACCCTCTAACATCCCTCTCTTCCCTTACCCTCTTCTGCCAACCAACTCTCCATCCCTCTCTTCCCTTACCCTCTTCTGCCAACCAACTCTCCATCCCTCTCTTCCCTTACCCTCTTCTGCCAACCAACTCTCCATCCCTCTCTTCCCTTACCCTCTTCTGCCAACCAACTCTCCATCCCTCTCTTCCCTTACCGTCTTCTGCCAACCAACTCTCCATCCTTCTCTTCCCTTACCCTCTTCTGCCAACCAACTCTCCATCCCTCTCTCCTTCCTCCTTCCGCATCATTCCCTCTTCAATTTCTCACATGAATTTCCTCTCCTCGCTTCTCCCTCAACCTCTTCTCCTCTCCAGCCTCTTTTCCTCAATCCCCTCTCTCCCATTCCTCTCTCCTCCCCATGACCCTAGCTCTGCACTCTGGCTAAGAGTACTGTGATTAGGGCCCTATAAAATCAGTGTTCACTCCAATGATGTTAAGTATTTGGTTGTAATATCATCACCTCTTGAAGAGCATAGTCAGAACTACACATTTCAGATTATTCCATGCAAAATAATTGTCAAATTTACCTCTATCATCAGAGTTATACAACAAGTAACAGCTTTCATGATCAGTAAACGTCTACTGATCATGTCATTTGAGATATGTGAGGGTAGCCTGACGATATCTCTCAATATTGGCCACCATTAATTGGACATTTGATCTATCCTCTAATGGAGTTACAGGGACTCCTGCAGGCACCTCTCTTGCACACCTAGCAACACACACACACACACACACACACACAGCTGCCTGGCACCTCTGGTAAATACAGAAAAGCCCCATCTGTGTGTTCCAGTCTTTTGCAATCAAAGTAGGTCAGTGTCAATACCATTCAAATGAACTGCAATTAAGCACAGGGATATAAACAGGCATATGAACATACATTATGGTAATCAATGACCTAATGGTGGAGTCAACAACAACACAATAAGCATTTATAGCGATAGTCAAGCTAAAGTATCAAATGTTATCCCTCACTCCTCCACGTCCATCAGCGAGAGTGAGAGAGAAAAATGGAGGATAATGGAGAAAGGGGTGAGAGGATAATGGAGAAAGGGGTGAGAGGATAATGGAGAAAGGGGTGAAAGGATGATGGAAGCACAGCCCCTCGGTCTGCTTTTCGTTTTTCCCTTCCCTTCCACTGTTTCAAATTCAATTAGGGATGAAGTATTTATATGGGTGCAGTGTGCATTTTTCAGTCCTCTAAACAGCTGAGAGAGAGAGAGAGAGACAGAGAGGAAGAGGGAATGAGAGAGGAAGAGGGAATGAGAGAGGAAGAGGGAACGAGAGAGAGAGCAGGGGTTGACAGTGACATATCTGGGATGTAGAACAGTTGGTTGCTCTCTTTTCATTCTTTGTTTATGTGCTACAGGCACAATAACACACAAGCGCACAGATTGGAAACACTCATAGGCACAGAGAAAAAGAGAGGGAGAGAAACAAAAGAGGGGAAGGAAGTGAGAAATGAGTGAGACTATGGATAGACTGATAGGCGGGTCTGTCTCCCCAGCAGCGTACCTTTGCCATTCCAGTTCAGGTACCTGTGGGGAATGCTGATTAACACTCTACCGTGCCAGCCAACGGGATGTGAGATGATAACTATGTAACAATTGCCATGCTTGGTTGGAACTAAACTCAACAAAAAAAGAAACGTCCTCTCACTGTCAACCGTTTATTTTTCAGCAAACTTAACATGTGTAAATATTTGTATGAACATAACTAGATTCAACAGCTGAGACATAAACTGAACCAGTTCCACAGACATGTGACTAACACAAATTGAATAATGTGTCCCTGAACAACGGGGGGAGTCAAAATCAAAAGTAACATTCTGCAAGTTCCCAGACATTTCACATGGAGGAAAATGGCCCTAGCCCTCACCCTCTGATCCAACAGGTCCCAGACGTGCTCAATTGGATTAAGATCCGGGCTCTTCGAAGGCCATGGCAGAACACTGACATTCCTGTCTTGCAAGAAATCGCGCACAGAACGAGCAGTATGGCTGGTGGCATTGTCATGCTGGAGGGTCATGTCAGGATGAGCCTGCAGGAAGGGTACCACATGAGGGAGGAGGATGTCTTCCCTGTAACACACACTGCAATGACAACAAGCTCAGTCCGTTGATGCTGTGACACACCGCCTCAGACCATGATGGACCCTCCACCTCCAAATCGATCCCGCTCCAGAGTACAGGCCTCAGTGTAACGCTCATTCCTTCGACGATAAACGCAAATCCGACCATCACCCCTGGTGAGACAAAACCACAACTCGTCAGTGAAGAGCACTTTTACCAGTCCTGTCTGGTCCAGCGACGGTGGGTTTGTGCCCATAGGCGGCGTTGTTGCCGGTGGTGGTTGGTGAGGATATCTGCCTTACAACAGGCCTACAAACCCTCAGTCCAGCCTCTCTCAGCCTATTGCGGACAGTCTGAGCACTGATGAAGGGATTGTGCCTTCCTGGTGTAACTCGGGCAGTTGTTGTTGCCATCCTGTACCTGTCCCGCAGGTGTGATGTTCGGATGTACCGATCCTGTGCAGGTGTTGTTACACGTGGTCTGCCACTGCGAGAACGATCAGCTGTCCGTCCTGTCTCCCTGTAGCGCTGTCTTAGGCGACTCACAGTACGGACATTGCAATTTGTTGCCCTGGCCACATCTGCAGTCCTCATGCCTCCTTGCAGCATGCCTAAGGCACATTCACGCAGATGAGCAGAGACTTTGGGCATCTTCCTTTTGGTGTTTTTCAGAGTCCATAGAAAGGCCTCTTTAGTGTCCTAAGGTGACTGTGACCTAATTGCTTAAGCTGTTAGTGTCTTAATGATCGTTCCACAAGTGAATGTTCATCAATTGTTTATGGTTCATTGAACAAGCATGGGAAACAGTGTTTAAACCCTTTACAATGAAGATCTGTGGAGTTATTTGTATTTTTACGAATTATCTTTGAAAGAGTTTATATGCTGAGTTTATATGTAAATCAAGTTGGCACTCCTCTGGCAGGAAGCTGGGTCTTCTCCACCATTTGCTTGGCTTGACCCAAAAATTTTATTTATTTATATAAAATGAATTAAACTGTCATCAATCTACACACAATACCCCATAATGACAAAGCAAAACAGGTTTTTTGAAATGATTGGAAATGTACAAAAACATAACTTTTACATAAGTATTTAGACCCTTTACTCAGTACTTTGTTCAAGCACCTTTGGCAGCGAGTACATCCTTGAGCCTTCTTGGGTATGACGCTAAAAGCTTGGCACACCTGTATTTGCGGAGTTTATCACATGATTCTCTGCAGATCCTCTCAAGCTCTGTCAGGTTAGATGGGGAGTGTCGCTGCACAGCTATTTTAGGTATTTCCAGAGATGTCCGATCGGGTTCATGTCCGGAATCTGTCTGGGCCTCTCAAGGACATTCGGAGACTTGTTCCGAAGCCACTCCTGCATTATCTTGGCTGTGTGCTTAGGGTTGTTGTCCTGTGGAAAGGTGAACCTTCGCCCCAGTCTGAGGTCCTGAGTGCTCTGGAGCGGGTTTTTATCAAGGAGCTCTCTGTACTTTGCTCCGTTCATCTTTCCCTCGATCCTGACTAGTCTCCCAGTCCCTGCCATTGAAAAACATCTCCACAGCATGATGCTGCTACCACCATGCTTTACCGTAGGGATGGTGCCTGGTTTCCTCCAGACCTGACGCTTGACATTCAGGCCAAAGAGTTCAATCTTGGTTTCATCAGACCAGAGAATTTTGCACCTTTAGGTGCCCTTTGGAAAATGCCAAGCGGGCTGTCAGGTGCCTTTTAATGAGGAGTGGCTTACATCTGGATACTCTACCATAAAGGCCTGATTGGTAGAGTGCTGCAGAGATGGTTGTCCTTCTGGAAGGTTCTCCAATCTCCACAGAGGAACTCTGGAGCTCTGTCAGAGTGACCATCGAGTTCTTGGTCACCTCACTGACCAAGGCACTTCTCCCCCGATTGCTCAGTTTTGCCGGGTGGCTAGCTCTAGGAAGAGTCTTAGTTGTTCCTGTCACGATCGTTGGAATGAATGAATCGCCGGGGACTCCGGACCGTAGATTGTCGCAGAAGGCTCCGGACTGGGAACCCCCCCTGGAGGCTCCGGACTGGGAACCCTCACAAGAGGCCCTGGACTAGGGGTCGTCGCAGGAAGCCTGGTACGTGGGGCCGGCACTGGTGGTACCGGACTGGTGACACGCACTTCAGGGCGAGTGCGAGGAGCTAGCACAGGACGTACTGGGCTGTGGAGGCGTACATCAGGGCGAGTGCGGGGAGCAGGCACAGGACGTACCGGACTGGGGACACGTACTTCAGGGCAAGTACGAGGAGGAGACACAGGACGTACCGGACTGGGGAGGCGCACTGGAAGCCTGATGTGTGGGACAGGCACAGATTGCACCGGACTGGTAACACGCTCCTCCAAACGCCTATGTTGCCGCATACTCCTCACCATCTCCATTCTCCGGTATCCCCCCTCGCACTGTTCTATTGACTCCCATGCGGGCTCTGGCACTCTCTCGGGGTCAACCGACCACCTCTCTACCTCCTCCCAGGTTGTCTCTGGTTCACACCTCGGCACCGCCGACCACCCCGTGTGCCACCCCCCAAAAAAATATTGGGGCTGTCATTGTGGCCGCGAACCCCGGCGTCGTCGCTGTTGCTCCTTCGCTGCTTCCACCAGCTTCCATGGCAGGCTTCTGTCTCCTGCCATGATTTCGTCCCACGTTCAGTGTGTCCTCCACTCCTGGCTTTCCTCCCAGTCCCAGGATCCCTGCTCCTCCTGGGCACGCTGCTTGGTCCGTGGGTGGTGGGATCTTCTGTCACGATCGTCGATGGAAGGATCGGACCAAGGCGCAGCGCACTTAGAGTTCCACATGTTTAATAAATATGCAACTCACCAAAAACAATACAGAAGAAAACGAAACGTGACATTCTGGGCTGCTCACAGGCAGCTACACAAAAACAAGATCCCACAAACAACAGGTGGGAAAAGGCTGCCTAAGTATGATCCCCAATCAGATACAACGATAGACAGCTGTCTTTGATTGGGAACCATACCCGACCAACAAAGAAATAGGAAACATAGATTACCCACCCTAGTCACACCGTGACCTAATCAAATAGAGAATTAAAAGGATCTTTAAGGTCAGGGCGTGACAGTTCCAAACCTCTTCCATTTAAGAATGATGGCGGCCACTGTGTTCTTGGGGACCTTCAATGTTGCAGAAATGTTTTTTTACACTTCCCCAGATCTGTGCCTCGACACAATCCTGTCTCGAAGCTCTATGGACAATCACTTCGACCTCATGGCTTGGTTTTTGATCTGACATGCACTGCGAACTATCAGACCTTTTATAGACAGGTGTGTACCTTTCCAAATCATGTCCAATTAATTGAATTTGACACAGGTTGACTCCAATCAAGTTGTAGAAACATCTCAAGGATGATAAATGGAAATAGGCTGCAACTGAGCTCAATTTCGAGTCTCATAGCAAAGAATCTGAATACTTATGTAAATAAGGTACTTCTGTTTTTATATTTGATACATTTGCAAAAATTTCTTAACCTGTTTTCGCTTTGTCATTATGGGGTATTATGTGTAGATTGAAGAGGATTTTTTTGTATTTAATTAATGTTAGTATAAGGCTGTATCCTAACAAAATGTGGAAAAAGTAAAGGGGTCTTAATACTTTCCGTATGCACTGTATAGGTCTAAAAAGGGCCTAAATTGGCCACTTTCAACATGGTTTAAAAAAATGGTTTGCCATACAAATGTAAAAAGCATGTAAAACATCCTTCCTCCCAATAAAGTTTGAGCGATTCCCAATGCAAATGTAGGAAGACAGTCTGACCATGGATGTCGATATTGCCAGGGGGTTGCTGTGTGTGTGTGTGTGTGTGTAGGCTATTGTAATTGTGTGTGACTCTGAGGTTGTGCCAATGTGCTGTTATCAACTGGTTAAGTTGTACGCGTGCACTGCACTGTACCAAATGTTAATGTCAGCGTGGTGTGCACATTCTGCATCATTAACTGATCTGGACATGTTTCTCAGTGGAAAGGCTAAGTATGCTACCTCTACCCTCCCCTGCCTCTGCTCCTGCATTTGATAATGACATCGACTGTCGTCCAAGGTTATCGTTTACCTCATTTGCTGGTCATTCTCAGGACCATCATCTTTTGAACGAGGTGTATCTGATTTGAACCAAAGGGACTTGACGCTAGTGAGTCAAGCGACCTTCCCATGCACCGTGAGTGTATCCCCATTCATCAGTCTTTCCTTGCACATGCCCATGCCTATCTGCTGTCTGAGAGAGACACAGCAGCTGGTGAGGGAGAATGGGAGAGGCAGAGGGAAAGAGAGGGCTGGGTTTTGTATAGGGTAAAGATGATAAGAAGTGAGATGGATCCTTTTTTGAGTCACATTAACAGTAGTGTCTGGATCTCTGAGGGGATAGTAAAAACGAGTGAGTCAGCGGGCTAGAGGGGGTTGAATTTAGGGGTGGTAGAAATGCAAAATCTGAAAACTTGGTAGTGTGAAGTGTAGGGGAGGTTGGGTCAGGGAAGAGACCGTGTGAAGGAGGAGAGGGGAAGGTACTGGGGGTTTCGGAGGTGGAGGGGTTGTATATCACAGGCTGTCAGTGTTGATGTGCCATCCCTTCCCACTAAGGTGAACGTCTCCTCTTTCATGTGACTCTGTGATTTCAACCATCTCAGTTCCTCACCATCTCCCTCCCTCTGTATCTCGCTTTCTCTGCCTCTCTCTCCTCCCCCGCCCTCGGCATCTCCATCTCATTCTTCTCTCTCCCTGTCTCACTGCTGTGTGTATTAATCATTGTTAATGTGTGTGGCAGACTCTGTCATGCAGTGTGACTAACAGTGGGAACACACTCCCTGTCCCAGCTGCCCCAGCCCTCTCTCAGCTCTCATCTCCCTCAGCGGGCTGTTTACTGATGGGACCTGGGTTAGCCACCCTGCTCCAGGCCACAGAGGACCAACAGTCCCCACACCATAGAGTCCCCACACCATAGAGTCCCCACATCTTAGAGTCCTCATACAGCCCATACAGCCCATACAGCCCATACTCATAGGCTCATAGGGCAGCATCTCATGACAACTATCTGCCTCAGCTCCCCCTCTCTCTATGTTAACATCACGCTCGCGTAGCCCAAGAAGGACCTTGCCTGGGAACTCGTCTCGTTACAGGCATTATGACAAAACAACTGGAAGATTCTGGCTCTTGCTCAATTTCAATGTTTTTCCCACAAACACATGTGGACGCACATTAATTGAATTTCGTAGATGGACACATACTGTAATAGTGAATCGTGGTATCTGACTCAGTTGGTTTGGGTCAGTGACAGGGCAGTGCTGGCCTGGCACCAGTAGCCCTTGTGGAGGTGGGAGCAAGGTGAGGTCCTTTCCCAACATGACACCACACCTGTCCATTGACTAGCAGTGACCGCCGGCTAGCAGTGCATGAGAGCAAACGAACTGACAGGAAAGATATGATTCTACACGTTTTAAGTGTAGTTTCAGCATCTGCAAATCACAAAAATATGTTTAATTCTGTACAGGATATCAGATCAGTATCAGTAGCTGGTTGATGTATTCAATGATTTATGGTGACTGAATGAGAAGGATACATTTTGCGGCATGATATGTCAGCTTGTCTATCTGGCCTATATTCTTTGGACTGAGTATCCAGTTTGTTACAGCATTTTATTTATCTGTTATTTTACCAGGTAAGTTGACTGAGAACACATTCTCATTTGCAGCAACGACCTGGGGAATAGTTAAAGGGGATGAATGAGCCAATTATAAACTGGGGATTATTAGATGACCGTGATGGTTTGAGGGCCAGATTGGGAATTTAGCCAGGACACCGGGGTTAACACCGCTACTCTTACGATAAGTGCCATGGGATCTTTAATGACCTCAGAGAGTCAGGACACCAATTTAACGTCCCATCCGAAAGACGGCACCCTACACAGGGCAGTGTCCCCAATCACTGGCCTGGGGCATTGGGATATTTTTTAGACCAGAGGAAAGAGTGCCTCCTACTGGCCCTCCAACAGCATCTGGTCTCCCATCCAGGAACTGACCAGGACCAACCCTGCTTAGAAGCAAGCCAGCAGTGGAATGCCGGGTGGTATGCTGCTAACATATGCAGCATGTGTCATGGAGGGTGGGGGTGCTGAGCTCTCAACATGTCATCAAATGATACTTTTTATGTCACAATGCTGTTGCTCTTGTTAAATGAGTTGCATGATTTTTGTCATGCACAAATATTACCGATGTCTTGGCTGTGATTCTGTGTTTGCTATACTGCAGTCTACAGCGAGAGACGAGCTGGATTACCATAAACATTTTTGTCTGGATTATAATAATCTGCGTGTCACTGTGATTGTCTCAGTGGCTGGTTAGGCCTGGGGGTGTTTGGCTGCTTTAAACACTAGTTTAATGAGTTTAGATCAAACCCCTTATTTAGTATTCCACAGTGCCTCTCTGACTCACTGCTGCTAGGCCACGTTTATGGAAATTGCCCCATTCAGCCCCAGAGAAAGGCCACTAGTGATATTTTACGGCAGTTTAGAAAAGCGACGCAGAGTATATGAATTACCCTTTGGGCCTTGAGGCTCATCGCTGACCCTGTCATCAGCAATCTATCTGATGGATGTGACCATAAACACCCCACCCCCCCCCCCCCCCATACCTGACAATAATGCTGACTCAGAGCGGCTATCGACGGGCACGGGCAACTTATTGAAAGTCTGCTGGAATCCACACAAAGCAGGAGGGATTTGGACTGTAGATAAGACATCATTCTACGTGGAAAGTGACATGGTCTACTTACTGGTTTGTGTGCTCTTTTGTAGTGTCATTTGGGAGGGGGTTGCAGATTGTGGGGGTGGGGTGGAGGTTGGCTTGCTGCACTGATCTTGTCCTCTGCCCCACCTTGCGGTCTCCCCCGGTCTCCCCACTCCTTCACCCTAACCCCTACCTCCCCTTTCCCTCTTTCAGCATGACCGTGAGCTGTAAGACGACACCCACTGAGTGATTAGCAATGACTGCTGTCACAAACACAGACAGATGTAGTGTGTTACACACACACACACAAGCCACAGGCATATTCCCAGGAGGGCTCCAGTCTCTTGCTGTCATATGTGATCAAAGCTTTAAGAGCCTTGGTCTCAGTGAGTGAATATTCACTGTGCAGGGTTCTCATTCCACATCTGTCACTCCCTAGCTCCTTCTCTCCCTCTCACCCTCTTCTCATTCCACCCCCTGGCTCTTATTCCTCTCTTTAATATGACACTGTGTTTCTCTCTATACCCAGCAGGTTGGCCAACTCATTGCCCTGCACTTCTTTTCCTCTCCTCTGTCTTTTCCACACTCCCTCACTCCTCCTGCTCTGCCCCCATTTGTGCTCCATCGATCACGCCTCCCTGCGATCCCTTCTTCCACCTGGTTTGTGAAGGCGTTAACAAGGCTATTCCTCCTCCTGGGCCCTGCAGCAAGAGCAGGGCTGCAAAGGCTTCAGGAAGATGGGGGTTAAGGGAGGGGGAAAGACTATGTGTGTAGAGGAAGGGAGGATGGGTAGTGTGTACTTTGTGTGCGTGATGCGCCTATAAGCGATTGTGTGAGCGATTTGTTGTATGTGGTATATGTGTATTGCGTTGTATAGGTCTAGTGTTGGTGGTGGGATGACACGTGTGTGCAGGTGTGTGATTGGAAGTCTGTATTTCCTGCAGTGAAGAACATGTGTCATGTCTTGGGAGTGCCTGGTGGCAACAGGGCTAAGATGGTGTGTGTGTGTGTGTGTGTGTATTTTGTGGGTGTGTGTGTGTCTGTCAGCCTTAGAGCACTCTGCAGTCTTGACTTCTGACTGGGATGATTTGGTACTCAGTCAGTCAACGTCAGAACAGGACAGTACAGAAGCGCGTGCCCCACTGTTCTGCCTCTTTCCCCTCGACTTGTACCGAAATGACATATGACATGTAACATCCCACAGTGACCTTACCAAACAAAGTACAGTATTTCAAACACCTTGACTTTTTCCACATTTTGTTATTTTACAGCCTTATTGTAAAATGGATAAAAAATATAAAAACTCCTCATTAATCTACACACAATACCCCCATAATCACAAAGCGAAAAGTTTTTTTGAATTTTTTGCAAATGTATTTAAAAAAACAACTGATACCTTATTTACATAGGTATTCAGACCCTTTGATATGAGACACGGATTTGAGCTCAGGTGCATCCTGTTTCCATTTCTCTTCCTTGAGATGTTTGTACAACTTGATTGGAGTCCGCCTCTGTTAAATTCAATTGATTGGACATGATTTGAAAAGGCACACACCTGTCCATATAAGGTCCCACAGTTCACAGTGCATGTCAGAGCAAAAACCAAGCCATGTGATCAAAGTAATTGCCCGTAGAGCTCTGAGACAGGATTGTGTTGAGTCACAGATCTGGGGAAGTGTACCAAAAAATGTCTGCTGCATTGAAGGTCCCCAAGAACACAGTGGCCTCAATCATTCTTAAATGGAAGAGGTTTGGAACCACCAAGACTCTTCCTAGAGCTGGACGCCCAGCCAAACTGAGCAATTAAGGGAGAAGGGCCTTGGTCAGGGAGGTGACCAAGAACCCAATGGTCACTCTGACAGAGATCTAGAGTTCCTCTGTGGAGATTGGAGAACCTTCCAGAAGGACAACCATCTCTGCAGTACTCCACCAATCAGGCCTGTATGTAGAGTGGCCAGACTGAAGCCACTCCTCAGTAAAAGGCACCTGACAGCCCGCTTGGAGTTTGCCAAAAGCACCTAAAAGACTTCCAGGCGAAGGTTCACTTTCCAACAAGACAACGACCCTAAGCATACAGCCAAGACGTGTGGCTTCGGGCCAAGTCTCTGAATGTCCTTGAGTGGCCCAGTATTGGTGACTAAACAAAATGTTCTCATGGTATTTCACAGAAAACTTAGATTTTGCATGGATGACTGAACTCATTTACAGCAACAACCTGGGGAATAGTTACAAGAAAGATGAATGAGCCAATTGTATGTTGGGGATGGTATGAGGGCCTGATTGGGGAATTAGCCAGAATTAACACCCCTCTTACAATAAGTGCCATGAGATTGTTAGTGACCACAGAGAGTCAGGACACCCGTTTAACATCCCATCTGAAAGACAGCACCCTACACTGGGCAATGTCCCCAATCAATGCCCTGGGATTGGGGACACCACTTCAAATAGCATCTGGTCTCCCATCCAGGGACCAACCCTGCTTAGCTTCAAAGCCAACAGTGGGATGAGGGTGGTATGCTACAGATAGAGGAGGGGATGATGACCTAACACCTCTGAAAAGAGTAGTGTGACAGAATTGTCTGTGGGGAGACCGGCGCAGAACTGCTGCAGACGTGTGTGTTTGTGAGTGTATGTGAAGGGAATAGACTCGAGAGAATGGGGGGGGGAGCACATATGTTACCATGACCTCTTCATTATTAATGACCTTATGTCAGGCAAAGTGCTGTTAATGCCTCCTCACCAGCCCAAACTGGCAGAGATAAGTGAGTGTAGTTGTTCCCACTCCCAATGATGGCAAAGAAAGAAACCTTATTATAACTTGTCCCAATTTCATTTATATAAGCGAAGTCACAATTGGCCCTGGCTGTCCTCTTTAGTTTGTGTTTAAGAAATGACCTTGAGTCCTCTGCCCCTTTCATCTACACATCAAAAGTTCCTCTCTCTACATTTTAGCCATTTAGCAAACACTCTTTTAGAAGCCTAAGTGGTATTGTTTAATAGTTTACTCAAATTGGGGGATGGGTGGTAGGATTTGCTGGGAATAGTAAAGGAATATTCTAAAAAAAAGTATGTATGTATGTATGTATGTATGTATGTGAATGTTTATGTATGCATATGCATATGTGTGGGTATGTATGTATATGGATATATATATTATCCCAAAAAAGAAATGGGGGATTGGGAATGATGCCGACAATTACATTGATGGAAGCAACAATCTTTCTGCAATATTAAACTGACCCAACCCTAAAAACAAATGATGAAATAAAACACTCTAACCAGAGCGATTTACGGGAGCAATTGGGGTTAAGTGCCTTGCTCAAGAGCACAACAAACTTCTCACCTGGTTGGCTTGGGGATTCCAGCCAGCGGCCTTTCAGTTACTGGCCCAATACTCTTAACCGCTAGGCTACCTTCCATCTATTTATTTTCTTTCTGCCCTCTTCCTCTCCTATTGTCCTCTCCTTTAGTTTCCTCTTCTGTCATTAGCTATTGCACCTAACCTCTACCTCTCTCTTTCCCATTCTCCACCATCTCCAACTGCATAACTCCCCCTTCTTCATATATTTTCTCTTTACCTCCCTCTCTCACTCTCTCTACCGCCTGTCATGGTGATGATGTGTTGACCCTGTGGGAGCTGGTGGAGTCATTGACCGTGTGGTGCTGAGTGCTCTGTAGGACCTGCTGCCACGCGACTCTCAGACACACAGACTCCATCTCCTCTACTCCTAGCACCTGCTCCAGCACAGGTTAACCAGTCTTACTTTAGAGCCGACACAGACTCCATCTCCTCTACTCCTAGCACCTGTTCCAGCACAGGTTAACCAGTCTTACTTTAGAGCCGACACAGACTCCATCTCCTCTACTCCTAGCACCTGCTCCAGCACAGGTTAACCAGTCTTACTTTAGAGCCGACACAGACTCCATCTCCTCTACTCCTAGAACCTGCTCCAGCACAGGTTAACCAGTCTTACTTTAGAGCCGACACAGACTCCATCTTCTCTACTCCTAGCACCCGCTCCAGCACAGGTTAACCAGTCTTACTTTAGAGCCGACACAGACTCCATCTCCTCTACTCCTAGCACCTGCTCCAGCACAGGTTAACCAGTCTTACTATAGAGCCGACACAGACTACATGCACATTACATTTTAGAGTGTTTTTTTAGTACAGTGCGCCAGAGTTTATACACAGCTGCACACAATATAATTTTTTTTTATGGCCTCATGTTATTTTACCTTTGCCTATAAACAGAAGATTCTAAGATATTTGTTGAATTGCCAGAATTTCACATGTAGCCATTATAAAGGAGACAAAGCCCAGGGTTTGTGTAGTATCTGTCAGCGAAGATAAGCTATGTACTGAAATGCTGGATCATGCCCTGCACTAATCGCCAGAGAGGTGAGGGAGCCAAGCATCGACATAGAGTGATGTCATAAAGAGACTCAAAGGAGCTCTACCCAGCATGCTCAGCGACCGAAGCTCCTGCAGTACTCATGAATATTGAAAGGAAATGGAGAGAGAGAGAGAGAGAGCAGGGAGATAGGGGAAGAGAGAGAGATATGGAGAGCAAGGGAGATGGGTAGGGTCAGAAAGAGTCAGGGAGGGGGAGAAACGGGGGGTGGGGTAGAGGAGAATAGGAGGGGGAAAGGAAAAATGGGGAGAGAGAAGAAGGAAATATAGAGAGTGAAAGGGAGAGAGACAGGGAGTGGCATATACTGAGGTAGAGGGAGAGAAGGGGGCACAAAAAAATATGAATGTTGATGTGGAACTCAGACTGCTGTAATTGAATTTTAAAATCCCTTTTATTTGATCAACACCCTATACTGCAGTACCAGTGTTTTCCACAAGAACATAGAGTAGCCAGCCAAATAGAAAAGTAGCCAGCCAGGCGCTGAAGGAGCTCTATTTTGGTGGCCTCTAGTACATTCAATAATAAGAAGAGACTTACTTGGGCCAAGAAACACGAGCAATGGACATTAGACCGATGGAAATCTGTCCTTTGGTCTGATGAGTCCATCTGGTTCCATCTGAAATACATAGCGAAATGATTAAATACTTGATTGAGTTTACCTCCCAGAATGGATTTTTTTTTTGTGCTATTGTGTAGAAAGACATGACTTTACCATTTAAATGAATGATAATGTATGACAGTGTATTGTTACTTGTTTTGGATAACCTCTAGTTCCAGGGATATATTATCAGGACTATTTTCTAAGTAAGAGAACTTAAAAACCTTTTGAACATTTAACCTGTCTTCTCTTGAGATGAATCTTATTTACAGTTTTACTGCAAGGTATCAATTGTCACAATTTATATATTTTATTAAAACAGAACATTTAACTAAATGACCTACATTATCTTGAAAGATAAGTTAGTCTTAAGTATTATATCGTTCTGATTTTAATTTTTTGAAATCATTAGGTATGGCCCTATAAAATACATAACATTTTTTGTCTGATTCTGATTTGTTCTTTCCCAAATTCTGTTTTGTCAAATTTGTTTTTGAAGGTTTCGGTTTATCCTTTTTTTTCAGGTTTTTACTTTAAAAATCCCTCTTTTTTTAATAGAAAAACAACTCAATTGGAAGTCCACAACAATGCTTTAACCACATAAGGAGACCACTTTTGAGATCTGGGGAAAAATCGGAGAAATTTGAAACGCTTTAATTCACGTGTGCACCTACAGTTGCACCATGCTCAAAGGGATCAGTGTCTGCTTTTTTCAATTAAATATATACAGTACCAGTCAAAAGTTTGGACACACCTACTCATTCAAGGGTTTTTCTTTATATTGACTATTTTCTTCATTGTAGAAAAATAGTGAAGACATAAAAACTATGAAATAACACATGTAGCAACCAAAAAAGTGTTAAACAAATCAAAATATATTTGAGATTCTTCAAAGTTGCCACCCTTTGCCTTGATGACAGCTTTGCACACTCTTGGCATTCTCTCAGCCAGCTTCATGAGTTAGTCACCTGGAATGCATTTCAATTAACAAGTGTGCCTAGTTAAAAGTTATTTTGTGGAATTTCTTTCCTTCTCAATGTTTTTAGCCAATCAGTTGTGTTGTGACAAGGTAGGGGAGGTATATAGAAGATAGCCCTATTTGGTAAAAGACCAAGTCCATATTATGGCAAGAACAGCTCAAATAAGCAAAGAGAAATGACAGTCCATCATTACATGAAGGTCTTTGACCTTTTTTTGTGCAGTTGCAAAAACCATCAAGCGCTATGAGAAAACTGGCTCTCATGAGGACCTCCGCAGGAAAGGAAGACCTAGAGTTACCTCTGCTGCAGAGGATAAGTTCATGAGCGTTACCAGCCTCAGAAATTGCAGACCAAATAAATGCTTCAGAGAGTTCAAACAACAGACACATCTCAACATCAACTTTTCAGAGGAGACTGTGTGAATTAGGCCTTCTTGGTCAAATTGCTGCAAAGAAGACACTACTAAAGGACACCAATAATAAGAAGAGACTTGCTTGGGCCAAGAAACACGAGCAATGGACATTAGACCGATGGAAATCTGTCCTTTGGTCTGATGAGTCCAAATTTGAGATTTTTGGTCCCAACCGCTGTGTCTTTGTGAGACGCAGAGTAGGTGAACGGATGATCTCCGCGTGTGTGGTTCCCACCATGAAGCATGGAGGAGGAGGTGTGATGGTGTGTGGGTGCTTTGCTGGTGACACTGTTCAAGGCACACTTAACCGGCATGACTATCACAGGATTCTGCAGCAATACGCCATCCCATCTGGTTTGAGCTTAGTGGGACTATCATTTGTTTTTCAACAGGACAATGACCCAACATACCTTCAGGCTGTGTAAGGGCTATTTGACCAATAAGGAGAGTGATGGAGTGCTGATGACCTGGCCTCCACAATCACCAATCTCAACCCAATTGAGATGGTTTGGGATGAGTTGGACCACAGAGTGAAGGAAAAGCAGCCAACAAGTGCTCAGCATATGTGGGAACAACTCCAAGACTGTTGGAAAAGCAATCCAGGCGAAGCTGGTTGAGAATGTCAAGAGTGTGCAAAGCTGTCATCGGGGCAAAGGATGGCTACTTTGAAGAATCTCAAATCTTAAATATATTTTGATTTGTTTTGCACTTTTTTTGGTTACTACATGATTCCATATGTGTTATTTAATAGTTTTAATGTCTTCGCCTTTATTACTACAATGGGAAAACCCCTTGAATGAGTAGTGGGTCCAAAGACAACTACTAATTGGTGCCGTTCTTTGAAAGGCATGGAAAAACCTCCCTGATCTTTGTGGTTATATCTGCTTGAAATTCACTACTCTATTGAGGGACCTTATTATACGTGTGTGTGTGTGTGTGTGTGTGTGTGTGTGCGTTATAGAGATGGGGTAGTTATTCAAAAATCATGTTAACCACTATTATTGAACACTGAATGAATCCATGCAACTTATTATGCAATTTTTGCCACATTTTTACTCCTGAAGTTATTTCTGCTTGCCGTAACAAAGTGGTTGAATACTTATTGACTCAAAACATTTCAACTTTAATTCATTTGTACCATGAGGCGGGACAGACGGCAGACTGCATTTCCCTGTCATCCCTCGCTTTGTCTTACATGCACCTATCCTATCAATGGATTGCTAGAAGATGCATATCGTTCATTCTAGAGGTAGAGGGCTTGACAGACTAGCAACTTGAAACTTTGAAATTTAAAAGTTACCTCGTTAATATGAAGTGGAAAAAGTAGCCGGCTGAAAATGAGTCTATAACCAGCTGATTAGCCAACGGTCGGCTCTAATGGAAAACACTGCAGGACATCACATCAACATTCAGCCCTCAGACGTCGAGCTCACGTGTTCCAGCCTTTAAGATAAACAAGGTTAAATGGGTTTAAAAGGAAAGCTCCAGAGCCCCCTCATCATTAACAGAGCACAACCCTTTGCTATATATAGCCTAATGTTACCTAGCAAACATTAAACCTGGTTGGTTAGCTACCTGCAGATTCACGCAGGGTATTAACCTTTCTGATCTCCCCATCCCGGATCCGGGATCGTGAATACAGACTCAAGCTCATTACCATAACGCAACGTTAACTATTCATGAAAATCGCAAATGAAATGAAATAAATATGCCATCTCTCAAGCTTAGCCTTTTGTAAACAACACTGTCATCTCAGATTTTCAAAATATGCTTCTCAACCATAGGAAAACAATCATTTGTGTAAAAGTAGCTAGCTAGCGTAGCATTTAGCGTTAGCATTAGCGTTAGCATCCAGCACGCAACATTTCAACAAAAACATAAAAGCCTTCAAATAAAATCATTTACCTTTGAAGAACTTCAGATGTTTTCAATGAGGAGACTCTCAGATAGCAGATGCTCAGTTTTTCCAAAAATATTCTTTGTGTATTAGAAATAGCTCCGTTTTGTACATCACATTTGGCTACCAAAAAAACCCGAAAATTCAGTCCTCAAAACGCGAACTTTTTTCCAAATTAACTCCATAATATCGACTGAAAATATGGCAAACGTTGTTTAGAATCAATCCTCAAGGTGTTTTTCCACATATCTCTTCGATGATATATTGTTCGTGGAAGTGTGCTTTCTCTCCTGAATCCCAGGAGAAAATGCCTGCACCTGAAGATTACGCACAAATTTAGACAAAGGACACCGGGCGGACCCCTGGAAAATGTAGTCTCTTATGGCCAATCTTCCAATGATATGCCTACAAATACGTCACAATGCTGCCGAAATATTGGGGAAACGGCAGAAGGTCTAAGCTTATTCCTGTCGCATTCACAGCCATATAAGGAGACATTAGAAAACAGAGCTTCAGAAATTCTGCTCATTTCCTGTTTGATGTATCATCTTGGTTTCGCCTGTAGAATGAGTTCTGGGGCACTTACAGACAAAATCTTTGCAGATTCTGAAACTTCAGAGTGTTTTCTTTCCAAAAATATGCATAGTCGATCATCTTTTCGTGACAAAATATTGCGCTTAAAACGGGAACGTTTTTTATCCAAAAATGAAATAGCGCCCCTAGAGATGCAACTGGTTAATGTCATGAGTTTGGATTATGGTTAATTATTTACCTAGCTACTGTTAGCAAGCTACATGTCTCAACAAAAGACTCCACTATGCAAGTAACCATTTCAATAGAATGTCACTGCGAAAACTGTTGATAGCCAGAGCAAATTTACCAGCTACGTCGATCTACTCCAATTTCAGAGCACTCTCGTCTGAGTGTACCGGAGCGCAGAATAACTGACGAATCTACGAACGCTCAATATGGCCGGTGTCAGTAAACGTTGCCAAAAAAGCGTAAATTGTTGCCAGCAGCATAGTTGCAGTAACCGTCGCTCAGGATAACATAAAAACAATGGTCAGTGAGCTGTTCTCTCATTTGTGTCTGGAAGTAGCTAGCAAGCTAGCCAACGTTAGCTTGGGTGCTTAACTGCTGTTGTTAGGACGGAACGCTCGGATCAACCCTTAAAGAGATGGATGGGGCTAAAGCTTAAGAGGGTGTGAACGATGCTGAATGGGTGTAGACGAAGAAGAGCTCTCCAGTAGGTACTAAAACATTCAAAGGCCATTTTCTCAAAAGCGAGATTACAAGTTTATCAACTCTCAAAGCAGAATCATTACATTACATAGAACCATGACTACATAGAACTATATTCCACATCAGGTAACTGATGCAAGCAGTAGAATCCGATTTTAAAAACAGATAAAAATACACATTATGGAACAGCGGGGACTGTGAAGCAACACAAACATAGACACATGCATACACACACGATAACATACACACTATACACACACGTACACATGGATTTTGTGTTGTAGATATGTGGTAGTAGAGTAGGGGGCCTGAGGGCACACACTTAATGTGTTGTGAAAGCTGTTGTGAATGTCTTGTAATGTTTTACAAAAAATTGTATAACCACCTTAATTTTGCTGGACCCCAGGAAGAGTAGATGCTGCCTTGGCAACAGCTAATAGGGATCCATAACAAATAGAAAGTACCAGGTCGCTATTACTGAAACTATATTTCGGCCCTAGAATGAAAAGCCTGGAAGAGAAACCCAACCCCAAGGCCAAAAACCAGCTGGTTGGTAGCGTAAACAGCCCTATCAGTCTTGGACATTGCATTAAGAGATGAGCTAGGACAATGCTAGGATCCAGGTGCACCAGATGCCTATTGGTGGCTATCGATCCGCCATTGGAGGTCAGCTGCCCGTTTTATCAATTGGCAGCTTGTACAGAGATCACCAGAAGTGGGAAGCACCTGGACCAAGCAACTCGGCCCACCTCGTTGACTTCGCCCCTTCCAGAGAGCCCACGTGCGACACCTAGACACATGCTGTGTACATCGCCTTCTTCCCAACTGTTATGAACTCCCCCAGTTCTAGGGTCTTGAATGACAGCTGCAGCCCCTCATAGAGAGAGGTGGTAAAGAGGAGAGAGAAGGAATGTGATCTGCAGGTTTCTTCCATGAAGCCATTAGGGGAATATGGGATGGTTAAAGAGGGAGAGGGAATCTGATACAGTCTGAGTGGAAGTTAGGGGAGCTGAGAGAATACAATGGTTTTGATTTATACAGTGCACAGTGACTAGACATGGGTACAGATGTAGGATCTTAATTTGAGCCAGTTTGCTGCAGCAGGATAATAATCCTGCATCAACGGGAAATGTGAATTATTATGTGTATTATAATTAATGTAGGGGTCGATCAATTAATTTGTACATTGTAAAATGTCAGATTTGAATATCCCTCACTAAAAATATATCAACCCCTACAAACATTTTCATTAATTATAATTCACATAACAATTCACATTTCCTCTAATAATTCACATTTCCTGTAGCTGCTGTGAGAAATGTGTGTGTATTTGTGTGTATCTATTGGCATTATTCATCTGTATATATGTCTTATAGGCATCGTGATATGTGAACAGTAGTACACACTACGTGCATGCGTTTGAGTATGTTTAAGACAGAGAGAGAAATAGTGAGAGATAAAAAAGTAACTATGCTTTGATTGTAATGGAGTGCAGAGGCAGTGGCCTGACAGACACTATAAATATTTCAGGGCCTCCGTTTTAGCACGAGGGAGAAGAGACAACAGGAAGCTCCTTATTTGGATGTGGCTCATTATTTATTCATGAGAAGGGAGTGATTTTGTGGCTTTTTGGCATGCTCCTCTTCATGTTCAAATAGTTGGAATACAGAGAGGGAACATATGGATGTCTGTGTGTGTACAGCATGTGAGTGTGTCCGTCCGTGTAAGTGCATATGTATGACCGTGTGTGTCTGTGTGTCTGTGTGTTCAAGTGCCTCATTCCAACACATGTACGTGACCTCTGATACTCTTGCTGTCTATCAATATTTGATCAACTCCCACTCTTGAGCGCCTCCTGGGCTAGTTATTGATTTCTCATTCTCTAGGCCATGACTCCATCTTGCCAGTCATGCAGATGGGATGCAATGCTTTCAGGAACATTTTCTCCCAAAACAAAAATGTGGGAAGTAACAAATCAGAGGTTAATCTATCTCTACACACCATTTGCAGAAAATACTCATCTCAATGCCAGGTTTACCAGCATAGGGATGGAGAGAGATGCAGAGAGGAAACTATTACCTCCTAGGGGATGTTTTTCAATTAGAAGTCTCACGATGAAAGGAAATAGAAATGTGCTGAATGGAAGGAGTGAAGAATGACTGGAGGAACCAGACCAGAGATGATAAGAATAGTGCTGATAATTATAGATGGGAGTCTAGTGTATTTATAACGGCGCACAATGACCTTCCAGATCCAGCAATTGTTTTAGCAGAGTGTATCTCTGTTTCCTCCTTCTATTGCTGAGCTCCAATTGGCTACTGTGCTGTAGCTAACCCTGACTGTCCAGGGACCTGTGAGACTGCTACCACTCAAAACCCCATCGCCCAGTCTACTGCTAACTGAGCCTCATCATTGTGTGTGTGTGTGTGTGTGTGTGTGTGTGTGTGTGTGTGTGTGTGTGTGTGTGTGTGTGTGTGTGTGTGTGACGTAGAAGTGGGTCTTTGAGTAAACCCAGGAGGGTTCATTACTGTGATCCATCTCTCTCTGATCCTACTGGTGCTTACGTTAAAACCCGCATGACCTCTGTGTCGCTATTTTTAGTGTTTTTATGTGTGCCTGTGTTGGTGTACAGTAGGTGTCTTCAGGGGAAGGTATTTGTGTGTGAATGTGTGCATGCATGTTACTAGATGTCAGAACATTCACAGCTTTCACAGTTTCTGCCAAATGTGCCAGACCTGGGTTGGAGCAGGGACAACATACTACTACTATACATCAATCATAGACTGTAACAAATCCCAGTCAAGAACAGCACAGTACCTCCAGATACAAGCCCCTCATCCTTAAATCATTATGGGTTTGGTTGATTCTCTAATTGGCTTGCCCTCTCCACTCTGCTCTTTTCTGTGGAGATGTAGGTGCAGTGGCATCTGCCCTACATGCTTTGTCTGTCTGCCTGCCTGTCCCACTCTCTCTGCTGTGTAAGTGGAACTGAGCTGAGAGAAGCTGAAGTATGTCCATCTATTCAACGTTACCGAATTCTTGACCTGATAACCAGGCATCTACCTCTGTGTTACTCCATTCCAAAGACATGTTCACTGCTGTCTGTAATCTTCTCTAAACCATGTGATCCTAGAAGGCTGCTCTCAGTTTCAGGCTTTTTCTCCAGTTGAAGATTTGCTGACAACAGGTCAGCTGTGATAGAAATACATACAAAAGATCTGTCTGAGATCCTGAAAGTCAATCTATTTATCTCATACCTTTTCTTAACTAATTCTACACTCTCAGAAATAAATGTATAGAATTGTACTTAGAGGTACAAGCGTTTATCACGCTTGCCCTGTAAGGCACGTCCATTGTACCATTTGTTATAGGCATATAATTGTACCCTTGCATTTTGAGCCAAAATGTACAAATTTGCCTTTTTAGGGTACTACCACATTGACAAAGCAGTTTTTTCCATTTATGTGGCAAAAATGTACCTATTCTCTATACCAAGTCCCTCGTGTACATGCCTCTCTACCCCCAATCCGGGGGTAGCCCCGACCAGGACTGGGACCTGGACCCAAGCTAACAGCTTAACCATTACGCCAAGAGGTCCGTACCTCTTGACAAGGTCACTTAGGTTTGGGTTAAGGACGCTACAATATTAATTACAGCACTTTATGGTCACATGCTCTTATGTCAGCTTTTATAAAGACTTCAGAACAGCGTAAATGCTCAAACTTGAACAATAATAACCATAGACCACTTAAACTGGTATAGAACTAACCCGGAAGCCACACCCCCGCTGAGCTACGCCTCCAATGATTGTACCTTTCAAAATATTGGGTACCAAAATGTACCATTATAGTAAATGATTTGCACATGTACCCTAAAAGGTACCGAACTATACCATGTGAAATCATGTGTACCTCTCAAGGTACATTATAAGTATTTCCATATGTTAGTACCCCAGGGAACACAATACTGTGCCTTAACTGCACCCTTTGTTCTGAGAGTGTACAGTTGAAGTTTAAATATAAAGTGGAGCTCTAAGTTGTATTGAGGAAGTATTTCTAAGTGATGTGAGGACACTGAATCTAAATCCTGTCACTACAGTAACGACTTCTGACCACTCTTCTGTCAAAGGCTTTTGTCATCCCAGACCGAGACAGTGTTTCAGCTATCAAATTGCTGAACTTTTCCTATAATCTTGACTGTTATGATTAGTGGGCTAAGCTAGCTGAACGGATAGTTTTGACTCCCCCAGGGGATCTTGTATAGCAGTGGGGACGCTCCACACTGGACCGGCTCCAACGACTGGCCAAGGAAACGCATGACTCTCACTTTTAGAAAAATAAAGAATGACTCTTACGTTATAGAAACAGCTACGATTACCAACTATATTTACAGTATACAAAATCGCATTCCGGTTTCTGTATCATCTCATTTTCCATCCTCTCCACTTCTTCAGTTACCCACCTGTGATTATGTGTCATGGAGCTTGTTCCTCCTAATGTCTATATTTACGTCTTGTGGAATATTTTGTCTTTGAATGTAATGTGTTTATTAGTAAGTGTGGAATTGCAGTTGTCTTTTTTTGTCGTTGCCATGGTGTGTTTTGCGGAAGGCGTACTTTCTGTTGATTTATTGCAGCATAGCTTTTATTTGGATATAGCACTTTGTTTTTGTATTCGTGTGTTTTGGCTCAAATGTGGCTGTGTGTGTTTTAGTCTTTAGTCTTTTAGTTGAAATGAGTGTTAGCGTGCAGTCTCCCTGTGTGTTTGGCTCTGTTTTCACTGGGTTGACTGTGGCTTAGGAGAGCAGAGCTCCGGTCTTCCTGGGCTGTGGTCGCCCGCCTGTCTTTGTCGAGTTAGACATGGCTCCATGTTGGAGCTGGAGCTCTAGATTGACCCTGATGGTGTGTGTCATACGTGTGTGCTGTTGTAGTCCTTGTAGTCCTAGTCCTAGTCCATTGGATATGCCGCATCGGGGGTATCCCAGTGTCTGCTTATTTTCATACTCATCTTAGGCTACATGCCTTTTGTGTACATGAAGTTCCTTCTAAAGCCACCCTTTGTGTGGCTGCAAATTGTATGTAGGACTGTGTGTTCATGATTATTTGCGCATGTTTTTCGGCTGTGCGTTTTCTTTGCCAAGGTGGATGGGTTTCTTTTCTTTGCCAAGGTGGATGGGTTACATTAGCAGGCTCTGTGTCTTGTTCTAGGGAGTCTTCCAAGCTTATGAATTGTGTATACCTGTCTTTATTGTGTTTGTGTTACGTAACAGGTGGTCTTGTTCTAGGATTGTGTGTGTGTACTGTACACTGTATTTGGAAGCGTCTGCTTTTTGTATCCACACAGTTTGAGTACAGTTAGATGCACAAGGATGTACAGTGGGGCAAAAAAGTATTTAGTCAGCCACCAATTGTGCAAGTTCTCCCACTTAAAAAGATGAGAGAGGACTGTAATTTTCATCATAGGTACACTTCAACTATGACAGACAAAATGAGAAAAAAATCCAGAAAATCACATTGTAGGATTTTTTATGAATTTATTTGCAAATTATGGTGGAAAATAAGTATTTGGTCAATAACAATAGTTTATCTCAATACTTTGTTATATACCCTTTGTTGGCAATGACAGAGGTCAAACGTTTTCTGTAAGTCTTCACAAGGTTTTCACACACTGTTGCTGGTATTTTGGCCCATTCCTCCATGCAAATCTCCTCTAGAGCAGTGACGTCATTTCCGGTCACGACTTGCAGACTTGTTTTTGAGTTGCTGTGCGTTTGTTGCCAACCTGTTTTGCTACCTGACAAATTTACGGTTTTTACTTTTTAATTACCGTTTATATTTTTGTTTTTTCCTACTCAACTTTTTCACTCCGGACGCTTTATCTGGACACGGTTCGTCAGGACCTCCAACAGCCGAAGCTAAGTAGTAACATTAACATGATGCCTTCTAATTGCAGTCGCTGTACTCGCCTTACGGCGAGGATAGCTGTGCTACAAGCCCAGCTTCAGACGCAATCGCTAGGCAAGGGTAATTTCAGTGTAGGAAAGGATGAAACAGCGTCTGTGCCACCAGTAAGTACAGATAGTAGTATAAATCCCCTGGCACAGTCCCCGCAGCCGGACAACTTTCTCACGGTTTCTGGAAGGAAATGCTGTAGGAACGCTCAACCGGTGTCGCTCATTCAGCCGACAGAAACTTTCAACCGGTTTTCCCCATTAAGCAGCGGGTCGGAGTCAGAGGCCGAGTCTTCTCTGGTCTCTACTCCTCCCGTTACGGGGTCTGAGACGCCGAAGCTTCCCACCATTAGCTCTGACAAATTGAAAACTCTAGTCATTGGCGACTCCATTACCCACAGTATTAGACTTGAGAATCATCCAGCGATTATACACTGTTTACCGGGGGGCAGGGCTTCCGACGTTAAGGCTAATCTGAAGATGGTGCTGGCTAAAGCTAAAACTGGCGAGTGTAGAGAGTATAGAGATATTGTTATCCACGTTGGCACCAACGATGTTAGGATGAAACAGTCAGAGATCACCAAGCGCAACATAGCTTCTGCGTGTAAATCAGCTAGAAAGTAATGTCTCTGGCCCCCTCCCAGTTAGGGGGAGTGATGAGCTCTACAGCAGAGTCTCACAACTCAATCGCTGGTTGAAAACTGTTTTCTGCCCCTCCCAAAAGATAGAATTTGTAGATAATTGGCCCTCTTTCTGGGACTCACCCACAAACAGGACCAAGCCTGACCTGCTGAGGAGTGACGGACTCCATCCTAGCTGGAGGGGTGCTCTCATTTTATCTACCAACATAGACAGGGCTCTAACTCCTCTAGCTCCACAATGAAATAGGGTGCAGGCCAGGCAGCAGGCTGTTAGCCAGCCTGCCAGCATAGTGGAGTCTGCCACTAGCACAGTCAGTGTAGTCAGCTCAGCTATCACCATTGAGACCGTGTCTGTGCCTCGACCTAGGTTGGGCAAAACTAAACATGGCGGTGTTCGCCTTAGCAATCTCACTAGGATAAAGACCACCTCCATTCCTGTCATTATTGAAAGAGATCATGATACCTCACATCTCAAAATAGGGCTACTTAATGTTAGATCCCTTACTTCAAAGGCAATTATAGTCAATGAACTAATCACTGATCATAATCTTGATGTGATTGGCCTGACTGAAACATGGCTTAAGCCTGATGAATTTACTGTGTTAAATGAGGCCTCACCTCCTGGTTACACTAGTGACCATATCCCCCGTGCATCCCGCAAAGGCGGAGGTGTTGCTAACATTTACGATAGCAAATTTCAATTTACAAAAAAAAAATGACGTTTTCGTCTTTTGAGCTTCTAGTCATGAAATCTATGCAGCCTACTCAATCACTTTTTATAGCTACTGTTTACAGGCCTCCTGGGCCATATACAGCATTCCTCACTGAGATCCCTGAATTCCTATCGGACCTTGTAGTCATAGCGGATAATATTCTAATCTTTGGTGATTTTAATATTCACATGGAAAAGTCCACAGACCCACTCCAAAAGGCTTTCGGAGCCATCATCGACTCAGTGGGTTTTGTCCAACATGTCTCTGGACCCACTCACTGTCACAGTCATACGCTGGACCTAGTTTTGTCCCATGGAATAAATGTTGTGGATCTTAATGTTTTTCCTCATAATCCTGGACTATCGGACCACCATTTTATTACGTTTGCAATTGCAACAAATAATCTGCTCAGACCCCAACCAAGGATCATCAAAAGTCGTGCTATAAATTCACAGACAACACAAAGATTCCTTGATGTCCTTCCAGATTCCCTCTGTCTACCCAAGGACGCCAGAGGACAAAAATCAGTTAACCACCTAACTGAGGAACTCAACTTAACCTTGCGCAATACCCTAGATGCAGTTGCACCCCTAAAAACTAAAAACATTTCTCATAAGAAACTAGCTTCCTGGTACACAGAAAATACCCGAGCTCTGAAGCAAGCTTCCAGAAAATTGGAACGGAAATGGCGCCACACCAAACTGGAAGTCTTCCGACTAGCTTGGAAAGACAGTACTGTGCAGTACCGAAGAGCCCTTACTGCTGCTCGATCATCCTATTTTTCTAACTTAATTGAGGAAAATAAGAACAATCCGAAATTCCTTTTTGATACTGTCGCAAAGCTAACTAAAAAGCAGCATTCCCCAAGAGAGGATGACTTTCACTTTAGCAGTGATAAATTCATGAACTTCTTTGAGGAAAAGATTATGATTATTAGAAAGCAAATTACGGACTCTTCCTTAAATCTGCGTATTCCTTCAAAGCTCAGTTGTCCTGAGTCTGCACAACTCTGCCAGGACCTAGGATCAAGAGAGACACTCAAGTGTTTTAGTACTATATCTCTTGACACAATGATGAAAATAATCATGGCCTCTAAACCTTCAAGCTGCATACTGGACCCTATTCCAACTAAACTACTGAAAGAGCTGCTTCCTGTGCTTGGCCCTCCTATGTTGAACATAATAAACGGCTCTCTATCCACCGGATGTGTACCAAACTCACTAAAAGTGGCAGTAATAAAGCCTCTCTTGAAAAAGCCAAACCTTGACCCAGAAAATATAAAAAACTATCGGCCTATATCGAATCTTCCATTCTTCTCAAAAATTTTAGAAAAGGCTGTTGCGCAACAACTCACTGCCTTCCTGAAGACAAACAATGTATACGAAATGCTTCAGTCTGGTTTTAGACCCCATCATAGCACTGAGACGGCACTTGTGAAGGTGGTAAATGACATTTTAATGGCATCGGACCGAGGCTCTGCATCTGTCCTCGTGCTCCTAGACCTTAGTGCTGCTTTTGATACCATCGATCACCACATTCTTTTGGAGAGATTGGAAACCCAAATTGGTCTACACGGACAAGTTCTGGCCTGGTTTAGATCTTATCTGTCGGAAAGATATCAGTTTGTCTCTGTGAATGGTCTGTCCTCTGACAAATCAACTGTAAATTTCGGTGTTCCTCAAGGTTCCGTTTTAGGACCACTATTGTTTTCACTATATATTTTACCTCTTGGGGATGTTATTCGAAAACATAATGTTAACTTTCACTGCTATGCGGATGACACACAGCTGTACATTTCAATTAAACATGGTGAAGCCCCAAAATTGCCCTTGCTAGAAGAATGTGTTTCAGACATAAGGAAGTGGATGGCTGCAAACTTTCTACTTTTAAACTCGGACAAAACAGAGATGCTTGTTCTAGGTCCCAAGAAACAAAGAGATCTTCTGTTGAATCTGACAATTAATCTTAATGGTTGTACAGTCGTCTCAAATAAAACTGTGAAGGACCTCGGCGTTACTCTGGACCCTGATCTCTCTTTTGAAGAACATATCAAGACCATTTCAAGGACAGCTTTTTTCCATCTACGTAACATTGAAAAAATCAGGAACTTTCTGTCCAAAAATGATGCAGAAAAATTAATCCATGCTTTTGTCACTTCCAGGTTAGACTACTGCAATGCTCTACTTTCCGGCTACCCGGATAAAGCACTAAATAAACTTCAGTTAGTGCTAAATACGGCTGCAAGAATCCTGACTAGAACCAAAAAATTTGATCATATTACTCCAGTGCTAGCCTCTCTACACTGGCTTCCTGTCAAAGCAAGGGCTGATTTCAAGGTTTTACTGCTAACCTACAAAGCATTACATGGGCTTGCTCCTATCTATCTCTCTGATTTGGTCCTGCCGTACATACCTACACGTACGCTACGGTCACAAGACGCAGGCCTCCTAATTGTCCCTAGAATTTTTAAGCAAACAGCTGGAGGCAGGGCTTTCTCCTATAGAGCTCCATTTTTATGGAACGGTCTGCCTACCCATGTCAGAGACGCAAACTCGGTCTCAACCTTTAAGTCTCTACTGAAGACTCATCTCTTCAGTGGGTCATATGATTGAGTGTAGTCTGGCCCAGGAGTGGGAGGGTGAACGGAAAGGCTCTGGAGCAATGAACCACCCTTGCTGTCTCTGCCTGGCCGGTTCCCCTCTTTCCACTGGGATTCTCTGCCTCTAACCCTATTACAGGGGCTGAGTCACTGGCTTTACTGGGGCTCTCTCATGCCGTCCCTGGAGGGGGTGCGTCACCTGAGTGGGTTGAGTCACTGATGTGGTCATCCTGTCTGGGTTGCCCCCCCCCCCCCCCCCTTAAGTTGTGCCGTGGCGGAGGTCTTTGTGGGCTATACTCAGCCTTGTCTCAGGATGGTAAGTTGGTGGTTGAAGATATCCCTCTAGTGGTGTGGGGGCTGTGCTTTGGCAAAGTGGGTGGGGTTATATCCTTCCTGTTTGGCCCTGTCCGGGGGTGTCCTCGGAGTGGGCCACAGTGTCTCCTGACCCCTCCTGTCTCAGCCTCCAGTATTTATGCTGCAGTAGTTTATGTGTCGGGGGGCTAGGGTCAGTTTGTTATATCTGGAGTACTTCTCCTGTCCTATTCGGTGTCCTGTGTGAATCTAAGTGTGCGTTCTCTAATTCTCTCCTCTCTTTCTCTCTCTCGGAGGACCTGAGCCCTAGGACCATGCCCCAGGACTACCTGACATGATGACTCCTTGCTGTCCCCAGTCCACCTGGCTGTGCTGCTGCTCCAGTTTCAACTGTTCTGCCTTATTATTATTCGACCATGCTGATCATTTATGAACATTTGAACATCTTGGCCATGTTCTGTTATAATCTCCACCCGGCACAGCCAGAAGAGGACTGGCCATCCCACATATGCTCTCTCTAATTCTCTCTTTCTTTCTCTCTCTCGGAGGACCTGAGCCCTAGGTCCATGCCCCAGGAATACCTGACATGATGACTCCTTGCTGTCCCCAGTCCACCTGACTGTGCTGCTGCTCCAGTTTCAACTATTCTGCCTTATTATTATTCGACCATGCTGTTCATTTATGAACATTTGAACATCTTGACCATGTTTTGTTATAATCTCCACCCGGCACAGCCAGAAGAGGACTGGCCACCCCACATAGCCTGGTTCCTCTCTAGGTTTCTTCCTAGGTTTTGGCCTTTCTAGGGAGTTTTTCCTAGCCACCGTGCTTCTTCACCTGCATTGCTTGCTGTTTGGGGTTTTAGGCTGGGTTTCTGTACAGCACTTTGAGATATCAGCTGATGTACGAAGGGCTATATAAAATAAATTTGATTGATTGATTGATTGATTGATATTTTGGGGCTGTTGCTGGGCAACACGGACTTTCAACTCCCTCCAAATATTTTTTATGGGGTTGAGATCTGGAGACTGGCTAGGCCACTCCAGGACCTTGGAATGCTTCTTACGAAGCCACTCCTTCGTTGCCCAGGTGGTGTGTTTGGGATCATTGTCATGCTGAAAGACCCAGCCATGTTTCATCTTCAATGCCCTTGCTGATGGAAGGAGGTTTTCACTCAAAATCTCACGATACATGGCCCCATTCATTCTTTCCTTTACACGGATCAGTCGTCCTGGTCCCTTTGCAGAAAAACAGCCTCTAAGCATGATGTTTCCACCCCCATGCTTCACAGTCGGTATGGTGTTCTTTGGATGCAACTCAGCATTCTCATCCAAACATGACGAGTTGAGTTTTTACCAAAAAGTTCTATTTTGGTTTCATCTGACCATATGACATTCTCCCAATCTTCTTCTGGATCATCCAAATGCTCTCTAGCAAACTTCAGACGGGCCTGGACATGTACTGGCTTAAGCAGGGGGACAGGTCTGGCACTGCAGGATTTGAGTCCCTGGCGGCGTAGTGTGTTACTGATGGTAGGCTTTGTTACTTTGGTCCCAGCTCTCTGCAGGTCATTCACTAGCTCCCCCCGTGTGGTTCTGGGATTTTTGCTCACCGTCCTTGTGATCATTTTGACCCCACGGGGTGAGATATTGCGTGGAACCCCAGATCGAGGGAGATTATCAGTGGTCTTGTATGTCTTCCATTTCCTAATAATTGCTCCCACAGTTGATTTCTTCAAACCAAGCTGCTTATCTATTGCAGATTCAGTCTTCCCAGCCTGGTGCAGGTCTACAATTTTGTTTCTGGTGTCCTTTGACAGCTCTTTGGTCTTGGCCATAGTGGAGTTTGGAGTGTGACTGTTTGAGGTTGTGGACAGGTGTCTTTTATACTGATAACAAGTTCAAACAGGTGCCATTAATACAGGTAACGAGTGGAGGACAGAGGAGCCCTTAAAGAAGAAGTTACAGGTCTGTGAGAGCCAGAAATCTTGCTTGTTTGTAGGTGACCAAATACTTATATTCCACCATAATTTGCAAATAAATTCATTAAAAATCGTAGAATGTGATTTTCTGGATTTTTTTTCTCATTTTGTCTATCGTAGTTGAAGTGTACCTATGATGAACTTGCACAATTGGTGGCTGACTAAATACTTTTTTGCCCCACTGTATGTGTGTATTTATTTATCTTTCCATACACGCTTCATCTATATGTGCTCAGACTCCCTTGTGTCGGCCGGTATGGTGCATTTGTACTTTAAACTTGGGTTTATGGGTGTGTTAGTTCTTATGCTCGTGTGTTTCTGTTTGTCAGTAAATCACATTACAGTAACAGGCTTTGACTTCGTCTACTGACTTCAAGACTAATATGTAGTCTGCCGTGCGGTCTGCATGTGTGCATCTGCATACCGTATCTGTGTCACATTAACAGGCCTTGTCTTCGTGTTGATGTGTCTTCTAGGCTCATGTGGTTCAGCGCCGGCTTGGTCATCAGGACAGTAGTGTGAGCTCTGAGAGGTCGACCAGTCGAGCCCGGGGAATATGGTACTATGACTACAGAGTAAATATCATCTGAAACACACGCCGTGTACTTCAACACTTTCTCTCTACATGTCTCTATGGCAGCTCTATGTAGCCGTGGTTTATGTCCTTGCATCTCCTTGGGGATCTTCCCCTCATGGCTTCTTGAGCTCTCTGTACGACTTCTGTGCTGTCGTCGTTGTGATGTGGCAAGTCAGTGCAGTCAGGTTTGGTGGTGTTTTGCAATACCGTGTATCTATCTTCACCGCTTTCCTCTCTTTACCGACTTGTATGTAGTACTTGTTTGTCTTTGTGTGTTTGGTGGACAATATTTGTGACTGTGAGTTTGCAAGAGTAACGTGGCGTCTTTATTGGTGCACATGTGTGCATTCTTCACCGTGCGTGGCAACTCTGGATGTCTGTTTATGAACTGTTTATGAGCTGTTTATGAACTGTTTATGAGCGTGTGTGCTGTCCCGTCTACCACTCTGTGTTTTTATGTCCGTCTATAATATGTATGAGTCTGTTTGAGTCAAAGAGAAGAATGTATCAATATCTGACATTGACTGGTCCTTTTAGGGTAAGATATCTGTATTTCTTTTAAGAACCCCACTCACTGCAGTGTACACATCTTTCCATCCACTCACCTTGAATCACATCATTTTTCCCCCTTCCAAATGGACGTAATCCATTACAATCCAGTAGAGGCCTGTACATGCACATTCCCTCTGGAAACAAATGTAGCTTTTAGAAGAAATGGCCTTGGGAGAGCAGACAGGTTTTATGTACTGCACGTGTATAGCCTACACATGCACACACACAGCCTCAGCCATACACTACAGAGCACTGTGATAGCGCTGAGTGCGCCTGTCCTCTGGGAGTTTAGTCATCTGGAGAGAAGCAAGCCGGAAAACACAGCGATATGATACATTATTAGATTCCTCCACAGATATGAGATTAAAGGCTTTAATTTCTCAACCCTCCTCTCTTCCACTGGCCGTGTCAATGGAGGAATGCTTGTGACACATGTACGTCACGCCATACTGCAGCATGCCATGATGACACAGCATCACATCAATATGACACGAGAGGGACAGATACACACACTGATATGAGGGAAGGAAGGGGGAGAAGGAGGGAGGGAAGAGCGAGATGAACACGCACCAGACGGAGGGTGTGAGAGAATGAGGCGGGGAGCCTGCCTTGCAAGGGACGAAGAGGGGATCTGGAGAGGGAGGAACAGAGAGTGCAAGAAGGATAATGAGATAAAGAGAGAGAGGGCGGGGGGAACGTGAGTGATGGGAAGGGGGCATGCTGAGTGTAAATCACCATGTTTGGCTTGAGGATCTGATTACTGGATACAATTGACGCATTGACTTCACATGGCGATTACAAATGAATAGACAGGGCTGGGATGGATTGCTTTAAATTGACCACATATTACAGACAGAGGGATGGAGAGGGGGATGGAGAGAGAGGGAGGAGAAGGAAAATCAATTGTGCCTCGTAGCGAGTCAGCACAATCTAACATAAAATGTAATTTCAAAGATATTCTGCAGTCATTTCCATCTCTACACACACACACACACACACACACACACACACACACACACACACACACACACACACACACACACAATCAAGAATGTTGATCGACTGCCTCTACCCTCAGACAATCAAGTTAAGAAACACACATTGAAGATCATAGATGCACTCATCAATCCATTTCAGAGACTGACTGAGGGGAGGTGGCGGCTGGAGACGTTATTCTCACCATTCTGCTCACATATGGCCCACTATATCCAACATGTCAACAAAGCTGTGAAATCCTAGAACAAAATGGCCAAAGGCCACAGAACGAAAATAGGAGCATAAACATGCTCAACACTCGCTGACAAGTCGGTGCGGGAACTCAGAGCTGCAGCAAGAGGCTTTGCATGTGAAAACATCCTACAAGTAGTATAATATTGGTTTCTTACAGGGGACTCAATGGCACCAGTCTTCCAATTGTCCGCCGTCAACTCACAGCAAAGAGGGTGGGGTCTAAGATGCGAAGGCAACTGAGACAGACAAAGTGAAAAATACATAGATCATATACCTCTCAGGATATCCCTTAGTTACTGCAGGTCAGAATGAAATAATATAGAAATATTTCAGTGATCCCTACAAAGGTGGAACTGGTACTGTTCATGTGTATCAGATATGAATCCAATATATATTTATACTTCCTGTTTGACATGAATCAGAGATTTCTTTCAGCACTCGTGTGTGCTTAATGCATAGTTTTTGTGTGATTAATGCATAGCTTATGTGTGAGGGAGAGGAATGATCTCGGTATTAACAGCTTATCTAACACATTGCCTGAGACTGAATACAAATACACACACACTGTTAGCATAAGGCTGGCGAAACCTCAGCCTGGACACATCAGCCATACATCGCTGAGGGAGAGAGTGAGTGGGGAAAAAGAGCAGCTTTACACCCCTTCCCACTGGGATCACACACAGGAGGAGATCAAAGGAGAGAGGGAGAGAAATAGAGAGTTAAGACCGCAAGGTAAGAGAGAGGTAAAGAAAGAGAGAGGCACAGTTGAATTCAGAAGTTTACATACACTTAGGTTGGAGTCATTAAAACTTGTTTTTCAACCACTCCACAAATTTCTTGTTAGCAAACTATAGTTTTGGCAAGTCGGTTAGGACATCTACTGTGTGCATGACACAAGTCATTTTTACAACAAACCGTTTACAGACCAATTATTTCACTTATAATTCACTGTATCACAATTCCAGTGGGTCAGAAGTTTACATACACTATGTTGACTGTGCCTTTAAACAGCTTGAAATTCCAGAAAATTATGTCATGGGTTTAGAAGCTTCTGATAGGCTAATTGACAACATTTGAGTCAATTGGAGTGTAATGTACCTGTCAATGTACCTGTAGATGTATTTCAAGGCCTCCCTAACCATGGTTACACATCAATTAAAAACACAACACCAAATCTTCCTCCACATGAACTAAACACAACAGCCTATGAATACCCCATATACTCATAAACAGATCAATGTTGTTAACCATTTTGTAATAGGCAAACTCAACCCTCAGTCTCGCTGCAAACATCCCCTCCATCCCCACACAAAATGAAGCAAAGAACAACACCCCTTCGACTGAACCTGTACTTCGGCCCAAATATAAATTGTTGGGAAGAGAAAACCTCTCCCAGAGCTGAGAACCAGGTAGTGATCAGGTCAGTCATCCCAACCAACCTGGGACACTGTAAAAACAGATGTGCCAGAGTTTCAGACTCAGCACAGAAAGGACACCCTTCCCCAGCAGTAGGATCCAGGTGTACCAGATACATATTGGTGGCTATAGCTCCAGCTGTCCTCTTTTCATTATGCAGCGTGTATACAGACCGCCAACAGCCTTTTGGGAAGGTCCCTGGACCAAACACACCCACCCACCTCTGCGATTTGTCCTCTTCCAGGGAAGAAGCACGGGACACTTTTACACAGATTTTGTACATGGCCTTCTTTCCCACCGCCTTGAACTCCCCCATCTCCGGGGATTCGAAGAAAAGCAGCACCCCCACGTCCTCCTCTAATGCCCCCGCCACAGCACTAACATTCAGCGCAGGGAACACATAATCCAGACCCTCCGTCCACAGATCAGAATTGGAAGTGTCAGTCACGTACTGGCAAGGAATTACAGACCTCAGCTACAACCTTCCTCAGTAGGCGAGATGATCGGATCCCCGCTCTTTCTCCCAGCTCCTCCAACGATCTGCTCCTACTGCACATCAGATGACCCAGCTTGGTAGACCCCACACATGAACGTAGGCTGGCTGAGCCCATAGCACGGGACTGGATGGCACATTGTTGTAAAAAAGAGTCTCTTCAAAAAAGCCCCATCACTGGTGGTGTGCCGGCCTTACTGGACTTGACAAAAACTCTCCAAGCCTGCATAACAGACTCATAAAATGGAGTCAAGCCAGACAAATCACCCCCCTCCAGCTTTAAGAGGAAAATATGCTTGTCTAAGCCCAAACAGCCCGCTCTCATCATCAATGCATAGGCTTTGTCGACCCATCTAGAACCGTCACAGTACAACAGTCTCTGGGCTGCTTGAAGCCGGAAAGCCATGATCCTGGAAGAAATGTCCACCAAACCTTGCCCACCCTCGTGCAGTGGCAGGTACAGGGCCAAAGCTTTAATCAAATGTTGTCCAGACCAAAATAAATTGACATGGGTCCTCTGAAGCTCTTGCATCAGACCCCCCTGTGGCTGTAAAATCATTAGGCAGTGACACAGGGTAGAGGCAGCTAGATTATTGGCTACCAACACCCTTCCCCTATAAGACAGCTGGGGTAGCAACCATTTCCAGCTTGACAATCTGGCACACATTTTCTCCACTACAACCTCCGAGTTCTTTTTCTGAAAGACATTGGGACCTAGAAAACCCCACAAAATTCTTCATTCCATCTCTGCCCCACTGAATCCCCCTGGTAACCGTGGAGCAGACCCCTTCTGAAGCTGACCTGCCCACAGCGATTCACTCTTTTTCCAATTGAATCTAGCTGAGGAGGCCCCCCCATATACCGTTAAAGCATTTGAGAGAACCTTAATATCCTCACCCCTGTAATAAAACAGTCACCTCATCTGCATATGCAGACAGTGCTATCGTGGGACCCTTCATTAACCGTGGCACAGAGAAACCAGTAAGCCTCGCTCTTAAAAAACAAAGCATTGGTTCAATTTCAAGACAATATAACTGCCCTGGAATTGGGCATCCCTGCCTGATAGCCCTCTGGACGGAGATGGGGCAACTCATAACTGAGTGATGTGGACAGCTCCTGCACAGTACCAAGCAACTCTCTGCTCAAGGCCCAATTGAGGAAATCCATGTAGCAACTGTTCAGCACCCAGAGAATCACAATCCTGCGGCAGAGTAGAACTCCACGGCATGTTGGCGCATTTCACTGTCATCCGTGGTCACCTTCCCATCAGGGAGACGAAGGCAGACCATCTGTTTGTGTTGCAATATCGATTACCTAGGTTTTTTAAGAAGAACTCTAGGAGCATCCATATCCTTGAGGGTAGAAAAGCGAGACCTAATCATGGCACCATTAAGTCTTTCATGTAGAAACAACCTCAGTTCATGTCTCTTGTCCTGTAAGTTCATGACTTGTCCAGGGCCATTCTGAGTGAACAACTTCAATTCAACTGATTTGATGTCCTGTTCAAGGGCCCTGATAGTCTCTTTAACTTCAATATGAGACAGAGCAGTATACTGTTAACAAAACAATCGTTTTTGGGCCTTCCCAACCTCCCACCATTGTCTCAAGGACTCAAAATTCTATTTTGTAACCCTCCATTTTCCCAAAACAACAAAAATCTTTCACAAAACATGACATCATGTAACAATTTAACATTAAAATACCAATAAGGTGAAGACCTTCATGGACAGGACAAGTGAATATCAACAGACACATGATGGTGATCAGAAAAACCCACAGGAGTAATGTCACACCTTCCAACCCTACTACAGTATTGCTCAGATACATACAACCTGTCTAACCTTCCAACCCTACTACAGTATTTCTCAGATACATACAACCTGTCTAACCTTGCAGCACTGACACAACCTTCCTTAACTTTTAACCATGTGTACTGCCTAACTTTTACATTCCTTACTCTCCACACATCAGAAAGCTCAAACTCAGTTAATAGACCAGACAGGCAAGTAGCTGACCGCAGGTGAGGTTCTTCAGCAGTGCGGTCAACAATAAAATCTATTGTACAATTCCTGTCCCCCCCCCTAAAACCATACATCGCTCTTGGTCGTACTGTCTTAAGATTTATTCGTTTATTTGATTAAATACAGCAATATGCTCATTAGGAGCATAAACATGAGAATTAAAAACACAACATCCGCTTGACCAATAAAACCTGACCCTTGACAATCTCTGTTGTAGACACCACAGTCACACCTAAGCCTGAGGAAAACAAAATTGCCACCCCAGCACTGAAATTAGTACCATGACTGAGTATAGGCTGCCCCTCCCACCACATACCCCAGTCAACCTCATTAGCCTCATCACTATGTGTCTCCTGTAGAAAAACTTCATTAAGCCTTTTCTGTTTTATTACTTCTAATACCCAAGCCCTCTTATTCCTGTCCCTTCCCCTATTAGTATTGAGAGATCCTACCCTTAGTACCTCCATGTAGAAAAGAGAAAGGAAAAGCAGAAGAAAGAAACCAGACAAAGAGAAAAAAACGCCCTACGAGGCATGATCATCATCGTTTTAATTTTCTCTTAACCTTACCACGTTTCCCACTACCCTTTGCTGCTGTGACAGCAGTAACAATTTTCCTCAAGCGAAAACGCTTCTTCTCACTGAACTGGTCTAACCCCAACGTCTTCTGGAACATCACAGTGGACCTCACAAACTTATCAACGTCAAAATAATTTGCCAATTTTACAGATTTCCCGGAAGTCTGATCCACGAACCCATTTACCTCCTCTAGATTGTAAATTGAGTCGTCGACCAGCTGCTATAATATCAAGAGATATCCATATCCTTCTCCTGATCCTCCTCAACTGAGGCCACAGACCCCTGACTCCCCTTAGCCACATCCCTCTCAACACTCCCCACTTTCACCCCATCACTCGTAGTGGGCATCTCCTCCAATACCTGGGAGACTAGCCCCACCTGAATCCCCTCCTGTTCCCCGTTACTCGTAGTGGGCATCTCCTCCACTACCTGGGAGACTAACTCCACATGAACCCCCTCCTGTACCCCATTACTTGTAGTGGGCATCTCCTCCACTACCTGGGAGACTAACTCCACATGAACCCCCTCCTGTACCCCGTTACTCGTAGTGGGCATCTCCACTACTACAGTGCCTTGCAAAAGTATTCGGCCCCCTTGAACTTTGCGACCTTTTGCCACATTTCAGGCTTCAAACATAAAGATATAAAACTGTATTTTTTTGTGAAGAATCAACAACAAGTGGGACACAATCATGAAGTGGAACGACATTTATTGGATATTTCAAACTTTTTTAACAAATCAAAAACTTAAAAATTGGGCGTGCAAAATTATTCAGCCCCCTTAAGTTAATACTTTGTAGCGCCACCTTTTGCTGCGATTACAGCTGTAAGTCGCTTGGGGTATGTCTCTATCAGTTTTGCACATCGAGAGACTGAATTTTTTCCCATTCCTCCTTGCAAAACAGCTCGATCTCAGTGAGGTTGGATGGAGAGCATTTGTGAACAGCAGTTTTCAGTTCTTTCCACAGATTCTCGATTGGATTCAGGTCTGGACTTTGACTTGGCCATTCTAACACCTGGATATGTTTATTTTTGAACCATTCCATTGTAGATTTTGCTTTATGTTTTGGATCATTGTCTTGTTGGAAGACAAATCTCCATCCCAGTCTCAGGTCTTTTGCAGACTCCATCAGGTTTTCTTCCAGAATGGTCCTGTATTTGGCTCCATCCATCTTCCCATCAATTTTAACCATCTTCCCTGTCCCTGCTGAAGAAAAGCAGGCCCAAACCATGATGCTGCCACCACCATGTTTGACAGTGGGGATGGTGTGTTCAGCTGTGTTGCTTTTACGCCAAACATAACGTTTTGCATTGTTGCCAAAAGGTTCAATTTTGGTTTCATCTGACCAGAGCACCTTCTTCCACATGTTTGGTGTGTCTCCCAGGTGGCTTGTGGCAAACTTTAAACAACACTTTTTATGGATATCTTTAAGAAATGGCTTTCTTCTTGCCACTCTTCCATAAAGGCCAGATTTGTGCAATATACGATTGTTGTCCTATGGACAGAGTCTCCCACCTCAGCTGTAGATCTCTGCAGTTCATCCAGAGTGATCATGGGCCTCTTGGCTGCATCTCTGATCAGTCTTCTCCTTGTATGAGCTGAAAGTTTAGAGGGACGGCCAGGTCTTGGTAGATTTGCAGTGGTCTGATACTCCTTCCATTTCAATATTATCGCTTGCACAGTGCTCCTTGGGATGTTTAAAGCTTGGGAAATCTTTTTGTATCCAAATCCGGCTTTAAACTTCTTCACAACAGTATCTCGGATCTTCCTGGTGTGTTCCTTGTTCTTCATGATGCTCTCTGCGCTTTTAACGGACCTCTGAGACTATCACAGTGCAGGTGCATTTATACGGAGACTTGATTACACACAGGTGGATTGTATTTATCATCATTAGTCATTTAGGTCAACATTGGATCATTCAGAGATCCTCACTGAACTTCTGGAGAGAGTTTGCTGCACTGAAAGTAAAGGGGCTGAATCATTTTGCACGCCCAATTTTTCAGTTTTTGATTTGTTAAAAAAGTTTGAAATATCCAATAAATGTCGTTCCACTTCATGATTGTGTCCCACTTGTTGTTGATTCTTCACAAAAAAATACATTTTTATATCTTTATGTTTGAAGCCTGAAATGTGGCAAAAGGTCGCAAAGTTCAAGGGGGCCGAATACTTTCGCAAGGCACTGTACCTGGGAGACTAACTCCACATGAACCCCCTCCTGTACCCCATCACTCATTCTGGGCATGTCCTCACCAGTCTGAGGAAATTGCTCCCCAGATCCGTCCTTACCACCTACAACAATATTTTTCTGCTGCATAGTACAACTTGCCACTCCGTACAAGTTGCAACTCCAACACGGACAACGTGTTCCTCAGCAACAGGTGCTTGTGGCTGCTCTACCACTGTCGGCCCACCTACAACAGTTGGCCCAGGCGTTACGAGGACCACCTGCGCCCCTCCCTCGGCCTTCTCCCCTTTCGGGCAAGAATGTCACTTTTGGCCAACATCCCTACACTTAAAACACTGCTGACTACCCGTACTAGCATAAGCCATACAGTCTGTTGTCATACTTTACTTTAAACGATAACCCCAAAGTCTGCTCTGGTGAGCCAAAAAACATACACACCTGTCGCCGAAACGACTTAACCTGTTTCAAAGCCGGGTGTTTGCAACCCAACGGGACAATCTTACTTGAACTTGCAAACTTCCCAAACCGCAATAACTCGCTGTAGCAGCTCATGTACAGCTCATTGGGCTGTACATTCGAAATCGTTACCTTTGTTGGCGTACAAAAAAACGGCGTAACCTGGATAAACATTCCTTTAAGAAGTACACCATGCTCAACCATCCAATCAACAAGACGCTCTTTTCTAAGAAAAACCACCACGGCTTTATTCATCCATGACGCATAAGCAACATTCTCATATCCTACCTTCTCTCCTACGGTGACCAGAAACTCCTCCACAGTGACAGTAGCTTCAGTAACACGCCTAAAGCCGTGCCAAAGTGACAGAGACGGTGTCCCCATGTGGGTCGCCATCCCCGCCAAAGCCTGGTCAATTTCAACAAGAAAAACGTTATACTTAATTCTACCACAACAAATAAAAAAATAAAAAATCACGCATAGAAAAAGGAAAACCACCAAGAAAAGCAAAAGAAGAAGGAAAAAACAGACGCTCTATAATTCCCAGCATGCACCACACACAGAGAGCGAGAGAGAGAGAGAGACTGTCCAGTTTACAGTAGATATTACAGTGAAAACAGACCATGCTATTGTTTGAGGAGAGTGCACAACAACAAAACAATTTTATCACGGCTGCTGGTTTGATACATTCAAGTCTGAAGGTAAGTAATGTACATACATTCAGTAATTTTGCTCTGATTTGTCATCTTGAGGGTCCCAGAGATAAAAGGTAGCATAGTTTTGTTTGATAAAATAAATGTTTATATTCAAATGTAGGAACTGGGTTCTACAGTTTGAACCCCTGCTGTCTCTGGCCCCCCACCCATCCTGCCCAGCCGTCTAGATGTGTGAAGGTTAGTGTCTTTTCTGTAGGGACGCTAAAATATCCATCATGTATGACATTGCTGGGAGTGTGTAAACAAAAAAAAATATGTGGAAAAACTCCTGGCAGACTTGATGCAAAATATAGTGTATTATCTTTTAGCAGATCTAATGTGTTATATTTTCCTACATTAATTTCACATTTCCACAAACTTAAGTGTTTCCTTCCAAATGGTATCAATAATATGCAAGAGGGAGAGAGATGGATAGGGAGAGAGTAATAGGGAAAGAGGTATAGAAAGGGAGTGTACAGTTGAAGTCAAAAGTTTACATACTCAGGTTGGAGTCATTAAAACTTGTTTTTCAACCACTCCACAAATGTCTTGTTAACAAACTATAGTTTTGGCAAGTCGGTTAGGGCATCTACTTTGTCCATGACACAAGTAATTTTTCCAACAATTGTTTACAGACAAATGATTTAACTTATAATTCACTGTATCACAATTCCAGTGGGTCAGACGTTTATACACACTGAGCTGACTGTGACTTTAAACAGCTTGAACATTTCCAGAAGATGATGTCATGGCATTAGAAGCTTCTGAGAGGCTAAGTGACATCATTTGAGTCAATTGGAGGTTTACCTGTGGATGTGTTTCAAGGCCTCCCTTCAAACTCAGTGGCTCTTTGCAAGACATCATGGGAAAATCAAAAGAAATCAGCCAAAAATTGTAGACCTCCACAAGTCTGGTTCATCCTTGGGAGCAATTTCCAAATGCCTGAAGGTGCCATGTTCATCTGTACAAACAATAGTACGCAGGTATAAACACCATGGGACCACGCAGCCGTCACATCGCTCAGGAAGGAGACACGTTTTGTCTCCTAGAAATGAATGTACTTTGGTGCAAAAAGCGCAAATCAATCCCAGAACAACAGCAAAGGACCTTGTGAAGATGCTGGAGGAAACAAGTACAAATGTATCTATATCCACAGTAAAATGAGTCCTATATCGACATAACCTGAGAGGCCTCTCAGCAAGGAAGAAGCCACTGCTCCAAAACCGCCATAAAAAAGCCAGACTACGGTTTGCAACTGCAAATGGGGACAAAGATCGTACTTTTTGTCCTCTGGTCTGATGAATCAATAACTGTTTGGTCATATCGACCATCGTTATGTTTGGAGGAAAAAGGGGGAGGCTTGCAAGCCAAAGAACACCATCCCAACCGTGAAGCACGGGGGTGGCAGCATTATGTTGTGGGGGTGCTTTGCTTTAGGAGGGACTGGTGCACTTCACAAAATAGATGGCATCATGAGGTAGGAAAATGATGTGGACATATTGAAGCATCATCTCAAGACATCATCAGTCGCAAATGGGTCAACAAAGGACAACAAAGTCAAGGTATTGGAGTGGCCATTACAAAGCCCTGACCTCAATCCTATACAAAATTTGTGGGCAGAACTGAAAAAGTGTGTGCGAGCAAGGATGCCTACAAACCTGACTCAGTTACACCAGCTCTGTCAGGAGGAATGGGCCAAAATTCACCCAACTTATTATGGGAAGCTTGTGGAAGGCTACCCGAAACGTTTGACCCAAGTTAAACAATTTAAAGGCAATGCTACCAAATACTAATTGAGTGTATGTAAACTTCTGACCCACTGGGAATGTGATGAAAGAAACAAAAGCTGAAATAAACAATTCTCTCTACTATCATTCTGACATTTCACATTCTAAAATAAAGTGGTGATCCTAACTGACCTAAAACAGAGAATTTTTACTAGGATTAAATTTCAGGAATTGTGAAAAACTGAGTTTAAATGGCTAAGGTGACTAAGGTGTACGTAAACTTCCAAATTCAACTGTTTATATAGACAGAGATGTAAATAGAAAGATGTAGAAAGATATAAAGAGAGGGGGGAGTGGTAGAGAGAGATGTATATAGAGAGATGTAAAGAGGTAGAGAGAGCAAAAGAGAGAGAGAGGGGAGAGTGGTATAGAGGTAGAGAAATGGGGTATGCAAAGGGCATAGTACATTTAGGCCCTTGGGGAATATTGATTGGAAAGAGAAGTAGAGAGCATAGGAAAATGTATTCTATGTGGGAAGCAAATATAAGAGTTATAGGCCTGTCTGATCAAATCTGAGGGACATTGATTTGTGAGAATACACCATACAAATAGGAAATGGGAGAAGATAAACCCGCAGGTCTGTCGAGTCTAAATTGTACAAGACATCCCGTACTGTAAGAAAAAGGACATACTGTATCAGTTTAATATAGCAATCTTACTTGAGAATTCACCTCCTACATAATATGTATCATTGCATATGACTAGTGTGTGGGTGGAGGTGAGTAGGCATACTGTATGGAATTGTCATAATATTTGTTCTCAAGGCAGAGATTGCATGCTGGACTACAGTACTAGGCAGCCATGTTACAATCTCCCTTTCTGTCTGATCATGGTGGCAGAGGTGAACACATCGCTTTTACAGAGGCCTCAGAAGTCAGTCAGCATGCAGGGATGGAGTCAGCGTGTGCTCGGCTATGTATAGCTACCAAACTCCTAGTGAGGGGGAGGCTCACCAGTTTGTGCTGTCAGACATTTTTTGACTATCAGACAGTGGGATTGTGAGCAGTTTAGTAGAGTATGCTGATTTTGAAGAATGACAACCAGACTGTAATAGACATTTCAGTGGGATCTATTCTAACTGAAGAAAAAACAAACATTTCTGTCCCTCTCGCTTCTCTCTCTCTATCTCTCTCTTTCTCTTACTGTTTGTCTTTGTCTCTATCTCTGTCTCTGTCTGTGCTCTCCTTCCCTCCAGGCGGATGCTGTCACCAGTTTCCTCCGTGCAGCCCGTTCAGGGAACCTTGACAAGGCTCTTGACCACATCAAGAATGGAATAGACATCAACACATCAAATCAGGTACGTCAGAGAGTCCTCAAGGTCACAGTCTGGTACACTACCTCTGGACCACAGAGTTTGTCTCGTAAAACATTTATTATTTCAGACTTTATTAAGATTAAATTATAGATGTATTTTTTAAAGATGGCATTATTTGGTTTCGGCCAATCAGATCTATTAACAGTCAAGTCTAGCCTAGATAAACTGTTGTTTCAAGGATCAGAGAGAGTGTGTGTGTGTGTGTGTGTGTGTGTGTGGATGCATAACCATGTTCCCACATTGTCCCCTGTGTCCTGCCACTCTAGCTGTGTTTACTGCGCACTAATGCCAGTCATTCACAACCTTAATGAGAAAATATGAATAATTAGCCATACAGCCAGACCCTCTCTCGATTCCTCCCTGCTCCTCTCCTATCCTACCCTTTATCTGTTCCATTGCACCTTGTTGCATCATGACAGAAGCACAACGCTTAAAGGTGTACTATGCAGAAATCACTTTGCCATTTCCTGGTTGCTAAAATTCTAATAGTTTGCCTAATTTCTGTTTATGTGACAAAACAAGCAAGTATAGTACAGAGAATCATTATACCATCTAAACAGCTGTAAAATATACTTTCCTTAACCAAAACACATGCATTTTCAGCTGTTTGAAGCTGGTGTACATAACCGAAAGTAAAATACACAAAAATGAAACGGATGGGAAGCATAGAAATAGTGCAAAGGGAATAGATCTACCGCTTCCTAGACTTGCTTTCAATGAGAATGACAGATCTATAACAAAAAGCTCTATGTCAATTTGGTCAGGTGGCTGAAAAAGTTACATATTGTAGTTTTAAATAACGTCAAATTCACATGCAAAGAATGGCTGAGGTGCATGCATTTTTTGTTTCTGACTCATCTCAAGTGGCAAGTTTTGTAACACATACATGTATGCCAGCCTATTTATGAGTGGACGCTTAAGTGGAAGGGACTCAGTTGTTGTATTTTTCATTAGTAGTTTGGTGAAAGGAAGGTAGTTCAGTTTGTACACAAGCACTGGCAGAGAGCCCATGCTCTGGACAGCTCGGGGAATGCACACCCACTCTGTAAGCCTACAATCTGCTACTGCAACCCCTCAGCACCATTCACAGAAACAACCATGGCACCAAGCTGTCAATGTTTTGAAACTAATACCACTATCTCTACACCAAGTAATACTACCACTATAATAATTCTACTACTGGCTAAGGATCAGAGGTAGAGCTATGATACAAATGAGGATGCATGCTTTAGTGTGCCTTCAATGCACATGCTGCATGTGTCTATATGTGGGGATGTGACGTTGTAAAACATGTTTTCTATATGTGTTCAAGTTCGGATTGGGGTTGAAGTAGAGCAAAGAGCTATGATAATTGTTGGAGCTACTGCTGTTCTACAAAATACTATGAGTCAGGGTTTTATATATGAAGTCAGTCTGTCAACCTACCCCTGCCTGATTGACAAACCAGCAAACTCCTGCCAGCTCACACATACACATTTGTGTGTATGTGCGTGTGCATGCACGCGTGTGTTGCCCCCGTGTGTGTGTGTCTCCCCTCAGTGTGTGCATGCACTGCAGATGTAGTACGTTATTCATGTGATTGGGTGACACTGCAGTATGAGGGCGGGACCAGTGTGGTTTACAGAGTCGCCCTGTGGCCAGTCACGGTACTGCAGGCTGGCAGAGCAGAGACAGGCCCTGACTTTACTCTTAGTCCGTCTGATTCTGCAGCTGTATGCCCTGACAGCCTGAGACAAATCCATGTCTGCTTCCTTTGAGACCCGATTGTTTCAGTCTTAAGGTTGTTTATCTTCAGAAATATTTTTGTTCTGCTTGTTATTTTTTCTCTGCTTGTTATTTTTAGTGTGTCTACTGTTTAGGAATCCATGTGATGAATGGACTAAAAGGCAGACAGATTCTATTGGGGCTCGTTCTGATGGCTGACGATTTTGTCTGATGGTTCTGTGTGGTCAATACTAATCTTCACTGCGGTCTCTGCAGAATGGGCTCAACGGTTTGCATCTGGCCTCGAAAGAAGGCCACGTCAAGATGGTCCTGGGGCTACTACACGCAGGCATTGTCTTGGAGACCACCACTAAGGTACTACTCACACGCTACTCACTGCTTACCATGACTCTACTCACATACCACAGATGCATAAGACCTACCTCTGCCTTATGCTTGAGATATTCACCAGCTATAACAGACTGTTTACAGACAGAATCCACTATATACAGTGCCTTCAAAAAGTATTAATTCCCCTTGACTTTTTCCTCATTTTGTTGTGTTACAGCCTGAATTTAAAATCGATTCATTTTAGATTTTTGTTCGCTGTCCTACACACAATGTGGAATTATGTTTACATCTTTTTTTTAACAAACTCATGAAAAAGTATTCAACCCCCTTTGTTAAGGCAAGTCTAAATAAGTTCAGGAATAAATCTGTGCTTAGCAAGTCACATAATAAGTTGCATGGACTTACTCTGTGTGCATTAATAGTGTTTAACATGTTTTTTGAATGACTACCTCTACTCTGTACCCCACACATACAAGAATCTGTAAGGTCCCTGAGTCGAGTAGATTCAACCACAATCCACAAACCACAAACCACTTTTTTTAAAGCAGACATTGAATATCCCTTTGCGCATTGTGAAGTTATTAATTACACTTTGGATGATATATCAATACACCCAGTCACTACAAAGATACAGGCATCCTTCCTAACTCATTTCCCGGAGAGGAAGGAAACCGGTCAGGGATTTCACCATGAGGCCAATGGTGACTTTAAAACAAGTTACAGAGTTTATTGGGCGTGATAGGAGAAAACTGAGGATGGATAAACAACATTGTAGTTACTCCACAATACTAACTGAATTGACTGAGTGAAAAGAAGTAAGCCTGTACAGAATACAAATATTCCAAAAACATGCATCCTGTTTGCAACAAGGCACTAAAGAAATACTGCAAAAAAATGTGGCAAAGCAATTCACTTTTTGTTCTGTATACAAAGTGTTGTGTTGGGGGAAAATCCAACACATTACTAACTACCACTCCATATTTTCAAGCATAGTGGTGGCTGCATCATGTTATGGGTATTGCTTGTAATCGTTAAAGGACTGGAGAGTTTTTCAGGATAAAAATTAAACGGAATGGAGCTAAGCACAGGCAAAATCCTAGAGGGAAACCTGGTTCAGTCTGTTTTCCACCAGACACTGGGAGATTAATTCACCTTTCTACAGGACAATAACCCAAAACACAAGGCCAAGAGTTGCTTACCAAATGTTCCAGAGTGGCCGAGTTACAGTTTTGACTTACATCTGCTTGACAATCTATGGCAAAACCTGAAAATGGTTGTCTAGCAATGATCAGCAACCAATTTGACAGAGCTAATATAATTTTTTAAAGAATACAGGTGAAATGGTGCACAATCCAGGTTTGGAAGCTCTTAGAGACTCACCCAGAAAGACTCACAGCTGTAATCACTACTAAATGTGATTGAATCAGGGGGTTTATTTTCATTAATTTTTTACAGATGTTAGCATTTTTCTTCCTCTTTAGATATTACAGAGTATTTTGTGTAGGTTATTGACATTAAAGGACAAATCAATCAATTTTTTAAAATGTAGGTAAATCAAGTGGTGTGAATACTTATTCATCTCATTTGATAGGCCTACAAACGGATGTATCTAATTTAATCTATTCAATATCAATCTATTAAGTCATAAGTCAGTCCCTCCAGAATTCAGCGATTCTGCGATCCCAATTTTCTTTGCAAAATCAACAATTCTCTGCATATTATGCGAGGGCTTGCAAATTTGACAAATTACCACACTTTTTCCACATAAAACAGTAAAATCATTGCAATATTATCGAATAAAACTGACCCATCACCGCAGTACAAAAAGAGGGCTTGCAACTTCAACTAATCACCACAGATTTACCGCATAATATGGTTGAATCAATCGACACGTCAACAAACTTTTTCCTTTGTCAGCGGATTTTCACAACAAAATGTCAGAATTGCCGCAGCAAAATCAAGCCTTTTGCCCGCAAATATAATAAAAAAATCCCCACAAAATCCTTAAGGGACTGATAAGTCATAACTCATTATTTCTTAGCACTGTATCCTTATCAAAGCTTTTTAAGTAGAGATTTGGGTCATAAGGCTGAACTCAGACTGCTCTCTGTCTCTCTCTCTGTGTGTGTTTGTGTGTCACCTCCAGAAAGGGAACACTGCCCTCCATATCGCTGCGTTGGCAGGCCAGGAGAAAGTGGTGGCTGAGCTCGTCAACTATGGAGCCAACGTCAATTCCCAGTCCCAGGTGAGTCATCAGTGACATTATACTGCTTCTTACTGTTATTCAGGAGGTTGGGGGGGGGGGGGGGGGTGAGTGTAGTGTGTGTGTGTGTGTGTGTGCGCGCGCGTGTGTGTGTTGATGGTAGCTAGGGCTGTTACGGGGACCATATTACCGCCACACCGGCAGTCACGAGTCATGACCACTGCGAATTCCACGACCGTTTAGTCATGGTAGTTAGTCTTCTTCAAGCTCTGATGCTGCTGATGGTCATTAGTAGCCTACCAAACTTCATAACTTCCTGGTACTCAGCACTCTATTGTCCCTCCGATCACTCTGACATTAATGCAGATGTATTGAAAATCTAATGAAACACTTCATGAGAGCTCATGTTGCGCAACATTTCTGTAGGCTATGCAATTGCGTGAGAACACAGTTTTGATGGCCTCTATTAAAAAGAGGAGGGTCCCATCAGCTTTCTATAGACTAGGACTACTATATTTCATTCTCAACTTTCCAAATATTAAGCACATTGCTTCGCTTTACAACAGGAGTATATCCTACCTGGCTGGCATAAAAATGGGAAAAGTGGGAAAAGTGTCCATTTGCTACTAATGACATGTATTTTTTTCCCCCTGTTCCAAGACAGGTGCATGATAATGGTCGATTCTAAATCAAAACTAATTTCACACATATGATTTAGTATATGTAAATACAAGGTTACATAGGCTAATATTGTCACCCATCAGACTACTATCACTTGTGAATTCTGTATTATTATTTGTGAATGATGCCCAGCGTGTGCAGTAAGAAAAGAAACAGCGCATGCCTTTTTTGTGTGTGCAACTTTTTCAAATCGTAGGCACACATCTCATGTAGCTTAGCCCATAGGCCTATATGTTTTTGATAAGGTTTGTATCACAACTAAAGTAGCCAAATAACTTCTTAAAATGAAGCACATGCATTATTTTTTACAACCGATGTAGAGCCTAACTGGCATGCATAGGCGGCGAGTGAGTTTCAAGTTTGGAGAATATCATTTTCACCATAAAAATTGCACCTTTTTAACAAAGCATTACTTGCATAATCTCATTTGCAGTCCTTTTTGACAGTCGTCTTTTCCCGCTAACTGATTGCTTGCATTTTGCAAAATTGTGCGCATTTCTGCGCTTAGAATGTGAAGAAATAGACTAATAGTTTATTAACATTTTAAGCTAAAGTTTGTGATCTGTTGCATCAACCTCATTGCTATTGAAAGGTTTTTTGATGCGAGTATGTTTGAATATCATTTTCTCGCACAGAAAGACAAGTTCACCAATAGAATAGATCAACTTTTGTACTATGGGGGATAGTAGATTGACATAGGCTAGTGCTTTTGCTGTTTGTTAGGCCTTACTCATCTACTCATGTTGGTTGATGAAAAGCACGTGGACAGTTCCTCTAACATCTTCACTATGCGTCTCAGAATTCACTAAGAGGGACGCGAGCAGTTGCGTCCCCGATGTGTCTGTCTTCACTTGTAGCCTACTTCGGAGTTGAGATGCCTGTGAGAAGAACCCGATCACATAAGGGGCATTGGCTAATAAGAATTGAGATATCTGAGAGAGCCATGCGAGTGAAAGGTGCAGAGCACGCCGATTGGTAGCCGGGAGAAGGGAAATATAATTATTACATTCAGCCCAAAGGCACAGGGGCCATTTTGGCCGCAAAAGGCGTAGATTTTTTAGGGGGAATTACGGCTACCGGGAAATTTGAGGCCTGATGAGAATATTATGAAGTGCTTGTCAAATTGTGAATGAGAGCCTGTCGAAGTGTGTGTGCAGCCTGCACAACAAACAAAGCAGAGCTCATGCCTTTCATGCAACTTTTTAAAAATCATCATTAGAGTCGCATCATGCAGCCATAAAATATAGCCCAACGTTTGTATCACAACTAAAGTTGCATCAATAATTCTAAATGAAGCATATAGGACGACCGGTTTCTTTGTTGACCACTCAGCACAGAGTAGCTGCATGTGCAGCTTTCTATGTAATCCAGCTATGTTCAATTGTATTCTTCATACTATAAAATAATGCCACGGATTTCTAAGCTTATCTTGTCTGCTAATTGAACTAGTGTAGCCCACAGCCATTTGGCATAGCCAGATCAGGACCTACCATAAGGACAACTCAGAGTATGCTATTCTGTTCTTCTGAAATAGACTACATTTTCTTCATAACATGTTCCTTTAGACCTGTCTATAATAAATAGTGGATTTATTTTACTTCACTACATTCCTAAGGAAAATAGTGTACTTTTTACTCCATACATTTTGACTGATACCCAAAAGTACTCGTTACATTTTGAATGCATAGCAGAGCAGGAAAATTGTCTAATTCACACACTTATCAAGAGAACATCCCTGGTCACCCCTACTACCTCTGATCTGGCGAACTCACTAAGCCCAAGCTTTGTTTGTAAATTATGTCTAAGTGTTGGAGTGTATCCCTGGCTATCTGTAAATAAAAAATACAAAACATTTGCCGTCTGGTTTGCTTAATATAAGGAATTCAAAATGATTTATACTTTTACTTTTACTTGTGATACTTAAGTATATTTTAGCAATTCAATTTACTTTTGATACTTAAGTATATTTGAAACCAAATACTTTTATACTTTTACTCAAGTAGTATTTTACTGGGTGACTTTCACTTTCGATTAAGGTATCTATACTTTTATGACAATTGGGTACTTTTTCCACCACAAGTGGCTTGTAGGATATGCATGGAAGCCAGGAGATGCTAAACTTGTTTATGTTAATTAACGGTCAATTACTGTGAGACTGGCAATTATTTTCTTGACAATCGCCGGCAGACAAAATTTCATGACCTCCAAAGCCCTACTGGTAACCATGCATCATGTACCTCTTCTTTACAGAAAGGCTTCAGCCCCCTCTACATGGCTGCACAAGAGAACCACTTAGAGGTCGTTAAGTTCCTGTTAGAGAATGGAGCCAATCAGAGCCTTCCAACAGAGGTGAGTAAAGGCCTACAGTCATGCCTTCTCAGATTGCATTAGTCCACTAGACAAATGTTACATTAACTTTCTCTCCTCTTTCCATTACAGTAATCTCAATTTACAATGTATCACATTTTCCTTTCCTCTTGTCCTCTGCCCCTATCTTCATTTTCTTCTGCTCTCTCTTCCTCTCCCTCTACTTACCCTTCTCTCAACCCTTGCATTATCACTTGGCTTGTCTCCCTTTTTCTCCCACTCCCTTGCACCCTATCGTTGACATTCCTTACCTCCTTCTCCCTCCTCTCCTCTTCTTTCTCCCTCGCTACCTCTCCCTCTGTCCTTCCCTCTCCTCCTTTCTCCCTTCTGACCTTACTCCCTGGCCACCCCTCCCTCTCTCCAACATTCTACCTCCATCTCTCTTCCCCTGTCTGTCAGGATGGGTTCACGCCGCTGGCGGTGGCTCTCCAGCAGGGTCATGAGAACGTGGTGGCCCTGCTCATCAACTACGGCACCAAGGGCAAGGTCCGTCTTCCCGCTTTGCACATTGCTGCACGCAACGACGACACACGCACTGCCGCAGTACTGTTGCAGAATGACCCTAACCCCGACGTCCTCAGCAAGGTAGTGTGTGTGTGTGTGTGTGTGTGTGTGTGTGTGTGTGTGTGTGTGTGTGTGAATGATGACTTATTAAGCCTTAATATGCTGGTGTCATTAGCTGATGTCATCAGTCAAAACACTGTTGTGCTGACTTGCAGAAAAGCAATAGCATCAAAGGTGATTATCTGCATTGCTTGCTGTTTGGTGTTTTAGGCTGGGTTTCTGTATAGCACTTTGTGACATCTGATGATGTAAAAAGGGCTCTATAAATACATTTGATTAAACAAAAAAGCTTCAAATAAACAAAAAAGCTTTCAACAAAGGCCACCTGCAACCATGGATGATGAAAATAAGATGTTACTATTTTCTCTCTCTCTCACAACTCTCTCTCGCTCTCTCTCTCGCTCTGTCTGTAGACTGGCTTCACTCCTCTCCACATCGCGGCTCACTATGAGAACCTGAGTGTGGCCCAACTGCTAATTAACAGAGGAGCCAATGTCAACTATACTCCCAAGGTCAGTCCATTAAACCTCACCTATACTGTACCTACTGTATCTGCCTTAATCGTGACATAGATATTGTAGATATCATAGTCCCTCAAAGACCCCATTTCCTAACAGAAGAGTCTTTGATTCAATTGATTTAGAAATTGTTCTTCCCCTCTCTCAGAATGGTATCACCCCCGTGCACATAGCTTCTAGGAGGGGTAATGCGATCATGGTTCGGCTTTTGCTGGACAGAGGGGCCCAGATAGATGCCATGACCAAGGTACTGTAACCCACCCTTTCTCCTCTTCCTCTTCCTCCTCCTCATCCACCCCTTTCTGCCATTTGACTTGAAAACTGTTTAACCCTACCTGGCTTCTTCACTCTCTTTAGGATGAGCTGACCCCTTTGCACTGTGCGGCCAGGAACGGTCACGTGAGGATCATCGATCTACTGCTGGACCAGGGGGCTCCCATCCAGGCCAAGACCAAGGTCAGCCACGGGCCTCTTGGAGTCCACTATGGGGAAAATAAAGGGCCATACTTTACGTCCACTTTGGCACAATATCACACCATTAACACCACTTTGGCACAATATCACACCATTAACACCACTTTGGCACAATATCACACCATTAACACCACTTTGGCACAATATCACACCATTAACACCACTTTGGCACAATATCACACCATTAACACCACTTTGGCACAATATCACACACACTTGCATTTTCAGCAGTAACCAATGCCAAATGATTCTCTGCCAGCAGCACAGAGGCGTGACTTATTTCAGTATTATTAATTTATCAATTTTTCCCTACTCAAAGGTCTTACACTGCTCTTCTCCTTTCTATCTCCCGGTCCTATCTCTCTCCCCTCCAGAATGGCCTGTCCCCCATCCACATGGCGGCCCAGGGTGACCACATGGATTGTGTGAGGCAGCTCCTTCAGTACAACGCTGAGATCGATGACATCACGCTGGACCACCTGACCCCTCTACACGTGGCGGCCCACTGTGGTCACCACCGCATGGCCAAAGTACTGCTGGACAAGGGGGCCAAGGCCAACGCACGCGCACTGGTCAGCAGCTCTTAAGTGTCCTTCTATTTCTCTATACTGGTGTTAAGGGTGAGGTGTACTGTAGCTGTCCATTGGTCAGGTATACTGAGCTTTTATAACTGGGTCACGTTCAGTAGGCACAAACAGTAGAAAACATTATGAAATATGAATGATGGTTGTTATTGGACAAGTTCAGGCAGGACCGTCTCCATTTCTAAATGCTTTCTCCCATTTTGTGCGTACCGAACATAACTCTACGCTGAATTAGTCAAATGTTGTGACTTTGTTCAGAATGGGTTCACTCCCCTCCACATTGCCTGTAAGAAGAACCACATGCGCTCCATGGACCTGCTTCTGAAACACTCTGCCTCCCTGGAGGCCGTCACAGAGGTGAGATAACACTCTTTTGAAGAGCAATGGATTTGGTGCACTACTGTTTCTAATTGTTGTAATAGTTTGCTGCCAGTTATGCCATTACAAAAGGTCTGAAAGTGAGAATGTAGGCTTAATGGAGGTGGATTTATATAACACCTTCTCTCTCTTCATGTGCCCCCCCCCTCCCCTTACATAGTCTGGTCTGACCCCCCTGCATGTAGCAGCCTTCATGGGCCACCTGAACATTGTGAAGAACCTGCTCCACAGAGGTGCTTCTCCCAATGCCTCCAATGTGGTGAGAGGCCACCCCTTTATAACCTTTATTATTGACACGGAGGTGAAATATCCAGCGCTCTCTGATGGACTTATCTTATTCTTATGTTGAAATGAACACCAGCAAAAGGTTATGATGGACAGGTATCTGGTCCATGCATTCATATGGATTGGATGACTAAAGCCTGTTCTCTGTGTGTATAATGTGATATTTTAGTTGATGTGTGTGTGTTATTGATGTTGCATGGCCTAGTCCTGTGTTTAATGTCAGAGTGGTTGTGACAGGCTATGTGACCTCTGACCTGTGTTTGTGTAACAGAAAGTGGAGACGCCCCTCCACATGGCTTCCAGGGCAGGCCACTGTGAGGTGGCTCAGTTCCTGCTGCAGAACACAGCCCAGGTGGATGCCAAGGCTAAGGTACGGTACGCACTCTCAAATACACATCTATGAGCATTCAGCATGTTTTACTACAAACTCTGTCCTGGTTGGAATACACATTCAAAACCACCAGCACATGGTACATGTCAGGGGAGCATATTTGGTTTTAGAAGTGTGTGGGGGGGGGACATAATTATAAGTTGGATAAACACTCCAAGCAGCCTACCCAACTGGTCGGAGGTGTCCACATGGGGGGGACATAATATAAGTTGGATAAACACTCCAAGCAGCCTTCCCAACTGGTCGGAGGTGTCCACATGGGGGGGGACAAAAATGCAATTTCAGAATGTGGGTGGGACATGTCCCCCCCTCCCCAGTGAAAGTGTATGCTGTTGTTACTGTTACATGCTGTTACTGTTGCATGCTGTTACTGTTACATTTATGCTGTTGTTGTAAAGATAGTAACTGAAGAGAAGAATATATATACATATATTTAAATTCTTCAGTTACTATCTTTACAACAGCATACACTGCACAAATACCTTAATGTTACTGCTAGCTAAATACAATTGGCTACACGTATTTCATTCCAATCTCTGTTTTTCCTCACTATATCTCTCTCTCTCTCTCTCTCTCTCTCTCTCTCTCTCTCTCTCTCTCTCTAGGATGACCAGACCCCTCTGCACTGTGCGGCCCGTATGGGACATAAGGAGCTGGTCAAACTGCTCCTGGAGCACAAGGCCAATCCTGACTCGGCTACCACCGCTGGCCACACCCCCTTACACATCGCCGCCCGTGAGGGACACGCCCACACCACCCGGATTCTCCTGGACGGGGCGGCCCAACAAACCAAGATGACAAAGGTTCTCCTTTGATTTACCGACTTTTCTTTCTCTCGCTCTCTCGCTCTCTCTCGCTCTCTCTCTCTCTCTCTCTCTCTTTTCCTCACCCTCTCTCTCTTTCTATCTCTATCTCTCTCTAACCCAATTTTTCTCTGAAGTTCGTTCCTCTCACTCCTAATCCCTTCACACCTCACCTCTTTTAGTTATCCTGCTCATGCTGAATCTGTGTGTTTGTGTGTCCAAGCAGAAAGGCTTCACTCCTCTCCATGTGGCCTGTAAGTACGGCAAGGTGGACGTGGTCGAGCTGCTGCTGGAGAGAGGAGCCAACCCCAACGCGGCTGGAAAGGTAGAAAAACACACTGCAACACAACACGGACTGTCATGTGCTTTTTTATCTGTGCTAGGCATACTTCTCAGTACTGTGACCCACCTAAAAACTATGGAACTCTCCTGTGGCCCGACTAACAAATAAACCTTGTATTCTAAGTACTGACCGGCATTTATCACAGCCCAAAAGGAATCAGCATGTCCCACCATTTTAGACATCATTTTTCATTTTAAACATGCGCCCACAAAGGCAGACTGATATTCTGTGGTTTAGATAGCTAGTGACAGTAAGTGTGTGTGTGTCCAAGCAGAACGGCCTGACTCCTCTACACGTGGCCGTCCATCACAACAACCTGGACGTGGTCAAGCTGCTGGTCAGCAAGGGAGGCAACGCACACAGCACTGCCCGGGTAAGAGGAACGATGTGACACACATGCCGCTCACACATAGCGGTACTAGTATATCCCCCTTCCAGGTTCATTGGTAACTAGTGTAAACTATGATGAATACGACCCACCAATTGATGATCCAGTGTATTACCCCCAACCCTGCTGACTCCCTGTGTCTGTCTCTAGAACGGCTACACTCCTCTGCACATTGCAGCCAAGCAGAACCAGATGGAGGCGGCCGGCTGCCTGCTGCAGTATGGAGCCTCTGCCAACGCGGAGTCCCTCCAGGGGGTCACACCCCTCCATCTGGCCTCACAGGAGGGCCAGCCAGACATGGTGGCCCTGCTCATCTCCAAACAGGCCAACGTCAACCTGGGGAACAAGGTAGTGGACTGGAGAGAGGAACAATACATCTCAGGAGGGTTTGAGGCGTTCAGGGATAGCTAGCTGAGTTGTACAGGGTTTGAGGCAAGCTTTCAGGGATAGCTAGCTGAGTTGTACAGGGTTTGAGGCAAGCTTTCAGGGATAGCTAGCTGAGTTGTACAGGGTTTGAGGCGTTCAGGGATAGCTAGCTGAGTTGTACAGGGTTTGAGGCGTTCAGGGATAGCTAGCTGAGTTGTACAGGGTTTGAGGCAAGCTTTCAGGGATAGCTAGCTAAGTTGTACAGGTTTTGATAGACCCATGGTAAGATAAAGTGTTGAGGGCTACAGGGCAAGATGTTTCAATCACTGGGTCAAACCGGTAACCGAAATTACCTACTAGTATGCGTGTTTTGACGGTGCACTGTGACTTAGACTGACTCAGAGCTGGTTAGTGAACAGACTGACCAGCAGCCTACTGTATTCCTCCTGTTCCCTCCCGTGTCTCTCAGAATGGACTGACCCCTCTGCACCTGGTGGCCCAGGAAGGTCACGTAGGGATAGCAGACACCCTGGTCAAACAGGGGGCATCAGTCTACGCAGCCTCACGGGTAAGACATGCTGCATGATGTCAACCACAAACCTCAGAATACAGTGTAGAAAACAGAAACGTGTAATGTACACTTTTCTGTTATATTCAGTGCGGTTCAGTATAAGCAGTACGATGCACCACATGCTATGACGACATGCCATTTCCAATACCTTCATACAGCATCCACACTCTCTCAAATTTCAATAATATTTTACTGGCAGGACTGTTCAAGGTACAACAGAGCCACCAAGCTGTTTATAATGAGGCCACTGAAACACAGCCAACCCCCCCCCCCTCTCCATCTCTCTTTCAGATGGGCTACACAGCGCTTCATGTGGCCTGTCACTATGGCAACATCAAGATGGTGAAGTTTCTCCTGCAGCAGCAGGCTCATGTGAACAGCAAGACCAGAGTGAGAAGCTGCCGCTGCTACTCTCCTCCCTACACGTGGCCTCTATTAGTGTGGCTCTGCCCTGTCTCACGTCACCGCCGCCTTCAGGCTGCTGTCACATCACTCCCATTACATTAGTTTGGACATGGAATTTCTATTGAATAATGGCATGTCAATGTCAGCAGTCTTGGTAAGAGGGTTGCATTTACCTGAACACCTTTTTCCCGTCTCTCTCTGTCTCTCTCACTCTGTCTCTCTCACTCTGTCTCTGTCTCTCTGTCTCTCTCTGTCTCTCTCTCTCTGTCTCTCTCACTCTGTCTCTCTCTCGCTGTCTCTCTCTGTCTCTCTCTGTCTCTCTCTGTCTCTCTCTGTCTCTCTCTGTCTCTGTCTCTGTCTCTCTCTGTCTCTCTCTGTCTCTCTCTGTCTCTCTCTGTCTCTCTCTGTCTCTGTCTCTCTCTGTCCCTGTCTCTCTCTCTCTCTCTCTCTCTCTCTCTCTCTCTCTCTCTCTCTCTCTCTCCACCCCACTCTCTAGGTGGGTTACACTCCCCTGCACCAGGCCGCCCAGCAGGGTCATACTGACATAGTCACCCTGCTGCTCAAACACGGAGCCCAGCCCAACGAGATCACCACTGTAAGCACATCCTTCCAGTACACACTTCTCCTCTAGTTCTGCTCTTCCCTTACTCTCTTCTCTTCTCTTCACCTGTTCTTTATCTGTTTGCTTTCCTCGACTCATTTCTTCCCTCACGCTTACATCTAAAGCCTTCGTCTGGCGTCTGATCTGTGTATCTCCTGTCTGTCTCTGTTCTCTGTGGTAGAATGGGACCTCTCCTCTGGGCATTGCCAAACGACTTGGTTACATCTCTGTCATTGATGTGCTGAAGTTGGTCACCGAGGAGGCCGTTTCCGTGGTGAGCAGCACTTCTGGTTCACATGGTTATGAGTATCTGTGTGTGGTGTGAAACTCTGAGCTACAGCACAGTATCATGTTGACTGGAATTACATATTTGAGCATGTCAGTTGATATCACTCATTTCTCTCTCCTTCTCTTGACGTTTTTCACAGATCACCACAGAGAAACATCGGATGAGTTTCCCTGAGACAGTAGATGAGATATTGGATGTTTCAGAGGATGAGGGTAGGTTGGGGCACTCAAGACACGTTCATTTTTAGCGTTTAAGTCTTTCTGTAAAAAATAGTACTACTGCCTGTCCTGTGTTTTGGTTGTGATAGTCAGCCCAGGTCCAGTGTCATGGAAGAGGACTGAAGTCTCTGTTTGAACCTAGATGACGAGCCTAAACAATGCCTTTTCCATTTGTTTTTGTAGGTGTCGCAGCGCTAACGTTAGGTAGGACTGTGTCTTTACCTCTGCTTTGTCCGGTCGTTCGGTGGCTCGTAAAATTGCGCCTCCATTGCAAGGACTTTCTCATTCTCTAATCCCCTTTACAACCGTCTCTCTCACTCAATAATGTTTCCTGCTATCCTCTTCTCTACATCCACCCAGTAGCTCTCTCTCTCTCTCTCTCTCTCTCTCTCTCTCTCTCTCTCTCTCTCTCTCTCTCTCTGTCTGTCTGTCTCTCTGTCTCTCTGTCTCTCTCTGTCTGCTCAATGTGAACGACCATGTCAGTGTTTCATTGGCATGTGATGTGGTCATGACATTTTCCTTTACCAGTGTTAACAACATCTGTCCATGGACTCATCATTGACAGGACTACATCAGAATTTAGAAAGTAGAAATACTGTAGAGCAAGAGAAAAATAGAACAGGAAAAAAATGTTCTGCCACTGAGGGATCCAGTCCTGCGGTGCTTAATTGATCAACAGACTAATTACACAGATACAACTCCAGCTGAGAAGCACTCAAAGATCAGCGCAAACACAGTGACTGTGTACACCCATATGTAACTGCTTGTAGTTACAGTAACCAAGGCAATTCTCTCCCATACGGAACTCTCTAACGGGCATGCTCACTATGCTGTGACCAGGTGCCATGCTATGTACCATGCAGTGTGTGTTCTATTCTGTGTTGTCAATCGTACTGTTTTTTCCATTGGTCTCCATTGGTTGTTGTCAGTTTGACTCCATTCCGATCCGAAACTGCTTGGGGATGTGACTATATATGGTAATGGTAGGTGGAAAATGAAACAGTCTAGACCACATGTGTCAAACTCATTCTACGGAGGGCTGATTGTCTGCGGGTTTTCACTCGTCCCTTGGACTCGATTGAGGAATTAAGGTCACTGATTGGTGGGGAAGTCTCCTCACATGGTTGTCTGGGTCTTAACTGAAAGGAAAAGCCAAAAACCAGCCGCCACTAGCCCCTCCATGGAATGAGTTTGACATCCCTGGTCTAGACCTATCAAGTCATTTTTCTCTTTTCTCTTTCTCTCTCCTTTCTGCGCCTTTGTTTTTTGTTCTCTCTCTCTCTCTCTCTCTCTCTCTCTCTCTCTCTCTCTCTCTCTCTCTCTCTCTCTCTCTCTCTCTCTCTCTCTCTCTCTCTCTCTCTCTCTCTCTCTCTCTCTCTCTCTCTCTCTCTCTCTCTCTCTCTCTCTCTCTCTCTCCATTCCTCTGTCGTCGCTCTGTGCTCTGCAGGTGATGAGTTGCTGGGGATGGATGGTGCTCGGTACCTGAAGCTTGACGACCTCAAGGACCAGGATGATGATTTCCTGTCCCCTAAGAAGACCCTGAGAGACTTTGAGGGCGGCCTGGGCACCACGTAAGTGACAGCGCCAGGGTCGAACTGAACACTTTGTGTGTCAGAGTCCAGTCATCTGAGGATAATGTGAGGGAAATGATTTTCCACCACATTACTATTTGGCCCTCTCACTTTTTTATTTTTATTTTTGTGGCGCAGGCCCTACTCTCCTGCAATTCCCAGAATCCCATGCGTGTCCCCTGAAACTGTCCTGCTTGAGGGGGTAAGGTTCAAGGATTTATTCATTTATCTCATCAAATGCAATTGTCAATGCTGATGATTAGATTGTGCTCTATCTTTCTTCCTCTCCCTCTCCCTCCACAGCACACCCCTGTCCCCTTGCCTAAGGAGTATGATGAGGACTCTCTGATCCCCAGCAGTCCTGCTACAGAGACCTCCGACAATGTTAGCCCAGTGGCCAGCCCCTTACACACAGGGTCAGTTTACTACCTCCACAACCCTGTTCCTGGAGAGCTACCCTCCTGTAGGTTTGTCGCTCCAACCCCAGTTGTAACTAACCTGGTTCAGCTTATCAACCAGCTAATTATTACAATCAGGTGAGCTGGATTAGGATTGGAGTGAAAACCTACAGGACGGTAGCTCTCCAGGAACAGGGTTGGAGAGCCCTGCTCTACAATGCTTACGCACTGCAATACCTACACACCCTATTATACACAATGCCAAGACATTACATAATGAATCGGCATCTTATTTCCTATTTCTTCCATTCAGTGTGATTACAGTTCTTTAACGAGGTCACTATGACCGTTTGTGATTGAATTTGACCAGGATGAACTTGAGTTGAGCACGGTTGGATAGTTATTCTCTCAATAATTAATGGTGGTTCTCATTGGTTGCCGGTCAGGTTCCTGGTCAGTTTCATGGTGGATGCCCGGGGGGGCTCCATGCGTGGCAGCAGACACCACGGGCTGCGTGTCATCATCCCCCCTCGGACCTGTGCTGCCCCCACCCGCATCACCTGTCGTCTGGTCAAACCCCAGAAACTCAACACCCCACCCCCGCTGGTAGAGGGAGAGGGCCTGGCCAGCCGTATCATCTCCCTGGGGCCCTCCAGTATGCAGTTCCTAGGGTGAGTACGGGCGTGTGCCCGCTTGCGTGCGTGCTTGCATGTGTGTGTCTGTATCTCTGTATGTCTGCTTGTTTGTCAACCTGTATTTGATTGGGCAGTGAGGACCTTGCATTTCTCTTATTACCCAGTGGCAGTGATAGTGGTGATTGTAACAGTGTAGGAGCAATCGTACAGTAATCGTAATAGATTCCAATAGTAACAGCATGTATAGCATTCTGATGTAGAGTGGTAATATCTCTATAGGCCAGTGATAGTGGAGATTCCCCACTTCGCTTCTCTGGGTCGAGGGGACCGGGAGCTGGTGGTTCTGCGCAGTGAGAACGGCTCTGTCTGGAAGGAGCATCGCAATCGCTATGGCGACGAGGTGCTGGAGACCATTTTGAATGGCATGGATGAAGGTCAGTGTAACGATGATAAATGTCACCCCTCTACAGTAGAGCCGTGTTTATGTACTGTTATGTCTAAGGCCTCGTATGTAAGCGACAGTATATCATTTTACTGTAACAACGATGTTATACACACAAAAATATATGTAACTCATTAACATAATCCTTACCCCTTTCTCTCTGCCGCCCCTCTCCTTCCTCAGACCTGGAGAGTCATGAGGACTTGGAGAAGAAGAGAATCCGCCGCATCATCTCCACGGACTTCCCCCTCTACTTCGCTGTGGTGTCCCGCGTCCAGCAGGAGAGCGACCTGATTGGCCCAGAGGGCGGTCAGCTGGCCAGCATGCTGGTCCCTCATGTCCAAGCCATCTTCCCTGAGACAGCGGTCACCAAGAAAGTTCGACTGGGGCTGCAGGTGAGGAAGAGGAGAAGGACGAGGACGAGAGGGGGAGATGCCTGCAGAGCGATGCCTTACCTTACCTACTGGGTTATGTAAATAGAAAGGCAGTTTTTCATGTTGGCTCCCTAGGAGTGAATATGCTTTCTGCACTGCTCTTCCAAAGACCTAGGGCTGTATTCAATCAACTTTGATTGAATGGGACATTTTGTCAGGTAGCTGCTCTGTTCAGCTCACTCAATCAGTGCTGTCTGCCCTGCCAATCATGCAAGTTTGGCACCGCAGCAACAATGGAGCTGGCTAATGCATAACACTGACTACAGCATATAGTAACTGGCAGTCAGGAGTGCTGACTACCTCCATATATTTTTCCACGACCAAAGATTGTGTTGTTTTACTTCTTACTGCGTCCATTTGTCCCATATCTCCTCATTATAATTTTGAAATGTCTGTTGTCCTTTGATTTAGATGTTTTGTATGTATGAATGTGTTTGCTTTGTTTCACTATTGTCTTTTTAGTTTTCTCCCAACTTTCATCATACTTCAGTTCCCTGAGCTAAATTAACTGATATTCAAATGCGCATGTCACTTGGTTTGGTTTTACGTGCATGATTGTTTATCCATCTGTTAGAGGTATGTTCAGGTAGGCCTATGTATTATGTTGTAACAACATGTTTTTTTGTCTTAATAATAGTTTGTTGACTATGTTCCAGAGGGCGAGTAATGTGAGAAAAAGTTAAGGGTTTTCTGTTGTATTTTTACCTTACGTTATTGTTCTTATTTTTGTCTCCCCTTTTAATACATCACTTGTCCTTTCTTCTCTCTATCCCTTTCTCTTTTCTTTCACTCTTTCTCATCTCCCGTCTCTCCTCTCCCTCTTCAGGCTCAGCCTATCCCAGACGAGCTTCTGACTCGACAGCTTGGTAACCAAGCGACCTTCAGCCCAGTGGTCACGGTCGAGCCACGACGACGCAAGTTCCACCGGCCAATAGGATTACGCATCCCGCTGCCCCCGTCTTGGAGGGAGAGTTCACGTGACGCTGGGGAGGGGGACACCACCAGCCTGCGCCTCCTCTGCAGTGTCATTGGTACGGGCATGCATGGAGTTTACTTTATGTCCTTGACATCTGGTTCATGGCAAATAGCATTAATTGTCAACATAAGTGAGTGTTAGGACAGGGGTGAAGGGGACAGAACTAGTGCTGAAAGCTCCACACAGTAGTGAGTAAACCGGTAGTACAGAAGGGGGCTAATCACACACCCCTGGGGTGTTCAGGATCAGCGTTGCGGAGGTGTTGTTCCCAACCCTCACCGGCCTCGACCGGAGCATGGGGGGGTCTCAAGCAGTGAAATTATTACTAGTGTGATCATTTTTTAATTATGCCCAGATCATGAGGCCACTTGATGATGTGAGGCCTGAGGCAACTGCCTAATGGTAAGTCAGCCACTTTGTGTAATTTAGCCTATTAAACACAAAAATTATGTTTCAAGTGAGAATTAATGCCAAAAAATACAGGAAATTATTGCCTACACCCAAATGTTTTTGAGCAAAAAAGTAGTGTGTAGTTCCAGTTGGTAGCTACACCACTACATGGCTAAAAAGTAATTAACTACTGAAAACACTACTTAGATTTGAATTTAGTTTAACTACCACCAAGCTACTGCAAAATGTAGTTACATTTCTAGTTGAACTACATGTAGTTCACTATTCCCCAACACTGATTCTCACATAAGTATTCCTCTTGCCCAAGTGGGATACCACAGTGTGTAGTGTAATGGCTATTCATTGTCCGTGTATCTGTTGGGGCGGTATGTCAATTGTAGGAGGTCTACGGTGTCTGGTAAGGTGAAGGTGATATGGCACTGGACTAGCCTCTCAAAGCACTTCATGATGACTGACGTGAGTTCTACGGGGACGATAGCATCACGTGCCCAGACAATCTTGAATGAAAGAGAGTTGGGAAAAGTAACAGGCCATTGAGGGGAAAGACAGAGATTGAGAAAGTGGAAGTGTATAAAAAAAGAGAGATGAAACAGCCCCTTGTCTCCCAGGTGGAACAGCACCAGCCCAGTGGGAGGACATCACTGGCACCACCAAGCTGATGTACACCAACAACTGCGCCAACTTCACCACCAACGTCTCTGCAAGGTGAGTCCTAATTCACACCCTCCTTTAGATGTTATACAAAATGTATGAGGAAGAACACCAGTATACTAATTTACCCTGTGCATAATAACCATTTGCAACCTCATCCTGTGCCAAACCATATTGAGTTCCATCCGCTTACACTATGCTACAGTCTTTAATCCATTAACTGTACACTTCGACAGATAAAACAGATGCACACACACAAACAGCCACCATCTCTATCAACTATCCCTCAACCTTCTCTGTGCGTCATCTCTCCCCCTCTCCTCTCCTCCTCTCCCCAGGTTCTGGCTGGCAGACTGCCCACGCACAGCTGAGGTGGTGACCTTCGCCAACCTGCTGTACCGGGAGCTGATGGCCGTGCCCTACATGGCCAAGTTTGTAATATTTGCCAAAATGAACGAGGCACGCGAGGGCCGCCTACGCTGCTACTGCATGACCGACGACAAGATGGACAAAACCCTGGAGCTGCACGAGAACTTCAGCGAGGTGGCCCGGAGCAGGGATATAGAGGTCAGCAGGGGTCAGGGGGCGAGGGGTTTAGTGTGTGTTTCAGTAGGTTCTACTGTCTTTAAATATGTTCACATAACTCAGACATTTGTGTGAATAATCCATGGAAGTCAATGGAGGATTTTTTTCTCTCGTGACTCTGTCGCCCCCCTCAGGTGATGGAGGGCATGCCTCTGCACCTGGAGTGCTCTGGGAACCTGGTGCCTGTGAGGAAGGCCACTCAGCAGGCACGCAGCTTCAGCTTCCAAGCCTTCAGAGATAACAGACTGCCCGTCTCTGTCAAGGTCTGTCTCCCTCTCATTGTCTATCTCTATTTTTGCACTGAATTGTGATTCAGTCGATTTAATTGAAGTGTCAGTCTGTCAAGCTGTCTGTTGGTGTATTTGACATGTTATTCAGGCAGGTTTTGCGTTGAATCGACCGTCGGTCAGTCGACAGTCGGTTGGTCTTTTCGATCCGGTCTACATGTCTGTGTGTCTGACTGACTATCGGTGTTTCTGATATGTCGGTGTGTGTCTGTCATTTTCTTTCAGACATGTTTGTGTGTTCATCTATCTGTCCGTCTATCTCTTTAACTTTATATATGCTCATTACAATTGTTGTGTTCCTTCTCCCATCTCTATCACTCCCATCTCTCCATCTGTTTCAAATCTTGTCCTTTTTTTGTAGATCTGTTCAGCCTATCTTTCTATCTTCCTTTACCTGTGTGTGCATACCTGAGTTGCAGACAACACTTCTCTTTCACAGACCACCTGTCTATCTGTCTGTGTGTGTGTCTGTACGTGTCTGTCTATACATCTTGTCTGCCTAACCATATGTATGTCTGTTTGTCTACCCATATCTGTCTGTGTTTTCTGTCTGTCTGTGTGGCTTTTGAGTGTGTGTGACGTGCGCTTCCATCTTAGTCAGTCTCAGACGAGTGCCTTGTGAAGTATTCTCCATCGTGGTGTACCTGCCGACTCTACCTAGCTGTAACTGTGTGCACGTCCTTTAGCTCTTTCACCTTCTTGCCTGCCTGCCAATCTTGTGGCCTGCCTGTCTGTATGTCTGTCTCACTGTCTCTCTTTCTCTCTCTCACGGTCACTCTGTTACTGTCTGATCTGACAGACGCCCAGGTAATTGTGCAGGTAAATCTCTCTCTCTCTCTCGCCTGCCTATGGACTGCTTCCATCTCTTCCCTCTGTGTTTCTGCTCGACAGACCACCACTCTGCAGGTTATCTAATTCCCCCTTTTCTCTCTTCTTCTTCTTCTTCTTCCCTCTCTCTCTTTTTCATTACATTTCACCCTATCCTCTTTATCCTTCATATCTGTTCTGCTTACCTCTTCTTACCTTTGTCATTCTCTCGTGTCTCTCTTCCTCGAGTCCACCTCTTCTGGTCTTCCTGTTCCTCTTTTTCGGCTGTCTTTCTCTTTCTTTCCCTTGTATCTCCTCTCTCTCTCTCTCTCTCTCTCTCTCTCTCTCTCTCTCTCTCTCTCTCTCTCTCTGTGTCTATCAGGTCAGAGACAGCAATAAGGAAGCCTCTGGGTTCCTTTCTTTCCTGCGGAAGTCTACCAAGTATGAGGATGCACAGCACGTGCTGTGTAACCTCAACATCACCATGCCTCCCTGTGTCAAGGTACACACTCATGAATGCACACACACAAACACACACGCACACACACTCCAACTCACTCTCTCACGTTCCGAACTCCCACATAGTGAAACCATATTTTCACATGTATTAAATTTAGAGTTCACATGTTTACACCACCTTTTCACATGTGAGGAGAATAACATGTTTTCACCTCACATGTGAATTGCAATTTTACATGTGAAATTTGCTGTTTCACATGTTAAAACGTGTCACGTTCTGACCTTTTTTTCCCTTTATTTTGTCTTTATTTAGTGTGGTCAGGGCGTGAGTTGGGGTGGGCAGTCTGTGTGTTTTTCTATGTTGGGGTTTTGAGTTCAGCCTAGTATGGTTCTCAATCAGAGGCAAGTGTCGTTAGTTGTCTCTGATTGAGAATCATACTTAGGTAGCCTGGGTTTCACTTTTGAGTTGTGGGCGTTTGTTTCCATGTGAGTGTTTGTTGCCACACGGTACTGTTTTGGTTTAGTTCGTTTCACGTTTATTGTTTTGTAGTGTTCAGTTTATGTCTTTAAATAAACGTTATGGACACTTACAACGCTGCGCATTTGTCCTCCGATCCTTCTCGCTTCTCCTCCTCAGAAGAGGAGGAATGACGTTACAAAACGTTAATGTGAAAATCAGATATGCAGTTTCACAAAATATAACTTTTGGAATTTGCAGGTTCACATGTAATAAACCTGTGAAATTCTCACTTTCACATGTGGAATTGCATTTTCACTTGTGAAAAACATTCACCTGAAAATTACATTTGCGTTTCGCATGTAAGAAATGTTACATTCCCCAGCTAGAAAACCCAAAATGTCACTCAAACAGAAGGGGGAACTAACAAAGCGTCACTGACCAACAAAAACAAAACGGGTGCGGTTTTAGGAGAGGTTCTGACAGGCACAAGTCCACTGAAAGTTAACTAGCAACAACAACTGGAACCTAAAAGATACCCAGTGCAGTCACTAAATATGCTTCAAAGTAATACATTCTTCAAAGTATTTTTATTTAAGTCGTTTTTTGGGTTATCTGTACTTTATTATTTATATTTTGGACAACTTTTACTTTTTCTTCACTACATTCCTAAATATTTTTTCTTACTCAATACGTTTTCCCTATCACCCAAAAGTACTCGGGACAGGAAAATGGTCCAATTCACACACTTATCAAGAGAACATCCCTGGTCATCTCGTCTGCCTCTGATTTGTCGGACTCACTAAACACAAGGGATGCTCGTTTGTAAACTATGTTCGAGTGTTGGTGTGCCCCTGGCAAATTAAAAACCACTAAATTGGTGCCATCTGGTATGCTTAATTTAAGGAATTAGAAATTATTTTAACTTTTACTATTACAATTGATATTTAAGTATATTTTTGTAAATACATTTACTTTTTATAAAGTATGTTTAAAACCAAATACTTGTACTCAAGTAGTATTCAACTGGGTGACTTTCAATTTTGCTTGAGTCATTTTCTATTAAGGTATCTTTACTTTTACTCAAGTATGACAATTGGGTACTTTCTCCACCTCTGAAGAAGGAGCAAACAACAGGAAAACCCACACCAAACTCAAAGACAGAAGAAAACCAATAAGTGGATCCAAATGAAAGCAGGGAAGATCAGACAAAGGATTGCTTGTCTAGAACTCAAAATGGGGCACGCCAACTAAAGGTGTTAACTCTCTGTATCTATCAAGACCGCTGGAGCACTGGGCCAGCCACTCTTAAATATCACCTGGGCTAGCACAGGTGAAACACCTTCCCATTAACGAGATGGCAACCATCACAGGTGTAACACATACTGACTAACGAGGTGACACCAATCAGTGCGCCCCACATGCTAACGAGCTATACGTGCTAAAGTCCAACTCAAAGCATAAATGGAAAAACCAATACTCCACATTTAGTGATATCAAATTTGCCGTTTCACATGTAAGAAAACTCCACATTTACTCCAATGTATGTAAAAAAGGTAAATGTAAATAGACGCTGTATAGCCTAAAATGTCATTTTGATATCATGGATGGTCAGCCCTTGCATCCATAACATAGTACCGGTATATGGATTTGAGATTGGTTGCATTTCACCAGCCCATTCCCTCACCTTTTTACCAAAACTGTGGCTGGGAAAACACTGTGTTAATGATTCAGTTAAGGCAATGTTTCCCAAACTCAGGACCACAAGGGGTGCTCGTTTTTTTTTTTTTTGTCCTAACACTACACAGCTGATTCAAATAATCAAAGCTTGATGATTAGTTGATTATTTGAATCAGCTGTGTAGTGCTAGGGCAAAAACTCAAATGTACACCGAGTTTGGGAAACACGGAATTAACCATTTCCGCTTTACACACCTTTAATAGGGCAATAGTGTTATTATATGGTGAAATCCTCTAGTGAATGAGTTACTTTGGTGCCATTTATATCAAGCAAAACTTCTGAAGTTGAGAACAAAATTCTTACTATTGCAAACAAAAATAATGATATTGAAAGCAAAACATAAATACAAAAGTATTGATATGAAAAATAAATATTGCAAGGAAATAATTTATAAATGCGAGAGCAAATTGCAAATGGACGCATTTTTGTTTGGTTATGTTAGCCCGGCCTTTGCTTTCGCAGCCTTTTTTTTACAGTTGCTCATTTTGGCACATTCATTCCAGAAACAGAGCACCCTGCATCCCACTGCTGTTTTGCCTCTGAAGCTAAGCAAGGTTGGTCCTGGTTGTTTTGTATGGGTAGGACTACCAAGGTACAGAAAAATTACAAAATGAGACGACATAAACCAGTGGTTCTCAATCCTCTCCTCTGAGACCCCCAGCCGGTTCATGTATTTGATCTATTTCAGAACACCTGGTTCAACTTGTCAACTAATCATCAAGCCCTTGACTAGGTGAATCAGGTGAACTAGTTCAGGGCTAAAACAATATTGTGAAACGTCTGGGGGTCCCCAAGGAGAGGTTGGAGAACCACTGACCTAAACCGGAACAACCATCTCAGTAATGGGTGCAATAAGTCTGACTGCTAACAGATTGGATTTGTTTAGAAAAATGTATGTTATTTATCTTTGTGTAGCATAAAATCTACCTCCAAAAAGCATGCAGGAAAATATGATAATTTTGGGTTTTTGAGAGTGTGTGATTATTGTACCTTTTATATTCAGAATATTGGGTACAAAATTTTACCATTTATACTAGATTATCTGCACATGTACCCTAAAAGGTACCAAACAATACCATTTGAAATCATATGTGTACCTCTGAAGGTATTTTATATTTTTGTACCACTAGGAACAATGCAATATACCCTGACCATACCCCTTTTTCTAAGAGTGTAAAGTCATTCATTTTATGGAAATTATGAATGGGGTGTTTTTATGCTTTAATGTTGCTATTGATTGATTGGTTCTCAGTCGACAAAGGGTGTTGCAATATCTCCTGGGAAGCTCTGTCTGCATCCTTCTCAGCTGATCCATGATCAGTTGAACTTCGAAGGCTTAAAAAAGACCAACATTAAATACAGACTGTAAAAGATACCGTATCTAAAAAGAGACTAGTCAGACTATTGATTGGCGGTTCAAAAGCAAAGATGAACTGAATATTTTTATGTCCCATTGCTAATTCAAGCAAAATAGTTGATCTCAAATACAGTTTTGTTTCCACTAAGACAGTACAATGTAATAGTCACAAAAGCAGCACAAGAAACCACATGCAAACATTTCCTTAGACAACCTTGGGAGAAATGCATGTACACTGAACAAAAATAAAAATGCAACATGCAACAATTTCTAAGATTTAACTGAGTTATAGTTTGCATAAGGAAATCAGTTAATTGAAATAAATTAACTAGGCCCTAATTTATGGATTTCACATGACTGGGGATACAGATGTGCATCTGTTGGTCATAATTCCTTTAAACAAAAAGGTAGGGGCGTGGATCAGAAAACCACTCAGTATCTGGTGTGACCACCATTTTCCGTATGCAGCACAACACATCTCCTTCACATAGAGTTGATTAGGCTGTTGATTGTGGCCTGTGGATTGTGGCCACTTCTCTTCAATGGCTATGCGAAGTTGCTGGATAATGGCGGGAACTGGAACACGCTGTCTTACACGTTGATCCAGAGCATCCCAAACATGCTCAATGGGTGACATGTCTGGTGAGTATGCAGGCCATGGAAGAACTGGGACATTTTCAGCTTCTAGGAATTGTGTACAGATCCTTGCAACATGGGGCCGTGTCTTATCATGCTGAAACATGAGGTGGCGAATGAATGGGACGACAATGGACCTCAGGATCTTGTCATGGTATCTCTGAATTCAAATTGCCATTGGGAAAAAAATGCAATTGTGTTCGTTGTCCGTAGCTTATACCTGCCCATACCATAACCCCACGGCCAACATGGGGTATAAAGCCGGACTACAGACAGATCAAGACCCTGGTGAGGACCACGAGCACGCAGATTATCTTCCCTGAGAAGGTTCCTGACAGTTTGTGCAGAAATTCTTTGGTTGTGCAAATCCACAGTTTCCTCAACTGTCCGGATGACTGGTCTTAGACATCCCGCAGGTGAAGCTGGATTGTGGCGGTCCAGGGCTGGTGTGGTTACATGTGATCTGTGGTTGTGAGGCTGGTTGGACATGCTGTCAAATTCTCTAAAACGACATTGGACGCGGCTTATGGTAGAGAAAGGAACATTCAATTCTCTGGCAACCGCTCTGGTGTACATTCCTGCAGTCAACATGCCAATTGCATGCTCTTTCAAAACTTGAGACATCTGTGGCATTGTGTGACAAAACTACACCTTTTAGAGTGGGCTTGTATTGTCCCCAGCACAAGGTGCACCTGTGTAATGATCATGCTGTTTAATCAGCTTCTTGGTATGCCACACCTGTCAGTTGGATTATCTTGTCAAAGGTGAAATGCTCAATACCAGAGATGTAAACAAATTTCAGCACAACATTTCTGAGAAATAAGCTTTTTGTGCGTATGGAAATTTTCTTGGATCTTTTATTTCAGCTCATAAAACATGGGACCAACACTGCATGTTGCGTTCACATTTCATATTTTTGTTCAGTATGTTTCATAGATAGCAGTACCCATATCTAGTCAGTGATGTGTTTTTTTTTGTTACTGTGTCCATTGTGTGTGGTCCAGGTTGTTGGGAGTGAGGAACGGAGGCGAACTCTGACCCCGTTGGCCCTGAGGGAGCGCTACAACGCTCTGAACGAGCCCGGTCTGGGTAAGTCTTGTCATGCCTTTTCAGAAGCCCTCTCCCTAATATACAGAAGGAGACAGGGCTTGAATGTTTCACCCCTACTCCCCTGCTTCCCAATCTATTACGCATGAGCCTTGGATGCAACACAGTGCTCTACTGAGCCCCATAATACACAGCAGTGCGATGATGGCGCCATATTGGTTATGTGCCAAAGATTAGCTAATACCTAGACATCCAAACAGCTCTATGGACTTAATCGCTTCCAGAGTCCTGGTAACATTAGTACTGAATTACCTGTTATGGTTTGCATGGCGCTGGTGCTGGTTGCTCCACTGCGAGTCCTGTTAGCATGGCGGATATTTAGCATTTAGCTTAGCGCTGGGAATGGGCAGGTCCTTGCAGTGGAGCCAGACAGAGGAGCCCTCTGATTGGCCCATGGTAGATGAGCCAAGATGGGAAGGAGTGCTCATTGGTTACATGGTGAAGATGAGAGCTGGGCCTTTTCTGTCTATCTGAGCACGGCGCTGCTACCTTGCACCTCAGTTCTCTATGGTTATGTTGTTCTAACAGAAGGGACTGGTGTCTGAATGAATTTCTTCTCTACCTACCTCTAACCTACCCTGCCTATAGTCTGCTAACACATAAGGATTGTATGTGCAAAAACACAATACTCTGGGTAATACATATTCCCTTCAACAGACCAGTGCTTTTTGTCAAGGTAAGTTTGCTATTATCTCTTTTAATAGCAACTGATTTTAGTGGGTTTGATATATTGGATAATGTCCTGTATTGAGTAACTTGAACAAATCTGTAAAAAACGAGACCTTTTTTGTGCCGTACTGTTTGCACCACTTACACAGTGTCAGTCGTGTAGTTGTGATTGAGTCCTACATTTAACCCTTACACAGTGTCAGTCGTGTAGTTATGATTGAGTCCTACATTTAAACCTTACACAGTGCTCAGTCGTGTAGTTGTGATTGAGTCCTACATTTAACCCTTACATAGTGCTCAGTCGTATAGTTGTGATTGAGTCCTACATTTAACCCTTACACAGTGCTCAGTCGTGTAGTTGTGAGTGAGTCCTACATTTAACCCTTACACAGTGCTCAGTTGTGTAGTTGTGATTGAGTCCTACATTTAACCCTTACACATTGCTCAGTCGTGTAGTTGTGATTGAGTCCTACATTTAACCCTTACACAGTGCTCAGTCGTGTAGTTGTGATTGAGTCCTACATTTAACCCTTACACAGTACTCAGTCGTGTAGTTGTGATTGAGTCCTACATTTAACCCTTACACAGTACTCAGTCGTGTAGTTGTGATTGAGTCCTACATTTAACCCTTACACAGTACTCAGTCGTGTAGTTGTGATTGAGTCCTACATTTAACCCTTACACAGTACTCAGTCGTGTAGTTGTGATTGAGTCCTACATTTAACCCTTACACAGTACTCAGTCGTGTAGTTGTGAGTGAGTCCTACATTTAACCCTTACACAGTACTCAGTCGTGTAGTTGTGATTGAGTCCTACATTTAAAGTAGATTTAAAGTTCTGAAGTTATCTTTTTTTCCTCAGCTACAGTCAATGTCATGGAGAGGACCGAGCTCAAGATCTCCCTAATATCCGAACAGCTGGGATTGAGCTGGGCAGGTCAGTGCTCCTGTACAGGGCTGTTACTCCCATGTGGCTCAGTTGGTAGAGCATGCCGCTTCCAATGCCAGGGTTGAGGGTTTGATTCCCACAGGGGACCATTATGGAAAAGTATGAAAATGTATCCACTCACTACTATAAGTTGCTTTGGAAAAGAGCCTCGACTAAATTACTCAAATGTAATAATGTACAGTGGGGCAAAAGAGTATTTAGTCAGCCACCAATTGTGCAAGTTCTCCCACTTAAAAAGATGAGAAAAAAAATCCAGAAAATCACATTGTATGATTTTTAATGAATTTATTTGCAAATTATGGTGGAAAATAAGTATTTGGTCACCTACAAACAAGCAAGATTTCTGGCTCTCACAGACCTGTAACTTCTCCACTCGTTACCTGTATTAATGGCACCTGTTTGAATTTGTTATCAGTATAAAAGACACCTGTCCACAACCTCAAACAGTCACACTCCAAACTCCACTATGGCCAAGACCAAAAAGCTGTCAAAGGACACCAGAAACAAAATTGTAGACCTGCACCAGGCTGGGAAGACTGAATCTGCAATAGGTAAGCAGCTTTGTTTGAAGAAATCAACTGTGGGAGCAATTATTAGGCAATGGAAGACATACAAGACCACTGATAATCTCCCTCGATCTGGGGCTCCACGCAATATCTCACCCTGTGGGGTCAAAATTATCACAAGAACGTTGAGCAAAAATCCCAGAACCATACGGGGGAACCTAGTGAATGACCTGCAGAGAGCTGGGACCAAAGTAACAAAGCCTACCTTCAGTAAAACACTATGCCGCCAGGGACTCAAATCCTGCAGTGCCAGACGTGTCCCCCTGCTTAAGCCAGTACATGTCCAGGCCCGTCTGAAGTTTGCTAGAGAGCATTTGGATGATCCAGAAGAAGATTGGGAGAATGTCATATGGTCAGATGAAACCAAAATATAACTTTTTGGTAAAAACTCAACTCGTCGTGTTTGGAGGACAAAGAATGCTGAGTTGCATCCAAAGAACACCATATCTACTGTGAAGCAGGGGGGTGGAAACATCATGCTTTGGGGCTGTTTTTCTCCAAAGGGACCAGGACGACTGATCCGTGTAAAGGAAAGAATGAATGGGACCATGTATTGTGAGATTTTGAGTGAAAACCTCCTTCCATCAGCAAGGGCATTGAAGATGAAACGTGGCTGGGTCTTTCAGCATGACAATGATACCAAACACACTGCCGGGGCAACAAAGGAGTGGCTTTGTAAGAAGCATTTCAAGGTCCTGGAGTGGCCTAGCCAGTCTCCAGATCTCAACCCCATAGAAAATCTTTGGAGGGAGTTGAAAGTCCGTGATGCCCAGCAACAGCCCCAAAACATCACTGCTCTAGAGGAGATCTGCATGGAGGAAGGGGCCAAAATACCAGCAACAGTGTGTGAAAACCTTGTGAAGACTTACAGAAAACGTTTGACCTCTGTCATTGCCAACAAAGGGTATTTAACAAAGTATTGAGATAAACTTTTGTTATTGACCAAATACTTATTTTCCACCATAATTTGCAAATAAATTCATTAAAAATCCTACAATGTGATTTTCTGGATTATTTTTCTAAATTTGTCTGTCATGGTTGAAGTGTACCTATGATGAAAATTACAGGCCTCTCTCATCTTTTTAAGTGGGAGAACTTGCACAATTGGTGGCTGACTAAATACTTTTTTGCCCCACTGTATGTATAGTCTACTTAGTTACGTATTTGATATACTGAATACAATTTTCTCTCTCTCAGAGTTGGCACGGGAGCTGCATTTTGGTGTGGATGACATTAACAGAATCAGGGTGGAGAATCCTAACTCCCTCCTGGACCAGAGTTCAGCCCTGCTCAATCTGTGGGTTGGCCGGGAGGGCAAGAGGGCCAAGAGTGAGTGTCTGTCTGTCTGTCTGTCTGTGTTACTACAGTCCCCCACCTCTTCATTCCTTAACTTATTTTCCGACCCCTCTCTCTCCTCTCCTTCCTCTTTCCTTCTGTCAGTGGAGAGTATATATGTAGCTTTGAAGAACATTGACCGTTCAGACATTGTGAGTTCCGTGGAGGGCCAGCCACAGGCAGGGGCCGGGGCCTCAGAGGAGGGGGCCTGCAGACTGGTTGACCACGACTCCACCATGCTCTCCCCCAGTGTTATCAATGGTAAGAGACACATACAGAGAGGTGTGCGTACACATATACACACACACACACACACACAGGGGCGCAACTTTGGTTTTAGAAATAGGGGGTGGGACAATTTTTTTTTAATCCCACCAATCAATGGAATCAATAGTATGTATATACCACAATTGCCCCTGGTAATGAAAGGGGTTAAAACAAGATCAATGAAAAGACCATTACTCTTCCCAAGTGTATGGGTAACACAGACGGAACCATATCTCTGTTGCTCTACAAGAGATCACGGACACAGGTCATCCACAAGTTATTAGGCATCCAATTTTCAGAAGAGGTAAGTGGGCTGCATGGTTGATTGCTGCGGATGATTCTCAAGGGATTTTGATTAGGGTCTGAGAAATGATGCCATTTCCATCATAAACCAGTGATATGTCAGCATCTAAGCATTTCCTTACTGCATTTTGCTGACAGACATCGTTTCAGTTTTACTGTTCTGACACCTCATGCTTTAGACCTGAACATAATGGTCTCACATGACATTATACTTGAAGACAGATGTTTTTTGAATTTGCACAGTCCTATACATTGAGTTAATGAGGATAGGCTAAAATATACATCTTAACTGTGTTTGGGTTTAAGCCTGGTATATGGATGAGTTGGATATGCGTGGATGTGTGTGTGTGTGTGTGTGTGTGTCTGGGATGAACACTCCCCTCCTAAGTGGCACTAGTACACAGTTTGTGTGCTCTGAGCCTCCATACCTTGTTCCTTTGTTACTCCCCTCTTGTCTCTCCTAGATCTATCCCCCTCTTGCTCTTTCTCTCTGTGTCTGTGACATGTCATCTCTGCTGCCCAGCCGCCTTCCTCCTCACAGCTCTTCCTCTTCGACCTCTGACCTCATATCGACCTCATGTTGACCTCCTGGGCCTCTCCTCTCTCCTGTCATCTTATTTTCCCGCGTTCCCGTGTTCAGTCCAGCGGGAGCCTCACCTCCTCTCTCGAAGTAGCTCTGTGTCAATGCATGTGCATGCTGCCTGCCTCGCTGTACCTCTATGTGGCTCGCATCAGGGAAAGTGTCTTTCTCTAGGTCTGGGAGGGTCAGTGTTGATGGCGGGTGGGGTGGAAGAGTATCAAAATAAAGGCATTGCTGTCCAAATAAAGGTTTGCTGTTTTGGTATAAGAACTGTGTATTTGCATGGCATGCTTTCTCTATGACTATTTCTCTATGTGTATTTTACTTTCTTTTCTTTCTCTGTTTTGTCAAACTTGTTTTAAATGCAGTATTAACACCTTCAATCTCAGTCGTTTTCTGTTAACTCTATGGTGTTGGTTGTATGCTAGGGTGAAACCCATGGTTGACTGCACAGCACATAATGTTCTCAAAATAATGTAGCCGGGACATGACAGCTTTGTCCTTAAGACAACGTTGTCATAATGTTACCGATACATTGTTAGAATGTTATGTGCTCGCTGGTGTGTTCTGCGGTGGTGGAGTGTGTGAGTCTGGGGGTGTGTGTGTGTTCCCATGTACAGTGACCCTGTGAACTGTGGGTGTGTTTTCATGTGTCTCAGTTTGTTTGCGTGTGTGTTGTACATAAGTGGATAGTGTGTGTGTGTGTGTGTGTGTGTGTGTGTGTGTGTGTGTGTGTGTCTTTGCAGATGTACAATCTATGTAGATTTGCTGTGCTTCACTATGTGTTTTGCCGCGTAAGTGTCTTTAAATTGGGAGGTACATTAAGGACTAACCAAGATAAACCATCATCACTCAGACTCAGTTCTCCATCATCCACCTCATTCAAAGTGCATCTCTACCCCTCGTTATCTTCACCTCTACCGTCTCTATACTGTACCATCTCTATACCATCCCAGAAACACACACACACAGACTGACACACTTTTACAGTTATACTATTGTCCGTAGGCATAAACACTGAAAGAAATGAAGCCACACTTCATTCAATATTCCATTGTCCGTGAACACTTGAGCTCCTTCACCGTATTACCACCTACAACACAGACAGGCTCTCAAAATAGAGATATACAAAGGTGAGACAGTGGAAGGCATTTTAAAGTGAGACTCAGTGAACTAACGTTGCCACGAGCAGCACCGCAGATAGTGAGATGAGTGAGATGCAAGGCTTGGCTCTCACACAGTCACACACGGTATCTGCGCATGTGCACGCTTCACTTCACTCTGTTACAGCGTGGGAGCCAGGGGACCAACACAGCCGAGAAGCTGAGCCTATGCCATATCGCTTAGTCTACCTTAAAGATAGACATAACAGAGAAAGACACACATGATGATGGGAGATGGACGGACAGACCGGTGGACAGACAGACAGTCAGGAACTTACAAGCAGATATGCAGGCTCTATTTACAGCTATGCCTAGAATTAGAAACGCACATAAAAGCATAGATCAATAGATCCAATTTCACAACATAAACCTGTTTTTGGTAGTAATATCGTGTGTGTGTGTGTGTGTGTGTGTGTGTGTGCGCGCGCGTGTGCGTTGAATTTGTGTGTCCTGTTTGAGTATGTAATGTGTGTGCGCTTGTGCATATGTTTGAGTTGAGTGCAAGTGCAAGCAACTTCCAATTTTCTCAGCAGAATTGGCAGCCTCCTGACCCCTCTCACTTGTGATCTGGTTTGGAACGATAATGGGATTTGTATCCTGATATCTCAATGATAATAGTATCACGATAATCCGTTTTTATCATGATAATAGACATTGAAAGGACACTTTATCAGACAATAAATCCTTTTTGAGGAAAGTGGATGGGTTTTTAATCTAAATGTTGTTGCCAACAGCCAATTTAGAGCAGTTGAAAATGATATTGCGATAACATGGACATAATGAAATTCAATATCGTAGGTATCGTTGAACACGTATATCATGGTAAATTGGTAGTATTGATTATCGTGCCAACCCAACTGACACCAAACACCCCACTCTCTTCCTATCTTGGATGACATTTTCAACCTTCTAACACTACCCCTTTCCCACAGACAATGGACAAGACTCCATTTCCAACCCCCTATTCCCTAACATAACACATGCTGCTCTTAGGGGAATGTTAAACTGCTTCCTTTCCACACCTTCTCTCCAACAGAACCACTGATGGATCACCAATAGATCAGTGGTCATCAAAATCAGTGTTTTTCATGGAAAGTCAGACAATGCAAAACTAAACCCTGGGAGAGTGACTAGATGTTTTCACTACTACCGATTCCAAGGAGGTGCCAGTGAGTGTGTGTGCCTCCTTGGAACTGGAAGTAGTGAAAACAAATCCAGTCACTTTCTCTTTCGACACTGGATAGAGCCGCTCTGTTTCCTGCAGAGAAACAGTCCCACTACACCCACATCCCTGTCTAACCCTCCCCTAACTCCCCCACCCCTGCACCTGCGTGGTGTTAGTCTCCCTCTCTCTTTTATCTCGCTTCCTTCCCAGGTTACGGACTTGTGCAGGAAGAGCTGCTCTCCCCAGCCTCCATGCAGTACAGTCTGCCCTCTCCGCTGGGAGCTGAGCCCTACTGGCAGGAGGTCTCCAGCCTGGAGTGTGCCCCCATCGCCACCACCGAAGAAGACACCCTGATGGAGATGTCAGACGTGCAGGTGTGGCCCTCGGGGGTCAGCCCCTCCCTGGTCACAGTGGAGGACTCGTCCCTGGATGGCAGCAGTCGGGCTGACGACTCAGAGGGGGCCACCCTGTCCCTGCCCTTCAGCCTGAGGCGCCCCAGCAGTGGGGCCAGTGGCTCCATCATGGAGCTGGAGGAGGAGGAAGAGGAGGAGGAGGAGGAAGGGGAAGTAGAGGAGGAGGCGCGGCAGGAGCTGGCGGACAGGGACAGGGTGAGGGCCAGCGGCGCCGTGCCAAAGGTCAACCTGAATGGCCAGCTGGGAGGTCAGAGGTCGGAGGGCAGGAGGGTGGAGGTAGCAGCATCAGTGGTGGGCAGCAGTGTGACTGGAGGAGGAGCGAGGGGAGGAGGAGGACTAAGACAGAGTTCAGAGGAAGGGCTTTCTGTTGTTGCAGGGCAGCAGGTTTATGCCCAGCTGTGTGAGATGTCAGGACTGAGCCGAGCAATGGAGCACAATGGAGACAACAGGTAAGACTCGGTCAGGGGCTCAGACTGGTCTAGCCAGACAGACCTTATTCTCTGTATGTGTGTACAGAATCCATACTCAAACGCAATCCATTGTGGCATTCTCTTTTTGTGTCTTTTATCTGTCTGTCTTGTTCTCTTTCCTACTCGTACCTCTGTCTCTGTCGCTCTGTCTGTCTGCTCCTCTTTCTTCTTTGTCTCTTTGTCCCTGTCTCCCTCTCCCCTCTCTCTCAGGGTGGTTGGGGGCGGTGCTTTCCAGCCGTACCTCCCCAACAAGGACTCCCTGCGCGGCTGGGCAGGGTCGCAGGCGCCCAGGCTGCCCCGGCAGAGTGTGGAGACGCTGATGATGTCACCAAGGTCTCGTGTACCCCAAGAGGCTCTGCTGACACCGGTGTGTGACTTGGGGGCATTCGGAGGTGCTGTGCAGGCACCTGTTTGGGACACAGCCCTTCGACAAGGTGTTGGGCTTCTCACCAAGAGGCAGGGCTCCAGGTTGTCATGCCTACCGACCACCTGCCGCTTCCTGTGCCTGGAGCAGGGACTTCCTGTCCATGCCTGCGATAGATAGGGCAATCTTTTAATTTGGTTTCAATCATAAAAATTCCAACCATCAAAACCCAAATGTTGACGTTATGGCACGTCATTATCTGAAATTGGCTTAATGGGGCAAAGTTGTGTTGTGTGGTTTGTAAACCTGTGTACTAATGTCATGTGGTTATTGTATGTGTTTTATCCTGATATTTTGACACAGATTGATGCTGATAAAGAGGACTATGCTGTTGAGTTCCTGGCTGAGGAGCAGTTGGTGGACGAACATGGAAACGTTGTCACTAGGGAGGTTAGTTTGTCCTCTTCTGCACGACTATTTCTCCCCTAATATAGACTCACACACTCACAAATAGATACATGGATGCACACACGCGCGCTCACAAATGCACGTTGCGCAGATCAGTGTTAACTCCTCTGTGTATTTTCTCCCTCACTGCTGTACTGTAGGTGGGGGTGGATGTGAGGAAGGGTGCTCAGTCAGTGAAGCGCACCAGTCTGCGGAGAGTAAAACACTGAAACACACATACCCAGTCCTCAAGGTATGGGACACATAAGCACATATTGCAGTACTTGGATAGATGCTTTTAGAAGTATCTATCAGACCCCTCAGAACCAGAGAAGGTTGAAGTAAAACTGGCTATTGTAAAGGACAAACCCCTGCACACTACTCCACTTGCAATAATGTTATAAAAGTGAAAGATGAAAGAATCTTTGTTTGCCAGCTCTCATCAGAGCATGGATGGTGTACATTACATTTCGTCCCTTTTGAATGGGAATACATCTCTGGTTATCTTTAAGTGTTGTTCATTTTTTATGTAATCAACTGGGGAAAAAATGCTTTCATATATTGTTTCTTCCTCGTGTATGTATATACCTCTGTCCCTTTCTTTAAATGTGATGAGATTGTAATAGTTGAAAATAATTCCCTTTTTACTGAAATCATTTTTTTCTCTGTACCGTAGAACCGGACATCCACTGCCAAACCATCCTCCACAAACAAAACGCCAGGTGACAGAGGACAACAGGGAGGAGACTAGAGAAGACTGAAGGACTAAGATCAGCAAACAACAAATACAAACACAACATCATCTGCAGAATGACCCTGGATCGCCACAACAAGAAGAAACGAGAAGGAGATCTACTTGTAGTTTTGTAACATAAAACAAAGATACTTAACTAGAGTAGGGCATGATTTTTTTCTATAAAACGTCATAAAATCCAACCAGAAAAAAAAGCAACAAAAAAGTGCTTCCTGTCAACTGTAATTGCATGATTGACTGCTGGTGCATGACCATTGACCTTTGAACTGTCATTATCTACAAACTCAATTGGTACAAGTTATGGGGCCGACCCAGGACTGACTGGGTCAGGGACGAGTTTAAGGACCTCCCACCCCCCCGCCCAAAAGGATTGGTTGGTGTTAGCAAGTTGAGTCTGGTAACACTACTGCCAAAAAAGCTAATATTGTTTCCGTCTTCAGATTGCTATGATACAGTCAATCCAATGCTGAGCTTACCAATGCTCCTTTCACTTTCACCCTATTTCCTTGTTATTCTATGTGATATATGCACTATGCTCTGTGGATGTGTGTCTGTGTGTGTATGTGTGTGTATTTCTACCGCATGTGTTCTCTCGCTTCTGGCTTGGCACTGAGCCGTGTCCTGATTGGTCAGTGCTCCTGTGATGTCACGGTGTGCTCAATGTGGGAATGAGAAACTCACCGTGCTCCCCTACTCGGGAGCGTCTGTCTGTGTGTGACGTCTTTCCTTTGTGAACGCGCTTCTCGTGTTCCTTTAGCTCTGTTCACCCCAGTTCCACTTTGTCTGGCTTTGATAGGGACTAGCTTCCTCCCCCTGTTTTAGGAGGGTGTGCTTTATTCAGACAATGGGAATGTTTTTCCAGATGGGAACAAAAAAAAAGTTTGTCGCTTGATAGCATTGCGTGGCAGCCAGTGTATTCTAACATTAATGTCCAACAACACATCCCAGATTTACGGTAGCATGGGGTCCCCTTCCCCTCCTATCCCCCCTCTGCCATGTTGACACCACACTCCTCTCCATCAACTCCTGTAGCTCCAACTTAAATCTCTACCCAATCAGCTTCAGCCACCGCACTCTCTCATCTTCTCTCCGTTTGCTGTGGCTATAGCACCTCACGACATCTCCCTTTTGTGGTTCACATTCAATTGTGCTTTTGATTTGAGGGGGTGAAGCAGACGGGATTAATGATCAGTGTGGATATTCATATTCATGGGAAAGAGATGGAGGTAAATGTGAAGGTTTAGATGGAATGCTAGAGACTAGCATAGCTAAGCAAGTAAGGACAGACTTGACAGATAGCACTGTGATCGCCCAATTTAACACTGACCCATGAGCCCATGTACCCTGTACTGTGAACTTATAGACACACACACACACACCACATAAATGCATACACACACACAAACTCACACATATCCTTAATACACACATGCACACGCACATACAGTAATTCATTTATTGTGCCCTAGTTGTTATGAGAAGCCTGGTCGGACTCAGATTATGTACTTTGGTGTCTGCCACAGCAATAATATCAGACAAGAAGGGATATATATATATATATGTGTGTGTGTGTACAGTGGGAGGGTGGGTGTTCTGTATCTGCACATTATGGTAGCATTTAAAGCATTTCTCTCTCTGAAATTGGTGCAGACAAATCAGAAGCATGCATGTATACAAAAGGTACAATCCAAGACGGTATACAAACAGTTTTCCCCTCACAAATGTGATCCTTTCAAAGCATTCACGATTGAAATTTCGTAATGGTAGCTCCTCTGTTCCTCTGACCTTCATGTTGTTGTATTAGCATGGTGGCACTGCCACCTGGTGTTACAAAGAGGTATCACAGACTAGATAACTGGATTAGCGCAGCAGCAGCTGGGGGGCAATATAGTAAAGGTTTCGGGAAAGGATTTGGTCCAGCACTTAACGTAGCAGATATTACCCAGGATATGCTAACTTCATACATTGAATCTTAGGAATGGATCTCTCATGGTAGCATTTATTTACTATATATGTATGTAGTGTGGTTGGAGTGAATGTGACTGAATGATTTAGTGAATAGATTAGTAACACGTCACCGACACGTATTCCCTGCCAATCAGTGCACATTAAAACCTCATCTGTTATGCCACATATATCACATATCACTTATCATTCACTCTTATTCCACTCAGGTTTCAGTTCTAGCAGGATCCAAGTTTTGCCCTGTTTTTGAGTTCAGAGCCCTCTGTAGAAAGAGAACCATGGGTGTCAACATGAGTGCTGCGGAATCAGTTTGGGTGTGTGTGTGTGTGTGTGTGTGAGAGAGAGAGAATGTGGTGGAGGGGTCATTGGTAACAGGTGAGGTGTAATTATAAAAGGGTAGCCTTTAGTTAGTATGTTGGTGAATTCGCTAGGTGAAAGGTCCGTGGTCTTTAAGCCTCACCTCTCCAGGTCACCTAATTTATCTTAAAACAGCAGTGTAGCTGATTGACTTATGTTGCTGCTTTGGGTCTGAATAGGCTAATGACGAAGAAAAGTGAGACTCTCAATCAGCAATTGATAAGTCAATCAACCTATCAATCAGGTTTTCCACAAGAACAAGACACTGATACCTGATATGGATGAGATATAGAGACCATAGTCCTGAAAGGTATATTCAAATGGATGTACAGCATGTTTGATTAATCTCAGATGAAGGGGATCTGTGTATGTGGGTTTAGAGGTTGACAAGATCAAACTGAAAGTTGAGCCGGTCCACAAGCCTTTGCACTGTGAGAACTGTAGACTCCGCCAGTATGTGTGTGCATGTGTGTGTGCTTGTGGTGTTCAGAAGGTTGAGGAGGAGAGATGGACATGGTTTTAAAACTTGGGACACAACATGAAGACATGGAAATGATCATGTATTTTAAAGAGTATTTTAAAATTACTGTTGCAAAGAATAGAGATCACCTATAATCCTTTAGAATGGAAACGTGACAATATTAACGCAATATGATATTACTCTATACTAAGGAATGCAACTGCACACATGCACAGAAAATGTTTTTATGAAAATATATGTATAAATATATGACAAAATATATTTCATTAGAATGCTATGCACCCTTATAGAGTTGTTATGGATGTTCTTTAAGCATATTAACTAGACTATAGTATAGGTAAACGGCCACATCGTGGGGAATGTAGAGGCTTTGTAGGTATTTCAAATTGTTTTATTTTCTTTTTTTTATTGTCATGGAGAGAGGAAAAACAAACGTGAATATGTATTCAAGCCTTTGTTTCAATCAGATTTGATTCTGACATGAAGATATGTATAGGTCATCTACTCTGTACACCAGCTCCAACCATTTACAGAAATGAATAAAGATGTGAACATACCTGATGTGTTCTCTTACACATTTTGATGTGTTTGAGAATCAAATGTAAATTGATGTACGTTTGTAAATGTAAATTGTAAATCTATATGTATGTGTATAAAGGTAAGTACATTGGTGCAAAACAGTTATCGGGCAGAGTGGTTCTTATCCTTTGTTTCAAAGACTTAGGCCTACGTATTAAGGCTATCCATGTACTCTCACAGGAATATTTAAAACCTATATTTTTTAACAATCATAATTCTATCATTCAGTTTACATTAAGTTATTTAGGCTAAAACTACAACTCCCTGTGAACTCTCCCTTATTTGGTTTATGCAGGGTGACGTCCAGTTTTTTTCTGCGGTACTTTCAACGTTGTTTTGAGGAGCACTTACGCAAAATTATTTTGTATTGGAGGCACGTGGAGGGCAAGGTGATCCGAAAAGATGGAATGAGGAGAAAAACTGACCTTTAAATGTGAAATTTGCGCACTGTCTGTCATCTGCTATACGTTTGGTCTTGTTCAAAGGGCATGGTTTACAGCTGTTTGGTTTGTATTCGTAGTTTAAAGGATGTCTTCGGGGGTACTGGGAGTCAAACGACTAGTCAGGCTATCCCGACCACCCGCCCTGTCATCAACGATGTGGCCCTCGTGCCTCAAGATTATTCTACAACACCAGGAGGGACACTCTGCAGTATGACCCCTGGAGGTATGTGAAACTCAATCATAATAATAGCCTTATAGTAAATACAATAATATATATTATTTTAATAATAGTCATCATCGTCGTAACAATGTAGCGAATGGCGGGACAGGGAAGTGAACCCTGATCAATGGCGTGAAAGACAAATACCCAATGCATCGCGTCAATAGGGTTTACTCACTTGTTGAAATGAAGCGGAAACAATGTTGATTCAACCAGTGTGGCTCATAATGGGAAGGCATGTCCCATGCTTCGACTACTCAGTGGTCTAATGGCCACACGGACGCCATCCCACTTCTGACACCAGTGTAGCGAACCCAGGTTGTTATCGTGAAAAGCAAACACCCTACACATCATGCCAATAATTAACTCACTTGTTGGACATTGTAACATAGCTCATATAGGGATGATCGCTACAATAATAATAGGCCTAATTTAACATGTTTATTCTTTATCATTATTATTATTAATATCTGGTGCTTATTTGCCTTCATCTACCCTGTTTGTAATCTCTCTTACTGCCAATCGACCTCCACCAAACCCACCCAGGCACCCGAATCATCTACGACAGGAAGTTCCTCCTTGAGTGTCGAACCGCCCCTCTGGAGCGCACCACTCCCTGCCGCCCTGATATCCCAGGGGTAACCAGCCCCCTCTCAAACAACACAACCACTGACACAGCCCACCCTAAACAGACCCCCCAACAACCTAATTCCACCACCAGACAAGAGTGCAGGTAAAGGTCTGGTGTGTGAGTGTGTGCGCATGCATACACGTGTTATATATTAGTGTCTATAATTTTTATGACTGTTTTCAATTTTCCTGCACTGTTTTCATCTTGTTTTTTTGCAGGGAAGGATGCTCAATTTGAAATGGACATTTAGCCATTTGATGGATCTGCTGGAGTATTGCAGCCTTGAGGATAACAAGGAACGTGTGTTTTACTGTGTGTTTTAAGCTGTCTCCTTCGTTTAATGAACACTGCATTATAAAAGGGAAGAAGAGACTGCCTCCTAGTGCTGCATTATTTATCTGCAGGCATAAATCAAATCGCTCAGGAAAAGAAAACACGAACATGCAATATTTCCTCACTCCTTCGTCCATTGATTTAATGTTATTTACTCATTGTCCTGTCTGAAGGATAAAGCCTTTGGATTATGTTTTAGTGTTCTCCAATAGAATGTTGTATCCCCCAATGGCATTCTCAGAATTTGTTGCGGTTAAGTATTGGTGCAGGCCAGGGGTGGTCAACTTTGATGGTGGAGGGGGCTACAAAAATCGGGACTCATCATGGGGGGGACACAGTGGCTCACGGGTCTGCATACCCACACATTCAGTTAGAGCCGGCCCAAGCAGAGTTTGTTGTATCCCTTCCATCCTCCCTGTTTGTTTCAGTTCTAAAGCAAGTTAGCTGCAATTCTTCACATTTTGCCATGGGGCAGAGAGAAAAATGAGCAGTTTACAGCTAATTTCCTACAATTCTACACATTTTGTCATGGGGCAGAGAGAAAAATGAGCAGTTTTACAGCTAATTTCCTACAATTCTACACATTTTGCCATGGGGCAGAGAGAAAAATGAGCAGTTTTACAGCTAATTTCCTACAATTCTACACATTTTGCCATGGGGCAGAGAGAAAAATTAGCAGTTTTACAGCTAATTTCCTACAATTCTACACATGTTGCCATGGGGCAGAGATAAAAATGAGCAGTTTTACAGCTAATTTCCTACAATTCTACACATTTTGCCATGGGGCAGAGAGAACAATGAGCAGTTTTACAGCTAATTTCCTTCAATTCTACACATTTTGCCATAGGGTGGAGACAAACGTTTACAGTTTTTAATATGATATCTGATGATCAATGGGAGCCCCCTGGTCGGTAATTCGATCATGATTACTACAAGTTTAGATCTACCATTCTAACTCTCAACAGTAAGTTGAGAACCTAAGTTAGTTCCTAAAAATGTATTCGTAGGCCTACAAAAGGGCCTGTTGCCCATCCCTGGTGTAGGCTAATGTGTTGATTGAAAAACTAGGGCTACATTCTGCTTCATATTTTTTCCAGAGGAACTGAAGCTGAGTAATAACATAAAAAAAAATCTTTGTCATCCATTTTTTTATTTCATCCTTGCGTGTTCTCTCTACTATTAAGTGTTGAGAGAATATACTGTACCATAGAAGCAGACTGCAATTAATTGAGGATGTATTAAACAAACATACTTCGGTCCTTTAAAAAAATACATTACTCTTATGAAATATTTACATTTTAAAATAATACTGTATCAACACTGGGTCATACAGAGGAATTAAAGCACTTAAGGGGTCTGCGTTGTCCTTGTATCGGCTTTTGTCTTAATCATTAGTCCTTATACATTATACATGTATACGGGTATTATAAGTCATTCTTTTTATCCTTTTTTGACGATTCTCTTGATCTTTTTCAGTGCTTGTGTTCAGTCTGCTTCAGTGTCCAGTACAACCATAGTGTAGCATGGCTGAAAGCAGTAGCTGCCTTTGTAGAAAAGCCTTGAGCTTTGAGACTACACTCACAGAGTAAGCCCACACCTTTGCACCTCAACTTTCTTCCTGAGGCACATTGAGAGCAGAAGCTGGGACAGAGTGGTGTTTACCTGGGATGGAAAGTGCCTATGGGGTGTCCATGTTGGCACACAGGCTGATTAGTGGCAACCACACTCCTCCACCACCATACCCTCAAAGTGCCGCGTCTCCACCTCACTGTTCTCATAGTACAGCATGGACAGAGGGGCCAGGCGGGTGGGCACACAGAACGGGCATGGGACCCTGTCTGGGTGGTGAAGTTTCAGCAGACTCTGGAGAGAAAAGAGAGAGATGTTAATGCAAGTGAAATCATAAACTAAGGGGGAAAGGCAATATTGTAATATGAAACAAATCAAAGGCTCTATTTCAAGCATTATTTTCAGCAGTGATCATGTAGTGTTGGCAGTTTTACCTGCATGTAAGCATGGTTGGTGGGGGTGAAGGTCTCGTCCACTGGGGTAGGGCAGCTGCCCTCACAGCGGTAGGCATTGTAGCGCTTGGGGTAAACAATCCACTCGTTCCAGCCAATCTGGTCAAAGTCCACCCACATGTCCACCTTCCTGCACAACGGGTCCTTCCTCTCCTCCATGGGGGCCACACCAGGGGCCACCCCAGCCACTCCTGCTCTCTGGTGGTACCCATGCCTTTTCCTTCGACTGGTTCCTTTTCCGCCCTCTACCTCTACGCTGGCAGCAGGGTCGGCCCCAGCTCTAGCTCGCTCCCAGTCCAGAGTGACGTACTTGGAGTGCTCAGCGGTGTGGATGAGGGTGGGTGCCCGCTTCTCTGCCTGGTGCTTGGAGAAGACCACCACCATGACCCGGTCGGCTGTGGGGTGCAGGACCCTCTCTTGTCCCTCCTCCTCCTCTCTCTCCACTGGCCTGCGCACTTCCTGGCCAGGTGCGGAGCCTCTCTGGTGCAGCCAGTAGTAGTGGAGCAGGGCGGTGACGTTGAACACCCTCCAGTTGGATGTGGAGGTCAGAGAGCTTGGCTCTGCCTTCAGGTGGCCCAGGAAGAGGCTCTCCTTTGGGCATGGCGGGCTGGAGTAGGAGCATCTCTGGGAGTGGTACATGTCCACAGTGACACGCTTAGAGGCAGAGAATGCAGGCAGGCGGATCCGCAGCTCGGAGCGCTGGACCTTGTCACTTGCAGAGATGGAGGACATGTCAAAGGTGACAGACCACCTCCCACCGATCTGGTGACAACCTGGGGAGATAACATAGAAAATCAGTTCGCAATGCATGATGCAGAGGGCAGACTAGGATTATGAAAGTGTGCAATCATCTCTCTTTCACCTCTGTGACTATCAGACTATGTCCCATTCATTACAATCACAGATGGTGTCACATGCCTTTTATTGTTGCCCACAGCGAGCAAGTAAAATGCGTGCCACAAGACAGCTTTCACACGTCCTCTTTTGACATGCGATGAGCAGTTGATCAAGTAGAATGTTGTTACTGTCACACTGTGTATTGCTCCGCGCCTGACACTGTTATAACAGACAGCCTGGGGCTAGTATACACACTTTTAAATAATACCCGCTGAAATGATGCATATGGAAGGCTCTTCACAATAAACATTGTATAAGGTGTCCAAGTGCTAAAATAATTACTATGTTTACTGAGGGCGAATTTAATTATGCAAACATAATAGTTCAAATATGACTTCACATTGAATTAGTGTGTCCAATTATGTTGCGTAAAAGTGCTTTCACACATCTCCAAAACATCATCGAATTAATTGTAAACAGAAAAAAATCCACGATATAAACTAAGTGTTTTGTAAAATAAAAATACTCACTTTTGGCAACCAGACTGAGTACGTAGTCAGAGTCGTGAAGGCGGGGGTTGTCATCGTTGTTGGTCCGGGCGGCGCTAACAGTTGGCGTCCTGGCGGTGTCTCCCTCGAGTAGAGTCCGGTAGAGCTGCATCATGTAGAGTGGGAACCTGTTCGAGTGACGAACAGGGTGCCTGTGACCTCCGCTTGGCGGGGGAAACCTACGAATCCCGTGGAAGAAAGCCTCACGGTTCCCTGAGAAATTCTTTGCTCCAACCACACAGATCGAGTCCACCAGAAGCGCCAAGAAGAAAGCCAGAGTGAGTCCTTCCATAATTCCAAGTTATTGTAATGTACTATTTTCCTGTAAAATTGAAGCCAGTGAAGCTCTTGTTGTGAGAGACAGATAGATCGGGTAGAGCTCCTTCTCCCGTTGTGAATACCTCAGGTGAGATGCTGTCTGCTGGAGTGAGAACACTTATAACAACCCTGTGTCTTTCTTCAAGAGTTCTGTCGTGCCTCGGGCTTTTGAAGTGAATGTGTGATCCACGGGAGAACAGAGAGTTCAAAGGCCAAGGTCGTTGTGTAGGCAATCGAAACCAACGGCTCTTTGGAGTAGGCTAGGTGTTAACTTGAATACCACTGCACTGAATGTTATGTATCAGAGATCTCTTTGATAAGGAACCACGATAAAATTAGTTAAGCAGATTAGTAGCTGAACATTGCGCTTTGATGAATGGGAAGGAGGAATGAACAGCACACGATTTAATCACTCCAATGCCCTTTTTATTAGATGGGTCATAAGAAGAGGAAGTCATCTCTTTATCACCTAGGTAAGAAATCTAGAAAGCTGACCCAACTTCTCTTTACGAAAATGAAATGTCAGTGCTCAGATTGTATAGGCCTAAAATGTTTGATAATTCTTTATAACCACAGTATTTATAACTTATTTTATACCATCACGGATAACAAATAATTGTATGAGCCTTCTCGCAAGACAATGAAACAGTCTTATCAACCTTATAATCACACACATTACAGCTTTCTGTTTGTTCCTTTTACATTGCAATGACATGCTAGTGACGAAATGGAATTGGCCCATTTATTTTTAGAAGGCTTGTGCAGTCTCCTTGTGTTAAGCATCTCTTGGATATTATCTGTATAGGTGTAGGCTAGAGATTATTTGCTGTATGATAGATACTCTCTGAAGAGGGACTAGCTAGGCTACGGTTAAATAAATGTTTAAAGAAATATATATATTTTAAATACAGGGATTCATAGACTTCTAACTAGCCTACTTCTTTCTTAGAAGAATCTAAAGAAAGACACAGCAAAGTAGGTGTATGGGAACTATTTGATGACAAAAAGGTGTGAAAGAAGGCTTATGATGATGGTGCACGATATTTGGTGGAGCTTGCACTTTTAAATGCTTTGAAGAGTAATCTTCAAAAGATATTTGAACTCTACCATAAACAATACATTTATTATTTCCATAGAAAGTATTTTATTGGAACGAAAGTAAAGTAATTGCAACAACTCTGATTGGGAAAACAGAATCAGGCTTTAGGGTGTTTAGCTGCATATTTTATTTGTACCTAATATATTTGATATTGGAATTTTATGGAAATAAATGTAACCTTTTGGAAATTGTATTTTTTAAATTAATATCTGGCACATTGACCAGATAAAACATAAATTAACAATGTTTTAGCAATTGTATTCAATAGCTTACAATGTATTAGTACAATGTATTAGCTATTGACAATGTATTAACAATTAATACAATTAAGAAGGTATTAGCTATTGCATTCAATACAACTAACAATTAACAATTAATATATTTAACCATACATTAGCTATTAACATTATATTAGCTATTGTATTCAATAGCTTGTTAGGCTACAGATTTAATTTAATTTTATGGAAATGTTGTTCTTTATTAACATTTGGCATATAAACCAGATAACACATTAATTAAGATTACAAATGTATTTTGTATAGCTTGTCTTGTGTTGCACTATATCAAATCAATTATATTTCCGGGCAAAGAACAATCTGCAATAGTTGATAGGCTACTACTGTTCAGTGGACATTTCCAATTGAAGTGAATCAAATTATTCAACCACGGACAATAAAAAAAGATTTTAGGTCTAATTGTGATACAGGTATGGACTGAGCCAAGGCTACAATAAAATGATACAATTAGCTCAATAAATAATGTTTAGGCAGTTTTATGAGATCTACCGTGAGCCTATTGTTTCAACTTAGGCCCACCTCATGCACAGGCCGGCACATGTAGCCAACACCCTGATCTGGACAGGTTTGGCTTTGGATCCCTTTATTATCGGATCCATCCAGCAGGGGGAAATGTGTGTCTAAGAATCAACAATCTAATGAGCAGTCAGTCGCTAAACTGAAATAACTGTTCTTTTCATATTGGAATCTTAATGAGTTTTTACTAGGCATTATTAGTCCTCTCTGATGGCGTGAGTTAATTTATAGAGCGAGAGAAAGAGATCTGTGTGTGTGTTTATTGGAAGTAGTGAGGGGTTCAGGGGGATTATGAAAACTTCTACAGTGCTATAATGTGCGCTGGTGAACTGACCAACGCTTATTTAAAATGGGTTCGATTGCCATCAACAGGACCAATTGTGTTCAGCATTAGTACTGTTGGTGAGTGTGCAGCAGTGTATAGGGGCCTCTAGGAGACCATTACCATCAGCTCCATGAAGGGCTCATATTGGACATGTAAAGGCAATGTGAGGCAGAGAGGGACACCTCATTCTGTGTCAGTGACTTGAGCTCCAGACTGATTGCCTAATTAATTGGCAGGGATGTTGATCGCTGTGAATTAGTTAGCAAAATAGATGAGCCCCAAGCAACAGCAATGAAACCCATATGGGGGTGTGGGAGTGTGTGTTGAGGGAGGGGGGAACAAGCCCAGACTCTTGTGCTTCTAAGGAGAAAAGAAGCGTGTGTGTCTGTGTTAGAGCCGGCTAGCAAACAAAGAGGCTGTCAAATATTAAAGGGCTTTCCAGTGGCCCCTGCGTCAATAGAATAATGGAGATAATTATCCCCGGTGCGGAGGAGAGCCGCCAATTGAAACAGGGCCCTTTGATAGGAACTTTAATTCAGTATTGCAGCTATTTGATTAAGATTCAGTTGGAATGGAGCGGTGTGTGAGTGTGTGTCCGCGTGCGTGCGTGTGCGTACGTGTGTGTGTGTGTCAGCCCCAGTCTTTAGGTCCTATTAAAATAATCCCGGCTACGTTACTGTTGCTCACCGTAATGCATTTAATAGACAGAATTATGCATCTTTTTAAATACAGAATGTCTATGATATTTATGGTTCACGTACTCTGGTCAATTGTCCAAGGTCAAGGGTCAATGTGTAGGCTAAATTCAAATTGCCCGTAGTTCATGTAATAGATTTACGTTGACACTGACATATAATATTCATTACTATCACTAATGGTTCCTCTAGTTATTAACTGAGCTACTATCACGGTGCCTCATGTCATGACTCTGTAGAGAGCTGAAATTCAAGAGCTGAGACACATGTCTGTCCTCGACCCCAGAGAACATAATGTCTTTCTTTGACTTAGAACCATTGTAAAGGCTACAGATTTCTCTATATGTAGTTTGCAAACAGGGTGCTGAAAGCTTTGCCCTTTACTTAGTGACTCAGATAGCACCCACTCTCCTCGATGCCCAGTGTGCCCATTCTCAGTCCTAACAGTCCTGCCAATCGCCCTCGCTTAATGACTCAACAACCTTTCACGGCATCAGACACAGTCTATAACTCCCATGTTTAATTGCTAAATCGTAATTATTTCACCACTATGGCCTATTTATTGCCTTACGTCCCTAATCTTACTTCATTTGCACACACTCTATATAGACTTTTTCTATTGTGTTATTGACTGTACGTTTGTTTGTCCCATGTGTAACTCTGTGTTGTTCTTTGTGTCGACACTGCTTTGCTTTATCTCGACCAGGTCGCAGTTGTAAATGAGAACTTGTTCTCAACTGGCCTACGTGGTTAAATAAAGGTGAAATAAATAAAAAATATAACCCATAATCTATAGCCCCCAGAATGCACAATTTACTTGTATAGGACTGGGAGGAATATGATGATTGTAGCAGTACAACAGCTGATAGTGTCTGCAGTCTGGCCAAAGGCTGATATGTGGTGTTTAGAGTGTCTGGTGCTTCTTTCAGACTCTGGTCGGAATCAAAACGTGTTACTCACTACTCTATCTGTTTGGAGGGCTTTAGAGCAACCACCCTCAGCCGTGTGGTTAGTGTAGCTCTTTCTAGACAGGCTAACAGTGTTCTGAACAAACTAGTCTGGAATAACTTGACTCATGTCAATCTTATTTATGCTTACTTTAGTCATACCCAGGCCACCAGATGTTAAATGGTATGACATTATGACTGCATATCTGTGACCTCACAGACTCTTTGTCCACAAGACAGAGTTGTTGTCAATACCATCTCCAGTCATGAATGACATTTGAATTAATTATGAAGTGAGTAAGATGAAATAATGGTGATAATATACACTGAGTGTACAAAACATTAAGGACACCTGCTCTTTCCATGACATAGACTGACCAGGAGAATCCAGGTGAAAGCTACGATCCCTTATTGATGTAATTTGTTGAATCCACTTTAATCATTTTAGTTGAAGGAGAGGGGACAGGTAGAATGATTTTTAAGCCTTGAGACAATTGAGACATGGATTGTGTGTGTGCCATTCAGAGGGTGAATGGACAATACATAATATTTATGTGCTTTTGAACAGGGTATGGTAGTAGGTGTCAGGCCCAACGTTTTGTGTCAAGAACTGCAACACTGCTGGGTTTTTCATGCTCAACAGTTTCCCGTGTGTATCAAGAATGGTCCAACACCCAAAGGACATGTAGCCAACTTTACACAACTGTGGGAAGCATTGGAGTTAACCTGTGCCAGCATCCCTGTGGAAAACTTTTGTCACTTTGTAGAGTACTTGCCTGACAAATTGAGGCTGTTCTGAGGGCAAAGTCACACATTTGATGACTTGAAACTCGACTTGATAGAAAATAAAATAACTTGAGACTTGACTTGGACTTAGAGCCTCAAAACTCGGTATTCGACTTTGACTTAAGACTGATGACTTTAAATTGTGTTTTGTAACATTATGTAACATTATGTCACTTATTTTGTGGCACAGTCTGTGGATCAATGTCCGCGAAGGCCGAGACCTTAGCCACAACATCGCCCGTGCAAAAAATAAAACGTGCAATAGATTGGCTAGTGAAGTGCACAGTTTGCTGATTGGACCAGCAAACTGTCAATCAACACAGATCAGATGAGTTTTGGAACAGATTGCTGATTCTTTTGGAGAGCTATAGAATCGTAAGCACAAATTGTAGGGAGAGATGATTGCCAGAATTAATAAATATGCAGCTCCAAAAATGTTTGATGTTCAAGAATATGAACTGTTTACGTTGCTCACCAGCTCACCAGCAATGAGGCATCAAGCAACAATTACGAGCACAGGCCTACTGGTCTTTTAGGAGGCCTATGTCAAAATTGCTTGAAATTGATCATTATTTATGAAGTTTGCATTTGGAATATGTTGTTTAAATGATTTATTACTGTGGGCGTCTCCACTTGCTCTCCAAACGTCAGCCAATGGAGAGCGATATGTTCTCTTGTTTAAATGCGTGTTGTTGCTTTCTTTCACACGTTTAAATGCATTGGCTACATGGTAAATATATACTGTATACCATCTAATCCTAATTGCTAGCAGTCAATCATTACATCCACGTAACGTTTATTCCAACACTTAGACATTTCTGTTTCATGTTCGATACAATGGATCACCAAGACCAGTACATCAATCAACACTGAGCACATCAACCTGCCTTGCATTCTGCTGATGTCACGCACTTGCACCTGCTACAAGGACCCTATTTTACAATTACATCATCAATTACATTTTGTAGACAAAATAATGAAAGGGGTTGTCTGGTAGCCTCAATAAATAGACAAAAATGTGTAGTTGAACAAGTCATTGCATGCATAGATATTTGTTTTTACTTGACTTGTGACTTAACTTGAGAACTTGTGACCAAACTTGACTTGCTCTTAGAATGTACAACTTGGACTCGACCCATTCTACTTGGGACTCGATTTGAGACTCGTATCCTGTGACTTGAGACTTGCTTGTGACTTGAATAATAGTAACTTGGTCCCACTTCTGTTACATTTATAATTGTCTAGGGGTGGATCGGACATTATACATTTTTTCCATTATGTTCCATAGAGAACAGAGAACACGGTTCTGAGAAAACACAGCAGGAATGCGACAATCTTAGGGAGGAAATTGCAGGAAAATAATAGGTGTGAGAAATAGGTGTTCTTCTCCTACAGTACATCCAGAATCCTATGGACCATAATTATGGGTAATTACAAGTATTGACAGATGGTATTGTAAGGCAGTGGTATTATTATCTTTGTACTCTTTTAATTTATTTAAAATACAACGTTGATGAAAATGTCATGCTGCTCTCCAAACTTGTCACGCCCTGACCTTAGAGATCCTTTTTATGTCTCTATTTGGTTTGGTCGGGGTGGGTATTCTATGTTCTATTATTTTTATTTCTATGTTTTGGCCGGGTAGGGTTCTCAATCAGGGACAGCTGTCTGTCATTGTCTCTGATTGAGAACCATACTTAGGTAGCCCTTTTCCCACCTGTCTTTGTGGGAAGTTGACTTTGTTTATGGCACATAGCCTTTAGCGTCACGGTTTGTTTTTGTAGTGTTTATTGTTTTTTTTGGGCATCTTTTCTAAATAAAAGAATAAAAGAACCGCTGCACCTTGGTCCAGTTCTTTCAACGACCATGACAAAACTACTGCTGGTTAGAAGTTGATCATAGCAGATCTATGCATTTTCAACCTGGACTCAAGGGTAGACATAACATAGTAAATGTAAATCCGGGACTCTCCAATTAGTATCATATGTTATGTTTCTTATGTTATGTATTCATTTGTGGGTGTCCATTACCCATTTCATATGATATGTTGCGAATTACAATTCATATGATATGCTAGAAATTGCTATTTGTTTTGACATATGTTGGCTAGGTGGCTAATGCAAACATTAGCTAGGTGGCTTAAGTTAACTAGGCTCGGGGTCAGGGTTAAGGTTATGGTTTGGACTTCAAATCAAAGGTTATTTGTCACTGAATACAACACCTTACCGTGAAATGCTTACTTACAAGCCCTTAACCAACAATGCAGTTCAAGAAATAGAGTTAAGAAAATATTTACTAAATAAACTAAAGTTAAAAAAATCTAATCAATCAAATAGTAATACAATAAATGTTCATAACAATAACGAGGCTATATACAGGTCAATGTGCGGGGTACAGGTTAGCCGAGGTAAATTGTAAAGTGACTATGCATAGATAATAAACAGCGAGTAGCAGCAGTGTAAAAACAAAGGGGGGGAGTCAATGTAAATAGTCCAGGTGGCCATTTCATTAGTTGAGTTGTTCAGCAGTCTTATGGCTAAATAAGTAGAAGCTGTTAAGGAGCCTTTTGTTCCTAGATTTGGCGCTTCGGTACTGCTTGCCGTGGGCTAGCAGAGAGAACAGTCTATGACTTGTGTGACTGGAGTCTTTGAAGATTTTTTGGGCCTTACTCTGACACCGCCGAGTATATAGGTCCTGGATGTCAGGAAGCTTGGCCCCAGTGATGTACTAGGCCATACGCACTACTCTCTGTAGCGCCTTCTGGTCAGATGCCGAGCAGTTGCCATACCAGGCGGTAATGTAACCAGTCCGTATGCTCTCCAATGGTGCAGCTGTATAATTTTTTGAGGATCTGGGGACCAATGCCAAATCTTTTCAGTCTCCTGAGGGGGAAAGGTGTTTTCATGCCCTCTTCACAACTGTCTTGGTGTGTTTGGACCATGATAGTTTGTTGGTGATGTGGACAACAAGGAACTTGAAACACTCAACCCACTCCACTTCAGTCCCGTCGATGTTAATGGGGGCCTCATGGCTACCAATGTGAGTGCTACGGGGCAGAAGTCATTTAGGCAGGTTACCTTCTCTGTCTTTGGCACAGGGACTATGGTGGTATTCTTGAAGCATGTAGGTATTATAGACTTGGTCAGGGATGTTGAAGATGTCAGTGAAGACACTTGCCAGTTGGTCCTGGTAATCTGTATGGCCCCACAGCCTTGTGAATGTTGACCTGTTCACTGCTCCCAAGTGGCGCAGTGAACTAAGGCACTGCATATCAGTGCAAGAGGTGTAACTACAGTCCCTGGTTCAAATCCAGGCTGTTTCACATCTGGCTGTGTTTGGGAGTACCATAGGGTGGTGCACAATTGGCCCAGCGTCATCTGGGTTTGGCCCGGGGTAGGCTGTCATTGTAAGTAAGAATTTGTTCTTAACTGAAATTAAAATAAAAACATTGGCTACAGAGAGTGTGATCACGCAGTTGTCTGGAACAGCTGGTGCTTGTATGCTTCAGTGTTGCTTGCCTCAAAGCGAGTATAAAATGCATTTAGCTCGTCTGGTAGGCTCGCGTCACTGTGCAGCTCGCGGCTTGATTTCCCTTTGTAGTCCATAATAGTTTGCAAGCCCTGCCACATCCGACGTACGTCAGAGCCAGTGTATTGACGCTTTGCATGTTTGATGGTTCGTTGGAATGCAAAGCGTCCGGATTAGTGTCCTGCTCCTTGAAAGCGGCAGATCTAGCCATTAGCTCGGTCACTTAGGTTAGGAGAAGGGGAAGGGTTAGCTAACATGCTAAGTAGTTGCAAAGTACACTACATGACCCAAAGTATCTGGACACCTGCTCGTCAAACATCTCATTCCAAAATCATGGGCATTAATATGGAGTTGGTCCCCCCTTTGCTGCTCTAATAGCCTCCACTTTTTTGGAAACGCTTTCCACTAGATGTTGGAACATTGCTGCGGGGACTTGCTTCCATTCAGCCACGAGCGCTGAGGTCGGGCACTGATGTTGGGCGATTAGGCCTGGCTCAAAGGGGTTCAATGAGGTTGTGGTTAGGGCTCTGTGCAGGCCACTCAAGTTCTTCCACACCGATCTTGATAAATAATTTCTGTATGGACCTCGCTTTGTGCACAGGGGCATTGTCATGCTGAAACAGGAAAGGGCCTTCCCTAAACTGTTGCCACAAAGTTGGAAGCACAGAATCGTCTAGAATGTCATGCTGTAGCGTTAAGATTTCCCTTCACTGGAACTAAGGGGCCTAGCCCTGAAAAACATCCCCAGACCATTATTCCTCCTCCATCAAACTTTACAGTTGGCACTATGCATTGGGGCAGGTAGCGTTCTCCTGCCATCCACCAAACCCGGATTTGTCTGTCGGACTGCCAGATGACGAAACATGATTCATCAATCCAGAGAAAGCTTTTCCGCTACTCCAGAGTCTAATGGTTGCAAGCTTTACACCACTCCAGCCGACCCTTGGCATAGCGCATGGTGATCATAGGCTTGTGTGAGACTACTCAACCATGGAAACCCATGTCATGAAGCTTCCGATGAACAGTTCTTGTGCTGACGTTGCTTCCAGAGGCAGTTTGGAACTCGGTAGTGAGTGTTGCAACTGAGGACAGATGATTTTTACTCGCTACACGCTTCAGCACTCTGTGGTCCCATTCTGTGATCTTGTGTAGCCTACCACTTTGCTGCTGAGCCGTTGTTGCTCCTAGACATTTCCATTTTACAATAACAGCTCTTAGAGTTGTCCAGGGCAGCTCTAGCAGGGCAGAAATTTCATGAACTGACTTGTTGGAAAGGTGGCATCCTATGACGGTGCCACATTGAAAGTCACTGAGCTCTTCATTAAGGCCATTCTACTGCCAATGTTTCTCTATGGAGATTGTATGGCTGTGTGCTCGATGTTATACACCTGTCAGCAACAGGTGTGGATGGAATAGGCGAATCCTATAATTCGAAGGGGTGTCCACATACTTTCGGACATATTGTTTATCTAAAAAGTAGTAAGTAGTTGCAAAGTTGCTACTTAGCTAAAGTTGTGAGATACAAACATGGAACCTTTGGGTTGCTAGACATTCGCATTATACACCGACCCATCCAGCCCGACCAACCAACCTACTTTCGTTTTTGCCATGAAACAGGCAGCTCAACTGGGCTGCTGCTAATTTTGACAAGCAATTTGAAATAAATTAAACATATGGATTTTGTTTGGCATATTCTAACATCTCAACTAATGCCATTTACTAAAATGATCATGTGGTTTTCATTATCACACTTTTTTAAACAAATATTCAAGGCTGGTTGAAAACCACGAGGTGAACGTAAGCAAAACCGAACCTCATTAATCACATTTTCACTACTAATTGTGTATAAAATGGGAAATTACGAGAATTTAAATGTTGTTGACCTCTAAAACATCATTTTGTAATGACGAAATCAATCAAAGGTTACATTATAATTTTAGGGACTCTTGAAAAATATATGGCGGTTAAGTTGCCCCATTATAGGAATGCAATTCAGCCAAAGCTAGTTATAATGGACAATGGAGAAATATTGTAATATATTTTTTTGTCTGTGCAAATTGAAAAATATTTTCATGTACATATCAGTATTTATTGTCTGCCTGTTATCTTCAATATGTTTCATAATATTATTCAGTGTCATTCTACAGGTATTATGAGCATATAAACAGTAAACACATTATTTACATACAGTTGAAGTCAAAAGTTGATATACACTAAGGTTGGAGTGATTAAAACTTGCTTTTCAACCACTCCATGAATTTCTTGTTAACAAACTATAGTTTTGGCAAGTCAGTTAGGACATCTACTTTGTGCATGACACAAGTCATTTTCCAACAATTACAGACAGATTATTACACTTCTAATTCACTGTATCACAATTCCAGTGGGTCAGAAATTTACATACACTAAGTTGACTGTTCCTTTAAACAGCCTGGAAAATTCCAGAAAATGATGTCATGGCTTTTGAAGCTTCTGATAGGCTAATTTACATAATTTGAGTCAATTGGAGATGTACCTGTGAATGTATTTCAAGGCCTACCTTCAAACACAGTGCCTCTTTGCTTGACATCATGGGAAACTCAAAAGAAATCAGCTAAGACCTCCAGAATTTGGGACCACGCAGCCGTCATACAACTCAGGCAGGAGACGTGTTCTTTCTCCTAGAGATGAACGTACTTTGGTGTGAAAAGTGCAAATCAATCCCAGAACAACAGCAAAGGACCTTGTGAAGATGCTGGAGGAAATGGGTACAAAAGTATCTATATCCACAGTAAAACAAGTCCTATATCGACATAACCTGAAAGGCCGCTCAGCAAGGAAGAAGCCACTGCTCCAAAACCACCATAAAAAAGCCAGACTACGGTTTGCAACTGCACATGGGGACAAATATCGTACTTTTTGTAGAAATGTCCACTGGTCTGATGAAACAAAAATGGAACTGTTTGAACATAATGACCATTGTTACGTTTGGAGGAAAAAGCTTGCAAGCCGAAGAACACCATCCCAACCATGAAGCACGAGGGTGGCAGCATCATGTTGTGGGGATGGCAGCATCATGTTGTGGGGGTGCTTTGCTGAAAGAGTGTCTGGTGCACTTCGCAAAATAGATGTCATCATTAGGCAGGAAAATGATGTGGATATATTGAAGCAACATCTCAAGACATCAGTCAGGAGGTTAAAGCTTGGTCGCAAATGGGTCTTCCAAATGGACAATGACCCCAAGCATAGTTCCAAAGTTGTGTAAAAAAGGCTTAAGGACAACAAAGTCAAGGTATTGGAGTGGCCATCACAAAGCCCTGACCTCCATCCCATAGAAAATGTGTGGGCAGAACTGAAAAAGTGAGTAAGAGCAAGGAGGCCTACAAATCTGACTCAGTTACACCAGCTCTGTCAGGAGGAATGGGCCAAAATTCACCCAACTTATTGTGGGAAGCTTGTGGAAGGCTACCCAAAACGTTTGACCCAAGTTAAACAATTTAAAGGCAATGCTACCAAATACTAATTGAGTGTATGTAAACTTCTGACTCACTGGGAATGTGATGAAATATATAAAAGCTGAAGTAAATCATTCTCTCTACAATTATTCTGACATTTCACATTCTTAAAATTATGTGGTGATCCTAACTGACCTAAGACAGGGAATTTTTACTAGGATTAAATGTCAGGAATTGTGAAAAACTGAGTTTAAATGTAGTTGGCTAAGGTGTATGTAAACTTCCGACTTCAACTGTGTATTTTAATATTCATATTTTGACACGCAAATATATTGTATTTTATTCATTTTTATAGTCAGTCCTCATTTAACTAGGCTAGTCTTCAATTATAAGTAACTGACATAATGTTAATTAATGTTTCATTTTTTTGGATGATTTAAAAAGTCTATGCAAATTCCAATAGAAAATTAGTTTACCCTAATTGGGTAACTCAACCGCCTGGTTGAGATGTTTGCAATGCGTTATCTAGAACTTTCTATGTCATGTAAACTGTGTTAAGTAACCTTCTGTTTTATGTAACCATACCACACGTAAACATATCATTCTAATTTGAGTGTAATGGATTTACTATCTAAACGTCTAGTCTGAGATCCGGCTGGCATTTTCGATAAAGCAGCCTCATTTGTGCAGAGAATTACTCATCTCCCTGGCACTGTCAGTCAATGTCATCACATAGATCATTAATACCTGCATTAAACAATGTTCTGATGTGGAGCCACGGGTTCCAGGAGGATGGAGGACCACTACAGCCAGCAAGCCTGGCCATTCCTCTCCTATGACCACAGCTGCCCATCCCTCCAGCCCCACTACAGCCAGCACGCCTGGCCCCTCCTCTCCTATGACCACAGCTGCCCATCCCTCCAGCCCCATTACAGCCAGCAAGCCTGGACCCTCCTCTCTTCTGACCACAGCTGCCAATCCCTCCAGCCCCACTACAGCCAGCACGCCTGGCCCCTCCTCTCCTCTGACCACAGCTGCCCATCCCTTCAGCCCCACTACAGCCAGCACGCCTGGCCCCTCCTCTCCTCTGACCACAGCTGCCCATCCCTCCAGCCCCACTACAGCCAGCACGCCTGGCCCCTCCTCTCCTATGACCACAGCTGCCCAGCCCTCCAGCCCCACTACAGCCAGCACGCCTGGCCCCTCCTCTCCTATGACCACAGCTGCCCATCCCTCCAGCCCCACTACAGCCAGCAAGCCTGGCCCCTCCTCTCCTCTGACCACAGCTGCCCATCCCTCCAGCCCCACTACAGCCAGCACGCCTGGCCCCTCCTCTCCTATGACCACAGCTGCCCATCCCTCCAGCCCCACTACAGCCAGCAAGCCTGGCCCCTCCTCTCCTCTGACCACAGCTGCCCATCCCTCCAGCCCCACTACAACCAGCACGCCTGGCCCCTCCTCTCCTATGACCACAGTTGCCCATCCCTCCAGCCCCACTACAGCCAGCAAGCCTGGCCCCTCCTCTCCTATGACCACAGCTGCCCATCCCTCCAGCCCCACTACAGCCAGCAAGCCTGGACCCTCCTCTCTTCTGACCACAGCTGCCCATCCCTCCAGCCCCACTACAGCCTCTCTATGCAGTGATGGATGGATGTCCCTAAACACACACACTTTCAGCAACCGAGCAAACATGACAACTGCATCAGGCCACTTAACCCAGGACAATCACACAGCCATGATGGTTTAGCTCACCATCCTCTAGAGCCCTTGAGGTTTATTTTCAACATGAAATATAGCTACATCTTCCATTTCCATTAATTGTACATGTTGAAATGCTTCTGTTTCCCATCTAGCCAGAGTTTAGGCTGTCTCTTAGGAGAGAGTAGTGCATAGTAGTGTTCAGTACATTTGGAGCTTATGGCCCCTTTCTCTCTTATGCAAGCTGTCACATCTTTCTTTCCTCTTCATAATGATATCTCTCTCTCGCTCTCACTATCTCTCTTCTCTCTTCTCTTTTCTCTCTTCTCTCCTCTTTCTGTGAGTGACACCTGTCGCAAAAATTCTAACCAAGTGAGGGAGAAGAGACTTTCAATTTCTTCAATCATCCTTTAATATCGATTAATTATTGCATTAGTGGAGCTGGTCAACCACCCGTAGGTGAACGTTGAGAGCCCAAATAATACAGAAATGCAAGGGTTTTATATAGAAACCCCAAAACTGCATAGTCATGGTTGGTTCCACTCCTCCCCGGCAGATCGGGGCATCATAAGCTACCTTGTTTTCTTCTTGTGGCTATTGTATTGGGCGTGTGAGGTCACAGCGCACAAACAAGGGATAATGGCAGTTCGATTACTCCTTTAATAATTGTTAACTATTAATATTAAACAAAACAGGTAAATACGTTATTTTTCTCTCACACACCATTCCCCCTTTTTACAAGCCAGTACAGTCTCTTGTAGTATGGGGGTGATTGACAGAATGAGAGTGTTTCTCATGTGTCTGTGTTTTCTGCTTCTTTTTTACAAGCAGTTGGCCTCCTTGACAGCACAGTGTATAGTCACTGGTAAACAAGCACCCACACTCCCTGGGGATCCCTCTTTGAATCTCTCTGAGCTGACTTTCTAGTTATAAGAGCTCCCATGTGAGTCCTATCTGATTCCTGATTCAGATGACTCTCGTTGAACCAGGAATCACTTGAGCAGTTTGCCAATCGCTGTGTGCTGTTCGCGGTGTCGTATGGACCAATGAGTCATCGTGATTTTCGGAGGATCTTAGTTCTTTGTTTAATCTTTTTCCACACCGTGAAGAACTTTGCTGAACTCCTCAAGGTGTCTTTCCTGTTAAAATATGTGATGTAGAACTCTGTTCACGTAACTGATAGAACTGGCTGACAGTGATACAGGCCTTTTTTCCCGAGACATCGCCAAGTGGGCGACAGATGAGCATGAATAAAAAATGTCAGCACTATGACATTTGCGATGATGAGGATGGAGGATCTTGCCACCTCCACTCGTCTATTTTTCAGTCGTTCAAAAAGGCAAATAGGTATGTGATCTCCAGGCAAGGAACTCCGCACACCGCGGTTGAAGAAGATTGTTTGCTGGTGGGTATGTCTGGAAGTGTTGCCGAAAGTTTTTCTCCGTATGTCAGTCTTGGTTATGTCTCAAGACAAGGCTGTTACACAATCTTTTTAGGTTAGACAAGGATGACTACAACACGTTCAGTGCATTTAAAGTGTAGACAAATGCATGGTGTACTTTTCAGAAACACAACATATATGCTAGATAAGACTAAGTCCACTACTGCATGAGTGGACTCTGTAGTGAGAGGGATAGGTGCAACATCTAGAGAGCCAGGTGTTTGTTGGGTTTCTCCTTTGTTCAGATGAATCATCACTTCCCACCTGATGTCAAAGGTGTTTGTATCTGAAGAGTGCCATTTGATGTGTTGATGGGGCAAACATATACTACTAAAGTTCTACCTTCCTCCAAGCTTCCAAAGATGAAAGGACCCAGCCTATTTCAAGATCAAAGATATCTGCCTTTTATTCCAACACTTCCCATCCCAAAATGGAGAAACTTCCGTCTGAGAAAAAAAAAACTGTCCCTTTTGAACATTTTCAATACATATCAGCAAACGTGTGTGTGTGTGTGTGCCAAATCAAATGTTATTTGTCACATGCTTCGTAAACAACAGGTGTAGACTAACAGTGAAATGATTATTTACGGGCCCTTCCGAACAATGCAGAGAGAAAACAAGAGAAATAATAGAACAATAATAGCACGTGGAATAAATGCACAATGAGTAACGATAACTTGGCAATATACATGGGGTACTAGTATGAAGTCGACGTGCAGGGGTACGAGGTAATGGAGGTAGATTACATGTACGTATAAAGGGAAAGAGAAAGGGGGATACCTAGTCAGTTGTCCAACTAGATGTATTCCACTGAAATGTGTCTTCCATATAGGTAGGGATAAAGTGGCTAGTCAACCGGATAGATACTTCACAGTAACAGCAGCGTAGAGTCAATCAAATGTATTTATAAAGCCCTTCTTTATAAAGCCCTTCAGCTGATGTCACAAAGTGCTGTAGAGAAACCCAGCCTAAAACCCCAAACAGCAAGCAATGCAGGTGTAGAAGCACGGTGGCTAGGAAAAACTCCCTAGAAAGGCCGGAACCTAGGAAGAAACCTAGAGAGTAGCCAGGCAATGAGGGGTGGCCAGTCCTCTTCTGGCTGTGCCGGGTGAAGATTATAACAGAACATGGCCAAGATGTTCAAATGTTCATAGATGACCAGCAGGGTCAGATAATAATAATCACAGTGGGGGTCAATGCAGATAGTTAAATAGTTAACCAATAGCTACCTGGACTAACTATTTAGCAGTCTTATGGCCTGGCGGTAGAAGCTGTTCAGGGTCCTATTTGTTCCAGACTTGGTGCATCGGTACCGCTTGCTGTATGGTAGGAGAAATAACAGTCTATGACTTGGGTGGCTGGAGTATTGACACTTTTTAGGGCCTTCCTCTGACACCGCCTGGTATAGTGGTCCTGGATGGCACAGAGCTCAGCCCCAGTGATGTACTGCGCCATGCCCATTACCCTCTGTAGGGTCTTGCGGTCGGTTGCCATACCAAGTGGAGATGCAGCCAGTCCGAATGCTCTTAATAGTGCAGCTGTAGAACATTTTGAGGATCTGAGGGCTCATGAGAGAGAAGAGGCGTTGTTGTGCCCTCTTCACTGTGTCACTGTGTTGTGTTCACTGTGTTGGTATGTGTGGACCATGATAATTCTGAGGAACTTGAAGCTCTCAACCTGCTCCACTACAACCCCGTTGTTGTGTGGGTGTGGGTGTGTGCGTGAGTCCATGTGTCCATGCATGTGTGTGTGACAGAGAGATCCCCATAGAGCTTTGTTCCTCAATACAATGACCAGCCGCTGTGTCAGCACATCATGACACAATTCCAATATAAATATTATTTTCATTCGATTTTTGTTTGTCATCTCATTGTTTGTATCATCTCATGGGTTTCTTATCTAATTGATTCCAAGTCTGACAGTAATTACTTAAAACATGCAGTTAAAAAGAGGCAGGTACTGTGGGGATACAGACCTAGAGGCTGTTGTGTGGGCAATGAGCACACACATAAATTGTGTATTTTTCAGTGTTTTAAATGCATTATTATCTCCACAGACCTGTAAAATGATTTAGGATTGCTAGTGAGTGTATAAAATTCCTCGAACACCCCTTAATTTCCATATCCCAAGCAGAGGAGAACTGTCAAGTGACTTGGGTGACTTTGAAAGGGAAGCGTGGAGAAAATGTCCTGTCCAAATGTATCTGGAGTACCCCCAAAAATCAGAATTAGACACACTGAATGTAAAAAGTACTAGATTCAAAGAAAGTTGGCCATTGTCCCCTCATCCTAGCAGTTGCCTGTCAGACAGACTCTGTCTACCACTGACCTTGGGTTTGGTTGACGCTTGACTGTACAGTTCCCAATGTCCCCATTCACTCTGCCTTGAGCCTGCTATATCTCTCTTTGTGTATCTCCATTCACTGAGTTAAGTGATTGTCTGTACTCTTTTCCTATCCTCATAGGCTGTATTAATTGCTTACATATCGAATGCGACTCAAATCCATTTGCAGTAATTAGTTAGGATATCACTATTGTTAAGTGCTCCATGATTGCTGACATATTTCAAGAAGGCAATTTCAACAGTATCTGCAGTATTCAACAGTATCAATACAACCCATTTGTGAGAGATTTCATTAGACTTTTAATATGGTCAATATTAGGAGCTGATGTTTCAAGGTGTCTGTCAGTCCAAGTCAAGGTGATCGACAATCTGCCTGGTGAGAACATTGGTCTGGGTGTTTGAACAGGTTCAGTCTGTTTTGACCACTACCACTGGGAAAGGAATATGAAAAGAGAATGCATTGTTTATAGATGTGTAAACCTGAGTATGATTAAGCAATGAGGCACAGGGGGGTGTGGTATATATACCACAAATCCCAGAGGTGCCTTATTGCTATAATAAACTGGTTACCAACATAATTAGAGCAGTAAAAATACTTTTTTTGTCATACCCGTGGTATGGTCATTTTATACCATGGCTGTCAGCCAATCAGCATCCAGGGCTCGAACCACCCAGTTCATAACAACAAACATTAGGAACACCTTCCTAATATTGAATGGTAACCCCTTTGCCGTCAGAATAGCCTCAGTTCGTCGGGACATGGACTCTACAATGTGTCAAAGGCGTTCCACAGGGATACTGGCCCATGTTGACTCCAGTGCATCCCACAGTTGTGTCAAGTTGGCTGGATGTCCTTTGGTTGGTGGACCATTCTTGATACACACGGGAAACTGTTTGAGAGTGAAAAACCCACCAGTGTTGCAGTTCTTGACACAAACAGCTGTGCCTGGAACCTGCTACCATACCCCGTTCAAACACACAATATTTGGTCTTGCCCATTTACTCTCTCAATGGCACACATACACAATCCATGTCTCAATTGTCTCAAGGCTTAAAAAAACTTATTTAACCTGTATCCTCCCCTTCATCTACACAGATTGAAGTGGATTTAACAAGTGAAATCAATAAGGGATCATAGCTTTCACCTGGATTCACCTGGTCAGTCTGTCATGGAAAGAGCAGGTGTTCTTAATGTTTTGTACACTCAGTGTATACTGTATATACCGATAGTTGCTTAGCAAAGCCACATTTTATTTTTTTATTTTAGTTTTCATTATGCACTCTGCTAACGATTGTAATATAATGCCGATCAAGTCTCTTCACATGTCAGATGAACATTTAACAGTGTCGAAGCTTTGCTAGTGCTTATGATCTTCTCCATGTTGACACCTCCTGATGCCAGAGACGTTTCTCACAATCTGCTCCGCTGCCAAGGGCATGTCACAACTTGTGTACACCATGATCCACTTTCAGTCAGCAGGCAAAGAGAATATTTTCCCAGCTCTACAGTGCCTTTCTAAAATAGAACAATGAGTCTGCATGCTTCCCCGTCTCTCTGTCTCTCACTTTCACAGAGATGAGAGTGGTGTGGACAAATAAAAACTCATTATTGGGTGAAAATGGAGCATGATGTTTTACACACTGATTTAATTGAGCTGACAGATTGGGGGTGTTATGTCCATTTACTCAATGATGAAGCTGTGAGGGATTGTTTTAAAATTTTATGAGTTTACAAAGCACACTCCCACCCCCCACCCCCCACCACTTTCTCTTACTCTTACACACACACACACTCACACACATTATCTCAGAACACTATCATTTCAGTATCTTCCAAGTAGACTCAATCAGTGTTGGCGAGCAGTAAATGGCCATAGCCAACACAACAATCAGTCTCTTCAGTCTCCTCTTCCTCCTTCTCCTGATTACAGCTATCATGCTGTGTGGTGTGTGGGTGAGCTCCCCGACTCTTATCTCCCAAATGAGCATTTACCTGGGTGTATCTGCTAAACGGAAACAGCTTTGCTCCTGTGTTTTGTTATAACATATCTGAAGATAAAAGCAATGAGAACAAGAATTAGACTGAACTTGTCCAAGTTTATGGTAGTAAAGTGTACAGAAAAGATAGTTGTCCGGAGAAGTCAGCGCTGGTTCAGTAGGGTTTTCAGGAGGGTTTTCAGTAGGGTTTTGAAGATGATGGCTGGCATGTGTCAGTGAGATGGACAGCCTGGGGGTGAGAGTTTAGTCTGAGGACAAAGGTGCTTTTGACAGTATCTCTTTGGTGGAGGAAGAGGAGGAAGAGTATACGGTGGAAGTGTGTGTGTTACAAGTGAACGCCTGCAGCTGCCAGCTGTGTTTTTGCAAAGTCACTGTGACTGTATACTACTGGGATATGTAGTGTTCATCATTTTAGAGAGATTAATAAAAGGCACAGCCTGATTCATGCAAATGTAATTTTTATGTTTTAAGAAAAAACTAATTTGAGGTGTGTGTGTGTGTGTAGATACAGGCGTTATGATTGTCAGTCTCAGATCAGTGACAGGAGCTGTCGGTTGTGATGGCAGCCTAATTATCAGGCAGTGTAATGATAAGAGTAGGTGAGTGCCTGTGGATGTTCCACCAGAAAAGCACTGCAATCAGATTCACGAGAATCACCAGTGGTCACTGTCCATTGTGGCTATCGCAGTCAACTGGCAGCCATTGCAGTCTGGCAGAGCTCACTGAAGCTTCAACAATTTGTATTACACCACAGTGAACGAGATATAAGTCATCATTCTCTTGTTGCTTTCTAAACTCAGCGAAAATGAGTTTCCCTTTCCTCACCAGGACACAGACAGCCTTTCACAATGATATCACTTTGTCTTTTTCAGCCACTTACAGAATATCACTCACTCAAAGTCATTCATGTTTTATTGTTTTTCTTTGGTCTGGGACATTTTCAGGTAGCTTATGGTAGTTAGGGGCATTTTGAAGTAGTTTGTGGTATTCTGTAGTGTTTTAGGGTATTTTTGGGGGTGTTTGGACTAATATCAAAAATTACCCCCATACTTGAGCTTGGAGTGTTAATTATACCAGCGCTAGAGGTGGTGAGATGGTATATCTCTGTCTTTCAGAAACATCTGCTGAATCTTCCCAGTCAAGACAAAGGAACAAAATGTTCCACCCTGTCATCTCCCAACATTAAGAAATATTATCTAGAAAACCACAAAATACACATGAGCCTCTGAATCCTGACTTTCAATGGAAAGTCTCTGTGGTATTACCAGGTATATACCAGTTTCAGTTAACATTTTCGTTGTACACTCTCCTTCCTCTATCATTTACAAAGAAAGATAGATCAATTGACAATATGGGGCCATACATTTTTGTTGTGCTGTCAATCCATCCTATAACAACGTGTTGATTTCATTGTATTGTTTTACGGAGTACTTTATGCTTTGCTCTGTGCTCTCCATAGCAATCGTTCTTCTGTCCTGATGATGAGACATTCATCTAGCCTTTCTTAATAAGGTGTCAAACCACCCTCTTGATTCCTCATAATCAACCTTCCTTTTTTATTTATTGAATTCATTTTTTTACCATCGTAATTTGCCTGTCTGTCGATTTGAAGGGTTCCAACAATTGATATGGTTTGAAGATAGTTTCAAACAAAACTACAGAGACTTGAATCCAAGTTCAGAATATTTTAAGGTCCAATGGAGCCATTTAACTCAACATCAAATCATTTCTGGGTAACAATTAAGTACCTTACTGTGATTGTTTTCAATTAAAATTGTTAAAAATAAACAAAAATTGCACCTTAGCAAAGAACGGTTTCTCAAAAAAAAAATTCTAAGGACTGTCTGGTAGTGGACTGAGTGTGGAGTGGAAAACACTGCACTCAGAGGTTTGGAACTCTCGTTCGTATTGGTTTATTAGGCAGGCCAAAACTCCATCCCTCCAAAACAGGCTGAAATTCCAGGTTGCCTTTTCAAACAGCTCTTACACTAAAAGGGCGTTATCATCATTTTCCCAATTTCCCAGTTTTACTCCAACCTCCATAGTGTGGGAATATATATACGTTGTTGACTGGGCCTTTAATAATGACCTGTCGTGGAAAAGAGCATTTACAAGCACAAGTTCAACTAGCCTTTGTCAGTACATTGTCTTAATATTTGTAGGATAGGCTCTCCCTCTTTGTCTAAACAGGAGCATAAATCACCCCAATATATACATTTACCAGACATTCCTTGTCTTATGTGTGGGGGGGGGGGGTATTGGACTAACAGGCTCCAATGGCAAAAAGGCCCCTCGCTTCCAGCGGGCCGACTGGAGTGCTTCCAAAAAACTGGACAACGCACAAGGACAGAAAGGCACAGAGGGTGCAATCTATATGGTAGACTATATGGTTAACATTCTACAGGGTTAAAACATACTATTTGCTTATAGCCCTACACAATGCATACTGATTTTCCTCTCTCCTTGCAGCCCAATATTCACGAGGAAAGCTAACTGAGGTCGTTAGATGAACGTACTACACTGAGAGATGTATAGTACAATGTGAGTGCTGTCTGTGGTGCTGAAGATTTACAGGTTAATTTGTAGGTTCTCTCCGTTACTCTCCTCATGGTTCACTAATTTACAGTGATCATTAACTGTGTGAATATTCTCCTGGTTGTCAGTAAATGTATGTCATCTAGTCTGCTCCAAGCCCACAGTGAATGCTGTGGGGCAGGATCCATCTTCCATCTCTAGGGGTTTTTCCAGCTGTTGCTCTTTACATCGCAGGGCACAATTGAATGCATCACACTCACTTGCACCGGATCCTTTTCTCCAGTGCTCTTGCTTCTCATAGTCTCCTTTCCATGTGAGACCACGGTACTTTACCTTGTTGTCACGGTAGCTATGGTAGCTCAGTACTGTGTTTATGTCTTCAGGCTGACTGTCTGGTCTTTTCATATTCATAACCACCTACAGCCCATCCTACGGTTAAATGCTCTTAAATGGCCTAATGACATTTCCAACATACTAGGGCGTTGGGGCCACCATGAGCCAGAACAGCTTCAATGCATCTTGGCATAGATTCTACAAGTGTCTGGATCTCTATTGGAGGGATGCAACACCATTCTTCCACGAGAAATTCCATCAATTGGTGTTTTGTTGATAGTGTTGGATAACGCTCACAGGCGCCACTGCAGAAACTGCCATAAGTGCTCAATTGGGTTGAGATCTGGTGACTGAGAAGGCCATGGCGTATGGTTTACATTGTGTTCTTGCTCATCAAACCATTCAGTGACCACTCGTGCCCTGTGGATGAGAGAATTGTCATCCTATGGGGGATAGCCATGGTAGCCAAAATAATGGCCTGCCCAGCATTTTATACATTTCCCTAAGCATGATGGGATGGTAATTGCTTAATTAACTCAGAAAGCACACCTGTGTGAAAGCACCTGCTTTCAATACACTTTGCATCCCTCATTTCCTCAAGTGTTTCCATTATTTTGTCAGTTACCTGTATGTTTACTTAGAACTACATATTACATATTACTGTATGTTTACTTAGAACTACATAGGGGCGGCAGGGTAGCCTAGTGGTTAGAGTGTTGGACTAGTAACCGGAAGGTTGCGAGTTCAAACCCCCGAGCTGACAAGGTACAAATCTGTCGTTCTGCCCCTGAACAGGCAGTTAACCCACTGTTCCCAGGCCGTCATTGAAAATAAGAATTTGTTCTTAACTGACTTGCCTGGTTAAATAAAGGTAAAATAAAAATAAAACATGTAATCTCATCCCAGTATTACTCTCTTCTCTCCCACTTAGCCTAGATTCTGAACGTTGCTTTTCATGTCTTTTAAGGACACATGTACCCTCCCTCCATTGTTTCCATGGTTACTCAAAGCCTATTTCACCCTGTCAGAAAATGTTCTGAATTTGCATGTCCAGGTTCTCACAGGGATGTGGCGGTGTTTAAGAATGAAAAGGATGTCAGGATGCAAATGTTAACGCTTCATTACCTGGGGTTTAAAGGCTAATCTGTTCCACTGAATACTGAGTACTAGCACTGCCAGGAGTTTTCCCATGTTGTGTGGGAAAGAGGGATCTGTCTTTATGAAATATGTAGTAATAATAATAATAATACATGGGACTTACTGAATATAGTGCTTTTCAAGGACCCAAAGGGGGTTAATAGCTGGTATCAGGTAAATAGTGCTGAGCTGTTAGTGCTTTTTGAGGTAGGTTCGGTTTCAGTTAGATTATTTAAAAAATGCCATTTCGGTTTCGCAAAACAAATAAACAATTGAATGCACTATGCATTATGTGGGTTGAATGCTGTAACAACACATAAGACAACCATTTAAAATGTCCCATGAAGGTATTGACTGCCATTACTGCTTCTCACTTATTAACCATAATTTATTCACATTATTCACAATAAATATTTCAGTTGTGTATATTACATTTGTTTTATTTGATGACTTTATTATTTCATTCCAAGTCATCATCTCATCTCTAAAGAGCTGCTGCCTATGCTGTCTGACAAAATCACTATTTTAGTAGTTCTTCAAAGTAAATAAGATATACTTTTATGACTGATGAATACCAACTATGAATCACTTAGATCATGTATTTTCAGGTAGAGATACCTCACGAAGCAACTGCTCTCTATCCCTCTCGCCCGCACATTCGGCTCTCTTTTACGTAGCAAGCGTAAAAGAAACACAGACCGGATGTGTAGGCACGCAATGGATTATGGTCATTGTAGTTAATTACCACGTTTTCTGTGCTCAACTATATAGAGTATTGACCTGTTGGAAACTACAACTCTAGTACATTGTACAGTTCGGGATTGATCTGATCTATCTCTTGAGAGAAACTGTGCAATGTGTGTATTGAGCTCAAAAAAAAAAAATACATTTCAGTTAATCACTCAGCACTACAGGTAAGTTATGTATATAACTTCATGCTCACTTGCTGTTTACAGAAGGCTACATAATAACGTTCAATTATCTAAGCATTTTCCTGCCACCCACCTCATTAGATATGGAAAAGATGAAATCCATACAGACAAACCTGCTCTAGCTGAATGAACCGGTTGTTTATCATTTGCAGCAATCCTCTGACAGACTAATAGGGTAAACTGGCATGTAAGCATGGATAATCTGGATAGCTCTTGCGTCTCCCGGGTATACTAGCGAGAGTTTGATCTTTTTAAGTTCTTGTTGGAATAGTCATGAGACTCGTGAATGTGGTGCTTCAAGGTCTGTTGCATGATTGTGTATGTGAAGTTAACAGCTGTTGACTATGACAGTGAGTACTGTATGTCATGGATCAGCTTAACGGTGATACCCTATAGAGAAGCATATGGACCAAACTGGCTGAACAGTTTCCTTCTGTTTTGGCTCGTCAGTAGATTGCCTGTCTCTCGTACTCCACACAGTCACTATGTCCAGATTTAGAGTTGCATGAATAGCTGCTGCTCATCTCTGCTACACTTCCTCACAGAGCCAGAGTTAAGCCATGAGGGGTGGTGACACATCCAATTTTACAGCCCGCCATTCTCCCAAATGCCGTTTTAAATCCATTCACCTTGTCAACTTAGAGAAGATCTTTCCCTGCTGCACAGATGCAGGTCTCTGTAAGCCATAAGATTAGTGTGTTCTGTGGCTGAAGCAGCCAGAAACCACTTTGTAAGGTAAAAGATGAGAGGTGTGTGTGGAAATGCTGTATTGTCTGGGAGATTTTCACAGAATAGCATGTGGTGAATTGATATCTTTGTTCCTCGTGTTGAAAATGTGGGTTGAGCTCCAGATGAATGTTTCACACCTGTCAACAGCTTCAGCCTCAGCCAATACCTCTCCCTGCAGAGGATGCCGTCACATCTTAGTCCATGAGTCAAATGTGGATAGAAGCTTGTGTTTTTTTCTCTTGAGCCAAAATGGCATCCAGGTTATGGAATGCACAATTAGCTTGTGTCCTTGAGGGATCATGTCTGTCAACTGCTTAGACTGCAAACATTGTTTGGCTTGACAGACAGACAGAAAACCTATAATACACAGCACACAACACAGACATGATATCTGAATACAAAAATAAACGGTGAGTTAATATAAAAATATAAGTGAAATAACAAATAATGAGTTATTCGTCATATGGTAGTGGTTGCATTGAGATAGAGGGCTATATTTTCAGCTGGCGGTAAGGAAGTGCTAGTGTCAAATGCACATTAGTTTGCATTTTCTTCATGTAAAAACTGGGGTACTGGCATTTTCAAGCCATAACGGCAGGTTCGGCAATGTACCTGATGAGGTAGAGGTGGCAATATTTGAATACAAGCACAAACGTCACAATTTTGTGCAGCACAACTAGGGATATTTAAAGATGTCTTTAGTACATACAAAATAGGAACCAGTTTTGGTTCAAGAGTGCATCTTTAAGATGGACCAAAAGCAGGCCTTAGTGGTAATACAGTGGTTCTGGCAAATTGACAAACCATTTTCACAGGCTACCTGCATTTATTGGCTTCTTAGATCATGATAAAGATCTAGCCAATGCCTATTTTGATCTTGCATGTAGGATGACTAGTCTATGGAGGTATGATTTCACTCTGCCTGCTGAACCATAATTAGGCGCTTGCTGTAACGAGTTAATTAACTCAGAATTTTAAGGTCAGCTGGAGGAGGGGTGTCAGCAACATTCCTTGCGACAGCCTGCTGACCCACAGATCCATGAACTAAAGCAGGTAAGCTGTGATGCTCCTCTTCATAAGTGATTAATTTTCTTTATTAGCCTACTCTAGGCCTGTACTGTTTTTCAAATAAATAATTAAATTGACTAAAAAGTACACCCTTACCTCTACAGCACAATGGAGTATGTGGAGACTGTGTTATACCCTCTGTCCTCTCTGAAGGGGTTAGTGTGGGGACTCTAGCCTGCTGCTTCCGATGCTGCTCCCTCTGATGAATAACGTCCCAAAAAACAGGACTCACACATTTTGAATGTGTGTGTCAGTTGTTTTATATTGCCCTACTCATAATACTGATTAAAGTGTGTTTTTTTTGCGAGCGATAAGAGTGTGTTGACTGTTCTATGAAGTTGATGTGTTCTCAGATGTTTGATTTAATCTTGTTCCCAGACACTTCCGCCCAATGTGAGGAGGCTGGTTGGGCCAACGCTTCAAACTGTGATCAGAAGGAGCTGGGGTTTCAGACGGCTGATGGCAGACTGTGAGAGTGGAAGTGGTGGAGGTGTTTGGGGGTCAGAGGACAGTTGACTCCGTGGAGGACATCCCAGACACTTGGCAGTGCTGGCACTGCTACTTCCTACCTGACGTGTAAAGTGGACATCACTTATACAATCATTCAATCAAGCAAAATTATATATGGCCTTTTTTTTTTTTTTTTTACATCAGCAGTTGTCACAAAGTGCTTTTACGGTAACCCGGCCTAGACCAGGGGAACCCGGGACATACAGGGGACCACTGCTCCTGCCATCTTTCTCCCTGTGTGATGTCATATTGTCACGGCCTGACCTTAGAGAGCCTTTTTATGTCTCTATTTGGTTTGGTCAGGGTGTGATTTGGGGTGGGCATTCAATTTTCTGTTTTCTAGGTTTGTGTATTTCTATGTTTTGGCCGGGTATGGTTCTCAATCAGGGACAGCTGTCTATTGTTGTCTCTGATTGGGAATCATACTTAGGCAGCCTTTTTTCCCTTGTATCATTGTGGGTAGTTGCCTTTGTTTGGGGTACTATAGCCCTTGTAAGCTTCACGGTCGTTTTTGTTATTTATTGTTTTGTTGGCGACATTTTACAAAATAAAAGAAAATCTCTCACCACGGTGCACCTTGGTTTTCCTTTAATGACGGCCTTGACACATCCTGTTTTGTGATAGTTTTTACTGTTTTATTTGTTTGAGATGCACTGAAACAAATTCCAATCAACTCCTTTGATATGGAAATCACAAGAGTTACATTGATGCCAGTAGGTGTGAATAAAATCTATTTCATGTATTATATATTTTCCATGCTTTTTTTGTGAAGAACTTTATCCCCGAGTGTGAAAGTCCTCGCGAAGACGTCACTCGGCTTTCGTAGTAACTCTCACAAAAAAACAACTTTTATGAGTAGGGCAGACTAAAACAACTGACACACACACACACAGGTTAGCGCCTTCAGATACATTTCAGCGTCATCCGTGTTAGGGTTTGGTAGGCCGTCATTGTATATAATAATTTGTTCTTAACTGACTTGCCAAGTAAAATAAAGGTTAAATAAATAAATTCTAACAGGGAAACACTCACTCTGCCTCCTTACCCCTTATACATACCACACAGACACATGCACAAATAGAGTGTAGTTTAAGGGCTATAGTACTGTACATACAAAGCCACTTGAACAATCCATCTTAAGTTCTTTCATCTCTCACATTATTAGGTGGAGGGAATGACCACTTATAGCTAGCTACCTACACCATGTAGACAATTGTTGATAATAAATGCATACTCACCTTATGGCAGAGAGAAGTTGATGGTCAAAACTTAGTACGTCAAGCCGTGTTAGCTGGGGCTGGACAGTCTTGAACAATCCTTTTACAGTGTACAGACAGACACACACACATCTGTTTGGGATGATTGCTAGCTAGCTTTAGCCGTACTAAGTTTTGACCATCAACTTCTCTCTGCCATAAGGTGAGTATGCATTTATTATCAACAATTGTCTACATGGTGTAGGTAGCTAGCTATAGGTGGTCATTCTCTCCACCTAATAATGTGAGAGATTAAAGAAATTAAGATGGATTGTTCAATTGTTCAATCAGTAAATTATTCTCAGTGACAATTGGTGAGTATAGGTGAGTATATCTGTAGAGAAATAGGTGGGAATACTGAGTATGTCTGTGTATGGCCATCACTACACCTGCATCACTGGGTGAGATTGAAGCTGGCAGTGTTGACAGTGGTACTACACTTCTGCCATTTCCTGCCTTACATGGTATGGCTTTGTATGTACAATACTATAGCCCTTAAACTACACTCTAGACCTCAAAGCCAGTTCCTCTGCATTTCTTCCTTGTTCCCATCTAATCAGGGACTCATTTAGGTGGGTGCAATTCATTTCCAGCAGGCTCCAGACCTAGTAGGGTAGGAGTTCAATACCCCTGTACTAGTGTATAATGACATAATTCTCTCTGTTTTTCTACAGGGACGGGGACCGTGTTTAATGTGCAATTAACTAAATTGACTTTATATTTGACTCTGTGTGTATACTCTTCATTCTCCATAGAGACACTGGATGCAGACTTACAGTCCTTACAATCCCTCACATCCTACAGAAAATCCATAGACATGGAGCTTCTGCAGCAGCTAGAACACTTCCTACATGTTACACACACACACAGGAATGGATGAGCACACACAGACACACTCATCATTTCTGTCATGTATTGTCATGTTGTGTCTTTCTGTCCTTTCCTTTCACCCTGTCTCCCTCTGCTGGTCGTATTAGGTTACCTTTTCTCCCCCGCTTTCCCCCAGCTGTTCCTTGTCTCCTCCTAACTACCCATTCACCCCGTTTCCCACCTGTTCCCTTTTTCCCTCTGATTAGGTCCCTATATCTCTCTCTGTTTTTGTTCCTGTCCTTGTCGGATTCTTGTTTGTTGTGTTTCATGCCTGAACCAGACTATCGTCATGTTTGCTGTAACCTTGTCCTGTCCTGTCGGAATCTGCCGGTCTGTCTGAACCTACCTATGTTTGGTTATTAAAGAAGCTCTGTTAAGTTAATTCGCTTTTGGGTCCTCATTCACTCACCGTGACAGAAGAATCCGACCAAGAATGGACCCAGCGACTTCGGATCCTCTCCACTCAGCCGTCGAGATCCAGGGAGCGATGCTAGGCAGACACGAGCAGGAATTGTCTGCTGCTCGACATGCCGTTGCAACCCTGGCCACCCAAGTCTCCAACCTCACAGAACAGGTTCACCATCTCCGCCTCGATCCACCGGCCACTTCCAGGGCTTTCGAATCTCCGGAGCCCAGAATCAATAACCCGCCGTGTTACTCTGGGGAGCCCACTGAATGCCGCTCGTTCCTCACCCAGTGTGATATTGTGTTTTCTCTCCAGCCCAACACTTACGCCAGGAGCACTGCTCGTGTCGCCTACGTCATATCTCTCCTTACTGGACGGGCTCGTGAGTGGGGCACGGCAATCTGGGAGGCAAGGGCTGAGTGTACTAACCAGTATCAGGACTTTAAGGAGGAGATGATACGGGTTTTTGATCGATCTGTTTTTGGGGAGGAGGCTTCCAGGGCCCTGTCTTCCCTATGTCAAGGCAATCGATCCATAACTGACTACTCTATTGAGTTTCGCACTCTTGCTGCCTCCAGTGGCTGGAACGAGCCGGCCTTGCTCGCTCGTCTTCTGGAGGGTCTCCGCGCAGAGGTAAAGGATGAGATTCTCTCCCGGGAGGTTCCTTCCAGCGTGGATTCCTTGATTGAACTCGCTATTCGCATTGAGCGACGGGTTGATCTTCGTCACCGAGCTCGTGGAAAGGAGCTCGCGCTCTCCGTTGCCCCCCTCTCCCTGTCACTACCATCTTCCTCTGCCGGCTCGGGAGCTGAGCCTATGCAGCTGGGAGGTATCCGCATCTCGACTAAGGAGAGGGAACGGAGAATCACCAACCGCCTCTGTCTCTATTGCGGTTCTGCTGGTCATTTTGTCACTTCATGTCCAGTAAAAGCCAGAGCTCATCAGTAAGCGGAGGGCTACTGGTGAGCGCTACTACTCCTGTCTCTCCTTCAAGATCCTGCACTACCTTGTCGGTCCATCTACGCTGGACCGGTTCGTCAGCTTCCTGCAGTGCCTTAATAGACTCTGGGGCGGAGGGCTGTTTTATGGACGAGACCTGGGCTCGGGAACATGACATTCCTCTCAGACAGTTAAGGGAGTCCACGGCCTTGTTCGCCCTGGATGGTAGTCCTCTCCCCAGGATTCAGCGTGAGACGCTACCTTTAACCCTCACTGTTTCTGGTAATCATAGCGAAACCATTTCTTTTTTAATTTTTCGTTCACCTTTTACACCTGTTGTTTTGGGCCATCCCTGGCTAGTTTGTCATAATCCTTCCATTAATTGGTCTAGTAATTCTATCCTCTCCTGGAACGTCTCTTGTCATGTGAAATGTTTAATGTCTGCTATCCCTCCTGTTTCCTCTGTCTCTTCTTCACAGGAGGAGCCTGGTGATTTGACAGGGGTGCCGGAGGAATATCACGATCTGCGCACGGTGTTCAGTCGGTCCAGGGCCACCTCTCTTCCTCCACACCGGTCGTATGATTGTAGTATTGATCTCCTTCCGGGAACCACTCCCCCCCGGGGTAGACTATACTCTCTGTCGGCTCCCGAACGTAAGGCTCTCAAGGATTATTTGTCTGTAGCTCTTGACGCCGGTACCATAGTCCCCTCCTCCTCTCCCGCCGGAGCGGGGGGTTTTTTTGTCAAGAAGGAGGACGGGTCTCTGCGCCCCTGCATAGATTATCGAGGGCTGAATGACATAACAGTGAAGAATCGTTATCCGCTTCCTCTTATGTCTTCAGCCTTCGAGATCCTGCAGGGAGCCAGGTTTTTCACTAAGTTGGACCTTCGTAACGCTTACCATCTCGTGCGCATCAGGGAGGGGGACGAGTGGAAGACGGCGTTTAACACTCCGTTAGGGCACTTTGAATACCGGGTTCTTCCTTTCGGCCTCGCTAACGCTCCAGCTGTCTTTCAGGCATTAGTCAATGATGTCCTGAGAGACATGCTGAACATCTTTGTTTTCGTTTACCTTGACGATATCCTGATTTTTTCACCGTCACTCCAGATTCATGTTCAGCACGTTCGACGTGTCCTCCAGCGCCTTTTAGAGAATTGTCTTTTTGTGAAGGCTGAGAAGTGCACTTTTCATGCCTCCTCCGTCACATTTCTCGGTTCTGTTATTTCCGCTGAAGGCATTAAGATGGATCCCGCTAAGGTCCAAGCTGTCATTGATTGGCCCGCCCCTAAGTCACGCATCGAGCTGCAGCGCTTTCTCGGCTTCGCGAACTTCTATCGTCGTTTCATCCGTAATTTCGGTCAGGTGGCAGCTCCTCTCACAGCCCTTACTTCTGTCAAGACGTGCTTTAAGTGGTCCGTTTCCGCCCAGGGAGCTTTTGATCTCCTCAAGAATCGTTTTACATCCGTTCCGTATTTCTCGGGTCATTAATCCTGTCGCAGTTCGACTTCTTCTTCCGCGATACCTTCGTCGCGTCCACCCGGTCTTCCATGTCTCCTGTATCAAGCCCGTTCTTCGCGCCCCCGCTCGTCTTCCCCCCCCCCCCATCCTTGTCGAGGGCGCACCCATCTACAGGGTCCGCAGGATTTTGGACATGCGTCCTCGGGGCCGTGGTCACCAGTACCTCGTAGATTGGGAGGGGTACGGTCCTGAGGAGAGGAGTTGGGTTCCCTCTCGGGACGTGCTGGACCGTGCGCTGATCGAGGATTTCCTCCGTTGCCGCCAGGTTTCCTCCTCGAGTGCGCCAGGAGGCGCTCGGTGAGTGGGGGGGTACTGTCATGTATTGTCATGTTGTGTCTTTCTGTCCTTTCCTTTCACCCTGTCTCCCTCTGCTGGTCGTATTAGGTTACCTTTTCTCCCCCGCTTTCCCCCAGCTGTTCCTTGTCTCCTCCTAACTACCCATTCACCCCGTTTCCCACCTGTTCCCTTTTTCCCTCTGATTAGGTCCCTATATCTCTCTCTGTTTTTGTTCCTGTCCTTGTCGGATTCTTGTTTGTTGTGTTTCATGCCTGAACCAGACTATCGTCATGTTTGCTGTAACCTTGTCCTGTCCTGTCGGAATCTGCCGGTCTGTCTGAACCTACCTATGTTTGGTTATTAAAGAAGCTCTGTTAAGTTAATTCGCTTTTGGGTCCTCATTCACTCACCGTGACAATTTCCACATAGAAAGGCTTGAAGTCCACACCAAGAATCTTATGAGATTTTTTTGCAACGCTCGCGCATGCGACGCGAGCGTTGTGGTCAGACTATTAGTTGTTGAAGAACGGATATTGATTGAACAAACCGTACACGGATCCCTAGGGTTTCAAGCTTTGGTTGATGTCGAATTTAATCTTCAAGTTATGTTGGTTCTCCATTTCAACCAAGTTGAAGTTTAAGATAAAGAATAGGACTAAATCAAATCACACTTTATTTAGAGTCCATTGAAAATTTTATTTGATTTAGTCTTATTCTTTAACTTTGAATTTTGGTTGAGATCGGTATGTTAATCCAACATATCAATTATTAATTTGTAGACAAACTGGAACTAAAGTCAGACTAAGTCAATGGCACAAAATAATGTATGCATCTCCTTCAAATTTTGATATTTGGTTACGTTGACAACCAAACCCAATCAATACCACTTTTGCAATACATTAAATAGCCTATTAACTTGTCGACAAGTTAACAAATTATATGTTGGATTCACGTCTCCTTTAAATGTGGATATTTGGTTGTGTTGTAAACCTTGCCCAATTCAATATAGCTTTTGTAATACAGTCCAATGTTCACGCTATTTATAATTATTTCAATTTTTGTACCTTTATTTAACTTGGCAAGTCAGTTAAGAAGACATTCTTATTTACAATGACGGCCTACCGGGGAACAGCAGGTTGAAACTTCTTGCGGATCAGTGGGACGCTACTGTCCCACCTGGCCAATATCTGGTGAAATTACAGAGCGCCAAATTCAAATCAAATTACTATAAATATTAAACTTTCATGAAATCACAAGTGCAATACATCAAAATAAAGCTTAACTTGTTGTTAATCCAGCCGCCATGTCAGATTTCAAAAAGGCTTTACGACAAAAGCAAACCATGCGATTATCTGAGGACAGCGCCCAGCACACAAATGCAGAACAAGTCATTTTCAAACAGGGAGTTGCGACACAAAAGTCAGAAATAGCGATATACTATATGCCTTACCTTTGAAGAGCTTCTTCTGTTGGCACTCGGTGCCAAAAGGTCCCAGTTACATTACAAATGGTCCTTTTGTTCGATAAACTCCTTCTTTATATCCATAAAAACTCAGTTTAGCTGGCGCGCTTCAGTCAATAATCCACTAGTTTTCCCTCCTTCAAAATGCACACAAAATGAATCCCAAACGTTACCAATTACTAATCCAAACAAGTCAATCAACTGTTATAATCTAACCTTAGGTACCCTAATACGCAAATAAATTATACAATTTAAGACGGGGAATCGTTATTGTCTTTACCGGAGAAAAATACCAAAGAACAAACTCTCATTCACTACAGCCAAAATGGGAGCCACCTAGAAAAACTACAATTTCTGTCTCTTTTTTCCAAAAACCAGGCTGAAACTCTTTCTAAAGACTGTTGACATCTACTGGAAGCCCTAGGAACTGCAATCGGGCACGATTTCGCCCTATTATAAAAGTGCCAGCCATTGAAATCAGTGGTAGGATGATTTATTTTTTGGGGGGAGGTTGTTTGTCATGGGGTTTCGCCTGGCATTTAAGTTATGTTATACTCACAGACATTATTTTGACAGTTTTAGAAACTTTAGAGTATTTTCTATCCAAATCTACCAATTATATGCATATCCTAGCTTCTGGGCCTGAGTAGAAGGCAGTTTACTTTGGGCTCGCTTTTCATCCGGATGTCAAAATACCACCCCCTATCCCAAAGAAGTTATTAACAGCGTTGTTTAGGGGCAGAACGACAGATTTTTTTTCAGTTACTGGCCCAACGCTCTAACAACCAGGCTACCTGCTGCCCCGCTATATTACAAACAAATGTAGCAGTTTTTATTCAAAGTAGGCCTAACACATCCGTGTCCACATTTCGGGTTACTGTAACTACAAAAGTCACATTATCTAATCATAGAAGCGTGCATGTTCAAGATACGGTAGCATGCAAAGGTTGCAGGTCTGTGGAGAAGTTCACAATATAAATATCTGTGCAGAATCTCAAACTACATTGATCACTTGCACTATGTACTTTTAATGTAATCTCTACTACATTCCAGATTATTTGGTTGTGCTATTAGATGAAGCAAAGTGAAAACACATTAAGTTGTCGTATAAATACAAAATATTTGACATTGCATTCCTATTTGAACTTTGCTGTGCTTTTGAATGGTTGATAGTTCAGTGATAACACATTTAGATGACAAAACCAAAAGTTTTCCATTGGAATTTGGTTGTGCTTTAAATGGTTGAAGGCATAGGAATAACATATTGGGAATTCAAGAGACTTCTGGTTGCCTTTTTAACATGGGTGAATAGAGGTTGAAATATCACTGATCAACATCTCAACCAAAAAGTACCCACATTTCCACATTGAACAAGATTGCTGCACCGGCGCAAGATGCCGCTACCGTAGGCCGCACTTCAGGACCTCAGACACCATTACATATCATAAGGCTTCACACAGTGGCCTGAAACTCATAGTTTACAGGCAACACCAGGCCTGCAAGTAGGGTTGCAAAATTCCACAAACTTTCCCCCAAAATGCTCCAGTAATCTTCCAACCAGGATATTTCGAAAAAGTACCAGAATTTTGCAACCCTAACTGTAAATCACATTATGCTGGCTTGTAACAGTTGACATTTGTATTCACCTGCAACCTGCATTCCTAATGACTGCCAGGGTAAAGAACAGTGGGAGGAAACTACCTAAGCCATTTAAACTGGAACAACCATTTCAGTAACGGGTGCAAAAATGTAATGACTGGATTGGTGTCCACATCAGCAACAAACCTGCATGGTCCAAACACACCAAGACAGTCGTGAAGAGGGCACGACAAAACCTATTCCCCCTCAGGAGACTGAAAATATTTGGCATGGGTCCTCAAAAGGTTCTACAGCTGCACCATCGAGAGCAACCTGACTGGTTGCATCACTGCCTGGTATGGCAACTGCTCGGCCTCTGACCGCAAGGCACTACAGAGGGTAGTGCGTATGGCCCATTACATCACTGGGGCCAAACTTCCTGTCAAACTTCCACCTCTATACCAGGCGGTGTCAGAGGAAGGCCCTAAAAATTGTCAGACTTCAGCCACCAACTGTCAGAGGACAAATCAACTGTTTTAGGAGCCTTGCACTATTGTTTTCACCATAAATTTTACCTCTTGGTGATGAAAAATAATGTTAACTTTTACTGCTATGCGGACAACACGCAGCTTTACATTTCGATGAAACATGGTTAAGCCCCAAAATTGCCCTCACTGGAAGCCTGTGTTTCAGACATAAGGAAGTGGATGGCAGCAAATGTTTTTCTTTTAAACTCGGACAAAACAGAGATGCTAGTTCTAGGTCCCAAGAAACTTACTCCTACCCTTCTTTCCGATTTGGCCCTTCCATACATACCTACACGTACGCTATGGTCACAAGACGCAGGCCTCCTTACTGTCCCTAGAATTTCAAAGCAAACAGCTGGAGGCAGGGCTTTCTCCTATAGAGCTCCATTTTTATGGAATGGCCTGCCTATCGATTTGAGAGACGCAGACTCGATCTCGACCTTTAAGTCTTTATTGAAGACTCATCTCTTCAGTAGGTCCTATGATTGAGTGTAGTCTGGCCCAGTAGTGTGAAGGTGCACGGAAAGTCACTGCAGCAACGAACCGCCCTTGCTGTCTCTGTCTGGCCAGTTCCCTTCTCTCCACTAGTATTCTCTGCCTCAAACCCTATTACAGGGCTGAGTCACTGGCTTACTGGTGCTCTTCCATGCCGTCCCTAGGAGGGGTGCGCCACTTGAGTGGGTTGAGTCACTTACGTGATCTTCCTGTCTGGGTTGGCGCACTCCCTTGGGTTTGTGCCAATTTTTCAGTTTTTGATTTGTTAAAAAACTTTGAAATATCCAATAAATGTCGTTCCACTTCATGATTGTGTCCCACTTGATGTGGATTCTTCACAAAAAAATACAGTTTTATATCTTTATGTTTGAAGCCTGAAATGTGGCAAAAGGTCGCAAAGTTCAAGGGGGCCAAATACTTTCGCAAGGCACTGTATGTAAATACTTTTTTTATTTTTTTATTTGTAAAATAAATATTAAATTAATTTCTGCTTTTTTATGATGGGATTGAGAGGGGGTCAATTTAATCAATTTTAGAATAAGGCTGTAATATAATGAAATTTGGAAAATGTCAAGGGGTCTGAATACTCATAAAGTATTGCTACATTTCATTTGCTCTGTTAAATCTACCCTTTGGAATTCGATAGCAACAATGAAGATGTGTAGTTATTAAAAGGTCTCAATAATCATTCTAACTAATCAAAGCACGTTTTATTTGTCACATGCACAAAATACAACTGGTGTAGACTTTATCATGAGGAATAAAATAAAATTCACAAGAATGGAGCTATATACTGTAAGTACTGGTACCAGATCAATGTGCAGTGGTATGAGGTGTTTGAGGTAGATGTGTACATTTGAAGTCGGAAGTTTACATACACTTAGGTTTGAGTCATTAAAACGTTCAACCACTCCACAAATTTCTTGTTAACAAACTAGAGTTTTGGCAAGTCAGTTAGGTCATCTACTTCATCATTTTTTCAATAATTGTTTACAGACAGATTAATTCACTTATAACTCACTGTATCACAATTCCAGTGGGTCAGAAGTTTACATACACTAAGTTGACTGTGCCTTTAAACAGCTTGGAAAATTCCAGAAAATTATGTCATGGCTTTAGAAGCTTCTGATAGGCTAATTGACATCATTTGAGTCAATTGGAGGTATACCTGTGAATGTATTTCAAGGCCTACCTTCAAACTCAGTGCCTCTTTGCTTGACATCATGGGAAACTCAAAAGAAATCAGCCAAGACCTCCACAAGTCTGGTTCATCCTTGGGAGCAATTTCCAAACGCCTGAAGGTACCACGGTCATCTGTACAAATAATAGTACGCAAGTATAAACACCATGGGACCACGCAGCCGTCAAACCGCTCAGGAAGGAGTCAGGAAGGAGTCTCCTAGAGATGAACGTACTTTGGTACGAAAAGGGCAAATCAATCCCAGAACAACAGCAAAGGACCCTGTGAAGATGCTGGAGGAAACAGGTACAAAAGTATCTATATCCACAGTAAAACAAGTCCTATGTCGACATAACCTGAAACGCCGCTCAGCAAGGAAGAAGCCACTGCTCCAAAACTACCATAAGAACGCCAGACTACAGTTTGGAACTGCACATGTGGACAAAGATCATACCTTGTGGAGAAATGTCCTCTGGTCTGATGAAACAAAAATAGAATTGTTTGGCCATAATGTCCATCGTTATGTTTGGAGGAAAAAGGGGGAGGCTTGCAAGCCGAAAAACATAATCCCAACCGTGAAGCGTGGGGGTGCTTTGCTGCAGGAGGGACTGGTGCACTCATAAAATAGATGGCATCATGAGGAAAGAAAATTATGTGGATTTATTGAAGCAACATCTCAAGACATCAGTCAGGAAGTTAAAGCTTGGTCACAAATGGGTCTTCCAAATGGACAATGACTTAAGGACAACAAAGTCAAGGTATTGGAGTGGCCATCACAAAGCCCTGACCTCAATCCTATAGAACATTTGTGGGCAGAACTGAAAAAACGTGTGCGAGCAAGGAGGCCTACAAACCTGACTCAGTTACACCAGCTCTGTCATGAGGAATGGGACAAAATTCACCCAACTTATTGTGGGAAGCTTGTGGAAGGCTGAAATAAATAATTCTCTCTATTATTATTCTGACATTTCACATTCTTAAAATAAAGTGGTGATCCTAACTGACCTAAAACATGGAATTTTTACTAGGATTAAATGTCAGGAATTGTGAAAAACTGAGTTTAAATGTATTTGGCTAAGGTGTTTGTAAACTTCCGACTTCAACTGTATGTATATGTGTTTGTGTTGTGTCGGTCTGTGTGTGTGTGTGTGTGTGTGTGTGTGTGTGTCATTTGTGTCATTTGTATGTGTGTTTATGTACTGTATGTGAATGTGTGTAGGTGTGTCAATGTACTGTGTATGAGTGAGTGTGCATATATTTGTTACTGTATATATAGTCTAATGATTATGTGTAGGGTCAGTGCAAGATAGAGTCATTGCAGATGGTTTGGGTAGATGGTAGCAGAGTGAACAGTCTATGGCTTGGATGGCTGGAGTTTTTGGCAATTTTTCGGGCCTTCCTCTTACACCGCCTGATATACAGACCCTGAATGGCAGAAAACTTGGCCCCTGTGATTTACTGGACTTTCCGCTCCACCCTCTGTAGCGCTTTGCGGTCAAGGCTGGTGTATTTGCCATACCAAGCGGTGATGCAGCCAGTCAAGATGCTCTTGATGGTGCAGCTGTATATCTTTTTAAAGCTTAAAAGTGCACATGCCAAATCTTTTCAGCCTGAGGGGGATGAGGCACTGACGTGTCCTCTTCCCGACTGTGCGGTATGTGGCCATGTTAGGTCCTTAATGATTTGGATGCAAAGAAACTTGAAGGACTCAAACCTCTCCACAACAGCCCCATCGATGTGGATGGGGGCATGCTCTCCTCTCTTTTGCCTATAGTCCACAATCAGCTCCTTGATCTTACTGACATTGAGGGAGAGGTTGTTGTCCTGGCACCACACTGCAAAGTCTCTGACCTCCTCCTTGTAGGCTGACTTATTGCCATCGGTGAGCAGGTCTATCAACATCGTGTCGTCGCAAACTTGATGATAGTGTTGGAGTCGTGTGTAGCCACGCAGTCGTGAGTGAACAGGGAGTACAGAAGGGGCTAAGCACGCACCCCTGAAGGGCCCACATGTTGAGGGTCAGCATGGCGGATGTTTTGTTGCCTACCCTCACCACCTAGGGCGCACCGTCAGAAAGTTCAGTGTCCATTTGCAGAGGGAGGTGTTTAATCCCGGTGTCCTTAGTTTAGTGGTGAGCTTTGAAGGCACTATGGTGTTGAACAGTGAGCTGTAGTCAATGAACAGCATTCTCACATACAATAGGTGTTCCTTTTGTCCAGGTGGGAAAGGACAGTGTGGAGTACAATAGAGATTGCATCATCTGTGGATCTGTTGGGGCAGTATGCGTATTGGAGTGGGTCCAGTGTGTCTGGGATGATGCTGTTGATGTGAGCCATGACCAGCCTTTCAAAGCATTTCATGGTTAAAGATGTGAGTCGGGCGATAGTCATTTAGACAGGTCACCATGGCGTTCTTGGGCATGGGGATTATGGTGGTTTGCTTGAAACATGTAGGTATTACAGACTGGGTCAGGGAGAGGTTGAACATGTCACTGTAGACACTTGCTAGCTGGTATGCTCTGAGTGTATGCTCTGAGTACTCATTCTGGTAATCCATCTGGCCCTGCAGCCTTGAGAATGTTAACCTGTTTAAAGGTCTTACTCACGTTGGCCACGGTGAGTATGATCACACAGTCATTTGAAACAGCTGGTGCTCTCATGCATGGTTCAGTGTTACTTGCCTTTTAGCGAGCACATAGAAGTCATCTCTTCTGTTAGGTTCTGGGAAGCTCGCAGCTGAGTTTCCCTTTTTTAATCCGTGATATTTTTCAAGCCCCGCCACATACGACGAGAGTCGGAGCCGGTGTAATAGGATTCCACCTTCCTCCTATACTGTCCTTTCAATTTGATGTCTCATCAGATGTGGTAGCGGGCTTTCTTACATGCGTCCATGTCCTTTTCCCATGTCCCTTTCCTTGTCAGCACAAACTCAACTGCTGACCTCCGTCTCAGCATCATGGATATTTATATCTTCTCCCATTTAGGAAGTTTATTAAATGGTTGCATGGCGGGTGTGGGGCAACTATTAGGCATTTCATTAGGGACTAATGAAAGGCTTTTGCCGACACCTCATCCTCATTCTCGGGCTTAACCCAACGCTGCCTCACACCGACTCTGACATGAAAAAAAATCCTCGCTCTAGCCTCCTAGGATTTCATATTCCAGTGTTTTCTTCTCTTTTAATGAATGCCTAGTTATACTGTATGGTTTAACTCTGACTCATTAGTGGAGAGAGCTTCACTATAGGTGCAGTATAGGAAATGTCCCCAAGGATATTAACTTCAGGATGTGGTGGAAACATAATGACTAGTTGAAAAGATGCTGAGATGATGTATGCTGTCTGGAGGGAGCTGTGTTTTAAGTAAGAGACTATTAGGAGAATATGCAATTGAATAAATTCCTTATTTCCTCTTGGAGGTATCGAATCTGATAATGTACGCACAGGCACGCACGCACGCACACAAAGACAGCTATGACTGAATTTTGCGGACTGTAACTACGGTGAGAGGGTACCCTTTCTCACTGATGAGATTCATGTGTGTGAGGGTGAGGAGGAGGAGGAGGAGAGGAGGAAGGGAGGAGAGTCAGCGAAGACAAGTCTCTGTGGACCCACTCCTCGACAAACACCCAGCCGTGCTGATGTCACAGGCATCATCTACGTGTGTGTGTGTGTGTGTGTGTGTGTGTGTGTGTGTGTGTGTGTGTGTGTGTGTGTGTGTGTGTGTGTAACTGAGAACTTGGTGGACTGTATATTCTTCAGGTTAGGTTTTATTTTATGAGTTCACTCCGTGTACAGAAGATTACAGGCGATTACAGGCGAGGTGGTTTAATGACACTGAAGGTTCACATTACGGGCACGGAACAACACAGTGTATGTAGTATGGATGGGCTAAGGCACTTAGTGGTATGGCATCTTGCCTCAACCAAACTTTGTTTGGTTCTGAAAAGGGAGGAAATAAAATTACAATAGTGAATGACATATACATCATACAATCTCCAATTCACATCTTTTATAAACAATATGCACGTCTAACATCTTATGCTATACATGACAATACAGTGCTAGGCTATACAAAGTCACTCCACTAATAAAGGATGAAAGGGGTCCCGTCGTGTACTACAAAGCTTTGCACCGCCATCTTCAGTACAGGGCTACAACTGCACAATGAACTTGAAATACCTCTACAAGGTTCACAATGAAATACACACATATTATCTATACAGTTATACAATTACAGGGCATGTAAAAAAGCACTGGGTGACAGGACACAATACGAATCCTAGGCTAAATGTCCAAAATAATTTGACAGGAGAGGCGGAGCTAGCAGGCTTAGCTAAAGTTGCTAGCTCGTGGTCGCTCGCGGTAGAAATGCCTAATTAGCATATCCATAAAATATGACAATATTGTCACCGAGTGCGTCTTTAAACATAAGCACCTGAAGGATATGAAATCTGTAGTTACATACTGTATCAACAAGGACGCACGCTGGCCTGGCTAACACAATGAAAAGCTAACTGGTGGAAAAACACAGGATGGCTGGAACTTTCTCTCACATGACTTCTCGCGAGCTGATCTTCTTCCATGAGCTGGAGATTGCCCAGCATGCTCTGCTCCACTTCACCAGTGGGTATATTCTACTATGATACCTACTATATCTCCACAGCCTTTTGTACAGTGTGAGTGCGTGCGAAGGTGGTACCATGAGTGCGTGAGTGTGTCTGCGTCTGCGTCTGCCTGTGTTCATTGGGCTCTAAAGTGCTCATCAGTCTTAGCTGATTGCCTCTAAATGTCTCAAATTGCACTCTCTTGTGTTCCTCTTGACTGTCAAGTGTCTATTCAATATTCTCTCCCTCCAGTGTCTGCCTCCATACTAGAATCAAAAGCTGATTATTCATTGAAGGTTTATCTCCACAGCTGAAATGACCTCCGTGGCTTCTCACCGCAGCCACCCTACCATGTTTATTTACAAATGTTTGAATACAGCTTTTTATGCTTGATTTCAAGCAGAGTTGGTCCACTCTGGAAAGTCACATGTTGTACAAGCTTTTGTAAAAGCCATTTTAATCTAGCTTCAATTGTCTTTTTTCATGACTGTGTTCTTGACTGAGTGTTACTGTTTAAAGCATGTCTGTCTGGATGGTTGCCCTCTTGTTTAGAGTTGTCAGGGATTGGGGGTTGGTGGGTGGTTTGCAGTGGATGGGTTGGTGGGGTGGCTAATATTATGGGGTGCGTGCCCTCGGCCAGTGAGCAGTCGATGACTGTGTGAGGATGTCTCCAGACAGCTGGGAGGCTGCGGGGCAGCCGTGGACATGGGCACTCCTCTTATGACCTTGCTGTCCAGGCTGTCTGTTCGCTGTCTGTCCGCTGTCTATAAAGCTGATCTGACAGCACTCTGCTTTGAGCACTGGGCCTACGTGTGAATGCACAGCCAGCAGGTCACAGACAGACAGACAGACAGACAGACAGACAGACAAGACAAGACGCTCCATTCACTCTTATGGTGTTCTGAGGATGATGACACTTGTCCTTCAGGATCAGTGTGAGATGTCACAATTTCAAGTAGATTTAAAAAATGTAATCTAGACAATAAGATCCAATAGGATCCAGGCTACTGAATGTGTGGGATATAGCATGCATGCACATGTAGCTGCCTTACCAGGCGATTAATGCTTCTAGACATTACCTGACTGTTAACCAAGGAAGTGATATTGTGAGAAATATTTACATTTTCACTTTAACCCCAAAAGCTCCAACAGAGGGAAATGTTGACCCAAATGGGTGGAAAGGTCATAATTTCAAAATCCTTTTTTTATCCTTCTGAAAATGTGGGACTTTGTCAAGCCACTAGTTGCAGACAAAAAAAACCTGCACGATTTACGATGATGTATGTGTTACTATGGAGGAATTAAAATCTCTCTGTTGTACTGTACACTAGTAGTGCATGGCTAATCTGGAAATGTTGACTCAATAGTGCACCAAATTTGGCACAGAGGTAGATTTATGTACCCGCCTTCAGAAAATATTCATACCCCTTGACTTAATCCACATTTTGTTGTGTTACAGCCTGAATTCAAAACGTGTAAAAATATATTTTTTTCTCACCCATCTACACACAATGCTCCATTATGACAAACTGAAAACAGGTTTTTAGAAATGTTTGCAAATGTATTGAAAATGCAATAGAGAAATATCTAATTGACATAAGTATTCACACCCCTGATTCAATACTTTCTTGAAGCACCTTTGGCAGCGTTTACAGCTGTGTATCTTTCTGGGTAAGCTCTTTCCAACATTTGCCTATTATTCTTTAAAATAATTCTTCACGCTTCTTTAAAAAATTCTTAAACCTCTGTCAAACTAGTTGTTGATCATTGGTAGACTACTACTTTCATGGCTTGCCATAGATTTTCAAGTATACTGAACAAAAATATAAACACAGCATGCAAACATGTCAACGATTTTACTGATTTACACTTCATATATGGAACTCAGTCAATCTAAATAAATTCCTTAGGCCCTAATCTATGGATTTCACATAACTGGGCAGGGGCACAGCCATGGTTGGGCTTGGGAGGGCATAGGCCCACCCACTTGGGAGCCAGGCCCACCCACTGGGAAACCAGGCCCAGCCAATCAAAGTTTTTTTTTTTTTCCACCACCGGTGGAAAAATAACCCAATTTTCATATCTGAGTAAAAGTAAAGATACCTTAAAAGAAAACAACTAAAGTAAAAGTCACCCAGTAAAATACTACTTGAGTAAAAGTCTAAAAGTAGTTGGTTTGAAAGTAAAAGTGTAAATTAGACAATTTTCCTGTCCTGCTAAGCATTCAAAATGTAACGAGTACTTTTGGGTGTCAGGGAAAATGTAAGGAGTAAAAAGTACATTATTTTCTTTAGGAATGTAGTGGAGTAAAATTAAAAGTTGTCAAAAATATAAATAGTAAAGTTAAGTACAGATACTCCCCAAAAATGACTTAAGTAGTACTTTACAGTATTTTTACTTAAGTACTTTACACCACTGTTTATTACAGACATAAATACTCCTCAGTTTATTCAGCTGTTCAGGTGAATGTCAGGTGAAGAAGCTGGATGTGGAGGTCCTGGGCTGGCGTGTGGTCATGTGGTCTGCGGTTGTGAGGCCGGTTGGACGTACTGCCAAATTCTCTAAAACGACATTGGAGGCGGCTTATGGTAGAGAAATTAACATTAAATTATCTGTCTACAGCTCTGGGGGACATACCTGCAGTCAGTATGCCAATTGCACGCTCCCTTAAAACTTGAGACATCTGTGGCATTGTGTTGTGTGATAAAACGGCACATTTTACTGGCCTTTTATTTTCCACGGCACAAGATGCACCTCTGTAATAATCATGCTGTTTAATCAGCTTCTTGATATGCCATACCTGTCAGGCGGATAGATTATCTTGGCAAAGGAGAGATGCTCACTAACAGGGATGTAAAGAGAGAAATAAGGTTAATGTGCATATGGAACATTTCTGGGATTTTTTATTTCATCTCATGAAACATGGGACCAACACTTTACATGTTGCGTTTTTATTTTTGTTCAGTATAGATTTAAGTCAAATCTGCAACTCGGTCACGCAGGAAATGGTGAAAAGCAGACTGTACCATGTTTTCCTCTAGGATTTTGCTAAACTCCATTCTGTTTATTTTTTTATTCTGAAAAACTTAACGAATTTAAGCATACCCAGAACATGATGCAGCCACCACTAAGCTTGAAAATATGGAGTTGTACTCAATGATATATTGTATTAGATTTGCCCCAAACATAACAGTTTGTATTGAGGACAAAAAGCTAATTGCTTTGCCACATTTTCTGCAGTATTACTAGTGCCTTTGCAAACAGGATGCACGTTTTGTAATATTTGTATTCTGTACAGGCTTCCTTCTTTTCCATTTGTTAATTAGATTGGTATAGTGGAGTAACTACTATGTTGTTGATCCATCCACAGCCATTAAAGTCTGTAACTGTTTTAAAGTCACGATTGGCCTCAGGGTGAAATCCCTGATCAGTTTTCTCCCTCTCTGGCAAATGTATCTTTGTACTGCCTAGGTGTGTTGATACGCCATCCACAGTGTAATTAATAACTTCATCATGCTGTAAGCAAAATTTGATGTCTGCTTTTTAAAATGTTTTACCCATCTCCCAATTGGTGCCCTTCTTTGCGATGCATCTCCCTGATCTTTTTGTTTGAATCTGTGTTTATTCAGTTCTCGACTGAGGGGCCTTATAGATAATTGTATCTGTGGGGTACAGAGATGAGATAGTCATTAGAAAATCATGTTAAAATAAACACTATTATTGCACACAGAGTGAGTCCGTGCAACTTATTATGTGACTTGTTAAGCACATTTTTACTGCTTAACTTATTTAAGCTTTCAAGACATTTCCGTTTTTCATTTTTAATCAACTTGTAAAAATGTTGATAAACATGATTCCACTTTGACATTATGGGGTATTTCATCCATTTTAAATACAGGCTGTAACACAGCAAAATGTGGAAAAAGACAAGGGGTGTGAATACTTGTGGCTCTGTAGATATGGAGCCACCCCTGATGTGGCCCAGGTGTGGGCCTCCCACTCCTATTTATTTTCTGGTTAGGGCCAGTTTGCACTGTTCTGTGAAGTTAGTAGTACACAGCGTTGTACGAGATCTTCAGTTACTTGGCAATTTCTCACATGGAATAGCCTTAATTTCTCAGAACAAGAATAGACTGACAAGTTTCAGAAGAAAGTTATTTGTTTCTGGACATTTTTAGCCTGTAATCGAACACACAAATGCTGATGCTCCAGATACTCAACTAGTCTATAGAAGGCCAGTTTTATTGCTTCTTTAATCTAATGATCAAATAGCCTTTTAATATGATAAACTTGGATTAGCTAACAATGTGCCATTGGAACACAGGAGTGAAGGTTGCTGATAATGGGCCTCTGTACGCCTTTGTTTCCAGATAGTCATTTATAGCATTAACAATGTATACACTGTATTTCTGATCAATTTGATGTTATTTTAATGGACAAAAAAATAGTTTTTCTTTAAAAAGCAAGGTCATTTCTAAGTGACCCCAATCTTTTGAACGGTGGTGTATGTGACCGAACGCTTCAATTCAGTCTTATGTAGCAACATTTTTACATTGGATAAAGAAGAGACTCAAAAATAGAGCTAAAAAATAGCATAGCATACACTGCAGTTGAGGAACGTAAAAGTAAGTCTGCTTTGAAAGGTGATAAACTTTTGAGAAAATGGACTTTGAATGTTTTTTTTTACACCTACAGGAGAACTCTTCTTTGTCTACACCCATTCAGCATCGTTCACACCCTCTTAAGAACATTTTTAAGCCTTAGCCCCACCCATCTCTTTAAGGGTGGACATGTGAGGCTATGTGGCAAATCTATGTTTATTTGTCACATGCACAGGATACAGAAGGCGAAAACGGTACTGTGAAGTTGTTATTTGCATGGTAGCAATATCAAAATATTTTATCAAATTTTTATCATTATTCAATGACTCTTACCCGACACACTTGTATAAATTGATGGGTCATGTAAAGGAAATTCTAGAACCACCCCCCAGCCACATCTACTAAGTGGATGGGTCACTATTGTCTAGACATGTACACATGTTCATGAAATACAATAGATGGCTGTAATCACCCGCAGACACCTGGCTAATTTGACGGGTCATGTAATAATCCTGCCGAAGTGGAGTCTTTTGCTTTGACATGTAGCTAGCTAAACTATGAACCAGCATAATCCCAACTCATACTACTACCAATACAAACATTGTCATAGCTGTAGTATGAATCTGCAGGTAGTTAAAGCTAACAAACGAGGTTCAATGTTAGCTAGCTAACATTAGGCTATAACTAGCAATGCAAATGGTTTCTGATTCAAATAATATTACTACACAGATCATACACATAACATTAGCTAGCGAGCCAGCAAGCTAACGTTTGCTAGCTAACTAACATTACGCTTTAACTTGCAATAAAAATGACTTTCTGACTAAATTTGAAACATATCTGAAAATGTTGCTAGACATGGATGAACGCTTCATGGCAGACTGTAACCATTTAATTCTGTTTTGTTTGTTTGGCCAGCGTTGTGTCAAGTCACTCCGGTTCATACTGACCATGGCGTGTTCAGAAAGTAGTCCATCACTTTTTCCAACTGACCTGTCGATAGTACCTGCTAAATTCAGTGCATCAATGTTGTTGAGAAAAGTAGTACAACTTTTGTAGTTCTCGATGGCTAATGCTATATCTTTCAAAAACAGTGCAGTAGAAAGGACTGACAACACATACTGAGCAGTTCTCGTTATAACGGAAGCATGCTATCTCCCGGCATGTCCAGTCCATCCATTATGTCAGCCAAGCATGGTTAGCGGGAACGTTCCTGTCTTTTCTGTGGCTAAACTAACTAGGCTCTTAATTAAAAATGTTATTCATATTTATGGATGTAGTACAAGTTTGTTATGAACCTTTCTGATTATAACCTTTTTCGGGCAAGACATATCTTCCATAGGTGGGGGAGTGGCAATCTTTACCAAGGATCACCTTTACCAAGGATCACCAAACAATTTGATTAGCTGGTTTGATTAGCATTTAACTTTCAAATAGCTCTTTGTTGACCGTTGCTGGGTGCTATCGTCCTCCATCAGGACCAGCCCGTACCCAGCCCGTACCCTACCTGCCCTAACGTCTCTCCTGGCCCCTTACAATGCCTGAATATGTCCTGCTAGGTGACCTAAACTGGGACATGCTTAAACCACCTGACCAAGTCCTAAAGCAATGGGACTCCCAAAATCTTTCTCAGATTATTAACAATCTCACAAGGTATGACTCCCAGAAAAGGCTACTCTCCTCAATGTTATCCTTTTTATTAGATTTTTTTTATTTCACCTTTATTTAACCAGGTAGGCTAGTTGAGAACAAGTTCTCATTTGCAACACCAACCTGGCCAAGATAAAGCTAAGCAGTGTGACACAGACAACAACACAGAGTTACACATGGAGTAAACAATAAACAAGCCAATAACATAATAAACAAGTCAATGACACAGTAGAAAAAAAGAAAGTCTATATACAGTGTGTGCAAAAGGCATGAGGAGGTAGGCACTAAATAGGCCATAGGAGCGAATAATGACAATTTAGCAGATTAACACTGGAGTGATAAATGAGCAGATGATGATGTGCAAGTAGAGATACTGGTGTGCAAAAGAGCAGAAAAGTAAATAAAATAAAAACAGTATGGGGATGAGGTAGGTAGATTGGGTGGGCTATTTACAGATGGACTATGTACAGCTGCAGTGATCGGTTAGCTGCTCAGATAGTTGATGTTTAAAGTTGGTGAGGGAAATAAAAGTCTCCAACTTCAGCGATTTTTTGCAATTCATTCCAGTCACTGGCAGCAGAGAACTGGAAGGAAAGACGGCCAAATTAGGTGTTGGCTTTGGGGATGATAAGTGAGATATACCTGCTGGAACGTGTGCTACGGGTGGGTGTTGTTATCGTGACAAGTGAACTGAGATAAGGCGGAGCTTTACCTAGCATAGACTTATAGTTGACCTGGAGCCAGTGGGTCTGGCAACGCATATGTAGCGAGGGCCAGCCGACTAGAGCATACAGGTCGCAGTGGTGGGTGGTATAAGGTGATTTGGTAACAAAACGGATGGCACTGTGATAGACTGCATTCAGTCTACATGCCCTTCGATTTGACACACTGAACTCTGTCTGCAAAGCAGTTGGTGAACCAGACAAGGCAGTCATTAGAAAAACCAGGGCTATTGAGTCTGCCGATAAGAATACGGTGTGAATTTGTGAATCATCACAAATGATCCTTATAGGTATCAGTCTGGTGTTTTCTGTTATGACCTTAGTGATCACTGTTTATAGCCTGTGTTCGTAATGGCTGCTCAGTGTAAAGACCTGTCCTGATTTGTCATAGACGCTTGCTAAAAAACTTTAATGAGCATGCCTTCCTGCATGAACTGACCTCTGTAAAATGGTATGGAATCAGCTTGATCCCCTCTGTCGAAGACACTTGGACCTTCTTTTTTTATATTTTCAGTGCTATTATTAACAAACATGCTCCATATAGAAAATAAGAATTAAAAACAGTTTCAGACCCTAGTTCGACTGTGATCTTGCAGAATTACTCCACCTCAAGAATTGCATGTGGTGAAAGGATCAGCACATGCATACTCAGGCTGACTGGCTCTCGTTCAGGCATATGAGAAATACTGTAAGTGCACTCAGGCTATCCAGATGGCCAAAGTTAGTGACTTTAAGGAGCAATTCTCTCTCTGTGGGTCTAACCCCAATAAGTTCTGTAAAACAGTTAAATACCTGAAGAATAAACCCTCCTCCTCACAGCTGCTCATGTCCCTTAATGTTGATGATGTGGTTGTTACTGGCAAGAAGCATATGGCTGAGCTCTCTAATCACCACTTCATTAAGTCAGAATTCCTATTTGACTCAGCCATGCCTCCTTGCCGTCCAATATTTCCTCATCTCCCACCCCTTCTAATGTGACTGTCCCCGATTCTTCTCCCTCTCTTTCCCCTGCCCCACTACAATGTTTCTCCTTTCAGGCCGTCACTGAGTCTGAGGTGTTAAAGGAGCTCCTGAAACTTAGACCCTTTCTTTTTTAAGGTTGCTGCCCCTATCATAGCCAAGCCTGTCTCTGACCTTTTGAACCTGTCTCTCCTTTCTGAGGAGTTTCCCATTGCTTGGAAGGCAGCCACGGTTCGTACTTTATTTTGCCCTGTTTATCAAAGTGTTGGAAAAACGTGTCAATAATCAACTGACTGGCGTTCTTGATGTTTATAGTATTCTCTCTGGTATGCAGTCTATTTTCCATTTTCCGGTTTTCTGTTATGTGTCACTGCAACCTTAAAGGTCTTCAATGATGTCACCATTGCCCTTGACTCTAATCAATGTTGTGCAGCTATTTTTATTGACTTGGCCAAAGCTTTTGATACGGTAGACCATTCCATTCTTGTGGGCAGGCCAAGAAGTATTGGTGTCTCTGAGGGGTCTATGGCCTGGTTTGCTAACTACTTCTCTCAAAGAGTGCAGTGTATAAAGTCAGAAAATCTGCTGTCTCAGACACTGCCTGTCACCAAGGGAGTGCCCCAAGGCTCAATCCTAGACGCCATGCTCTTCTCAATTTACATCAACAACATAGCTCAGGCAGTAGGAAGTGCTCTCATTCGTTTATATGCAGATGATACAGTCTTATACTCAGCTGGCCCCTCCCCGGATTTTGTGTTAAATGCTCTACAACAAAGCTTTCTTAGTGTACAACAAGCTTTCTCTTCCCTTAACCTTGTTCTGAACACCTCCAAAACAAAGGTAATGTGGTAAGAAGAATGCCCCTCTCCCCACAGGTGTGATTACTACCTCTGAGAGTTTAGAGCTTGATGTAGTCACCTCATACAAGTACTTGGGAGTATGGCTAGAAGGTACACTGTCCTTCTCTCAGCACATATCAAAGCTGCAGGCTAAAGTTAAATCTAGACTTGGTTTCATCTATCGTAGTTGCTCCTCTTTCACCCCAGCTGCTAAACTAACCCTGATTCAGATGACCATCCTACCCATGCTAGATTATGCAGATGTAATTTATAGATCAACAAGTAAGGGTGCTCTCGAGCAGCTAGATGTTCTTTACCATTCGGCCATCAGATTTGCCACCAATGCTCCTTTTAGGACACATCACTGCACTATATACTCCTCTGTAAACTGGTCATCTCTGTATACCCATCACAAGACCCACTGGTTGATGCTTGTTTATAAAATCCTCTTAGGCCTCACCTACCCCTATCTGAGATATCTACTGCAGCTCTCATCCTCCACATACAACACCTGTTCTGCCAGTCACATTCTGTTAAAAGTCCCCAAAGCACACACATCCCTGGGTCGCTCCTCTTTTCAGTTCGCTGCAACTAGCGACTGGAACGAGCTGCAACAAACACTCAAACTGGACAGTTTTATCTCAATCTCTTCATTCAATGACTCAATCATGGACACTCTTACTAACAGTTGTGGCTGCTTTGCATGATGTATTGTTGTCTCTACCTTCTTGCCCTTTGTGCTGTTGTCTGCACCCAACAATGTTTGTACCATGTTTTCTGCTGCTATCATGTTGTGTTGCCACCATGTTGTTGTCATGTTGTGTTGTCATTTGTTGCTGCCTTGCTATGTTGTTGTCTTAGGTCTCTCTTTATGTGGTGTCTCTCTTGTCTAGATATGTGTTTTGCCCTATGTTTATGTTTTATTTATTTATTTTTATTCCCAGCCCCCGTCCCCGCAGGAGTCCTTTTGCCTTTTGGTAGTAACTGACTTGTAACTGGTATCCAGTTACTTGCCTAGTTAAATAAACTTAAATATATATTTTTTTAATTAAAATGCAGGAGTGGCTTGTGGACAAGTCTATGAAAGTCCTTGAGTGTCCCAGCCAGAGCCCTGACTTGAAGCCGATCGAAAAACATTGGAGAGACCTGAAAATAGCTGTGCAGTGATGCTCCCCATCCATCCCGACAGAGCTTGAGAGGATCTGCAGAGAAAAATGGGACAAACTCCCCAAATACAAGTGTGCCAAGCTTGTAGTGTCATACCAAAAGAAGACTCAAGGCTTTAATAACTGCCAAAGGTGCTTCAACAAAGTGCTGAGTAAAGGGTCTGAATACCTTTGTAAAAATACATACTTCACAGAGGTTTAGATGGTACTATGATTCTCTACACTATACTTGCCTGTTTTGTCTCATAAACAAAAATTAGGTGAACTTTTCAAATTTTAGCAACCAGAACATGCCAGAACGATTTCTGCGTTGTGCATCTTTAAAAATGAAATAGAGTCACTGTTTTTATTGAAGTAATTCCAAAGGTTAGGTTTAACAGAGCAAATGAAATGTGACCATACTTTATCATTCGGAAAGTATTCCCTTGAATTTTCCCACATTTTGTTACGTTACAGCTTTATTCTAAAATGGATTCAATATTTTTTTCTTCTCATCAATCTACACAAAATACCCCATAATGACAAAGCAAAAACATGTTTTTATTTTTGGGGGCAGATTTATATATATATATTAAAAAAAGTGGAAATATCACGTTAAAAAAATGTACGATACGTATTGCAGCTGTAAGTGGATATTTCTCAACAATCATTCTCACGGCAGCACATTTGTAATATTCGGTGACAAATAACTAAGCAGGGCCGGGCTTAGTTAAAACCCTGGAAGGGAGACCAAAGGGTAGCTGTAAATAGATGACTTCTCCAGTAGGAGGTGCTACCCAGCCTATTGTTCTTTTTCTGATAGTGGATATAACGTTGAAGACGTTGATGATCCCATTATATCTTCATGGTAACCATATTTTAGCATATCACTCTCCTTTAAAAGTACAAATTCAACATATTTTATACAAGGTTTGTCTTTGCTAAAATATGGTTACCATGATGATATAATCCTGTGGTACAGTGCCTTGCGAAAGTATTCGGCCCCCTTGAACTTTGCGACCTTTTGCCACATTTCAGGCTTCAAACATAAAGATATAAAACTGTATTTTTTGTGAAGAATCAACAACAAGTGGGACACAATCATGAAGTGGAACGACATTTATTGGACATTTCAAACTTTTTTAACAAATCAAAAACTGAAAAATTGGGCGTGCAAAATATTCAGCCCCTTTACTTTCAGTGCAGCAAACTCTCTCCAGAAGTTCAGTGAGGATCTCTGAATGATCCAATGTTGACCTAAATGACTAATGATGATAAATACAATCCACTTGTGTGTAATCAAGTCTCCGTATAAATGCACCTGCACTGTGATAGTCTCAGAGGTCCGTTAAAAGCGCAGAGAGCATCATGAAGAACAAGGAACACACCAGGCAGGTCCGAGATACTGTTGTGAAGAAGTTTAAAGCCGGATTTGGATACAAAAATATTTCCCAAGCTTTAAACATCCCAAGGAGCACTGTGCAAGCGATAATATTGAAATGGAAGGAGTATCAGACCACTGCAAATCTACCAAGACCTGGCCGTCCCTCTAAACTTTCAGCTCATACAAGGAGAAAACTGATCAGAGATGCAACCAAGAGGCCCATGATCACTCTGGATGAACTGCAGAGATCTACAGCTGAGGTGGGAGACTCTGTCCATTGGACAACAATCAGTCGTATATTGCACAAATCTGGCCTTTATGGAAGAGTGTCAAGAAGAAAGCCATTTCCTAAAGATATCCATAAAAAGTGTTGTTTAAAGTTTGCCACAAGCCACCTGGGAGACACACCAAACATCTGGAAGAAGGTGCTCTGGTCAGATGAAACCAAAATTGAACTTTTTGGCAACAATGCAAAACGTTATGTTTGGCGTAAAAGCAACACAGCTCATCACACTGAACACACCATCCCCACTGTCAAACATGGTGGTGGCAGCATCATGGTTTGGGCCTGCTTTTCTTCAGCAGGGACAGGGAAGATGGTTAAAATTGATGGGAAGATGGATGGAGCCAAATACAGGACCATTCTGGAAGAAAACCTGATGGAGTCTGCAAAAGACCTGAGACTGGGACGGAGATTTGTCTTCCAACAAGACAATGATCCAAAACATAAAGCAAAATCTACAATGGAATGGTTCAAAAATAAACATATCCAGGTGTTAGAATGGTCAAGTCAAAGTCGAGACCTGAATCCAATCGAGAATCTGTGGAAAGAACTGAAAACTGCTGTTCACAAATGCTCTCCATCCAACCTCACTGAGCTTGAGCTGTTTTGCAAGGAGGAATGGGAAAAAATGTCAGTCTCTCGATGTGCAAAACTGATAGAGACATACCCCAAGCGACTTACAGCTGTAATCGCAGCAAAAGGTGGTGCTACAAAGTATTAACTTAAGGGGGCTGAATAATTTTGCACGCCCAATTTTTCAGTTTTTGATTTGTTAAAAAAGTTTGAAATATCCAATAAATGTTGTTCCACTTCATGATTGTGTCCCACTTGTTGTTGATTCTTCCCAAAAAAATACAGTTTTATATCTTTATGGTTGAAGCCTGAAATGTGGCAAAAGGTAGCAAAGTTCAAGGGGGCCGAATACTTTCGCAAGGCACTGTAGAAATTTCAACCTCATAACAACAGTTAATGACGTTTTTCAAACCCAATGTATTTGGTATGTAGATTCCCCATCACAATACGTTGACAAATTACGTTGGAACAACGTTGATTCAACCAGTTTTTGCCGAGTAGGAAATTACGTCCAAGCATCCTTTTCTCATTTATCTGTTTAATAACTTTCTTTCCCCACATGTAGGGGAAGAAATGCCACTCTAATCCCTAACACAATATCCTAGACATAGTGGACTTTTCAGAATCCAGATATAATAGAAGGAGGGAATGATATTAAAGAGATCTCTTATCGTGTAATTGTTGGTGGCAGGGGACTGTTTAGCACGAGGACTCGAGTGGAGGTTATTGCTGTCACATATATGGGCATTATATTGGCAACACACAGCCACAACAATAGCTATTTACAGACTAAAGGCCCAAGAAAAGACATGGCTAAAGAGCTTGATGGTATTTGTTCCCATTTTTGGTAATTCTAATATCAGATCTATTTATTGGCTGTATTTTATCTCCTATTATTGTGTAGAAATGTAGACATTTCAAAATGTCTTTATACTGTCAGAGTTAAAAACCTCTTAAGGATCGGGCACTTTTTTTCATACCCAAATCTAACTGCCTATAGCTTAGGACCGGAAGCAAGGATGTGCATATTCTTGACACCATTTGAAAGGAAATTTGTGGAAATGTGAAATTAATGTAAGAGAATATAACACATTAGATCTGGTAGAAGATAATACAAACAAAAAAAACATGCGTTTTCTAGATATTTTTTTCATCATCTTTGAAATGCAAGAGAAAGGCCATACATTCTGATAAGAGTCGAGGTGTAATCTGGATTTTGGCCAACAGATGGCCGCAGTTTGTGTGCAAAGTTTCAGACAGATCCAGTGAAGAATTACATGACTATACAATATTTTGTATCAAGTCTGCCAGGAGTTTCCTCAAATGTGCCGAATTGGTCAATTGATACATTTTCAAGTACATAACTATGGATAACATACAAAAATTCTATGGTAATAAAAAATGTAAGTTTACACACTCCCAGGAATGTCATACATGATGGATCATTAGCTTATTCACTAACTTTCACACATCTAGATGGCCGGGCAGGGTGGATGTGGAGCCAGAGACAGCAGTGGGATCGAACTGTAAACCTCAGTTCCTACATTTGACTATAAAAATAGATTTTATCAAACAAAACAATGCTAGATTTTATCTCTGTCACCCTCAGGATGAAAAAAATCAGAGCAAGATTACAGAATGTAAGTACATTATTAACCTTCAGAGGTGAACGCATCAAATCAGTTGCCGTGATAAAAGTGTTTTGTTGTTGTGCACTCTCCTCAAACAATAGCAAGGTATTTATTCACTGTAATAGCTACTGTTAATGGGACACTGCAGTTAGATTAACAAGAATTTAAGCTGTCTGCCCATATAGATGATGTCTATGTCCCGGAAAGTTGGCTGTTGTATACAACGTCATTCTAGTCACATTAGTGCACGTTAGCAACAAACGTCCCGGTTTAGGGACACCAATCCCGTAGTTAACCAGATAACTCAAGTAACTTTTTGTAACTTTTTTTTCTTTTGATTAATCGCATTGTCTGAAAGCGTTCAAAATACACTGAAAACATCCCAAATACATCATCTAAACAGCTAACAACAACAATGCAATGTAAAAGCAAGTTAACATTGAGGTAAAAAAAAAGTATGTTTTCTCAATTGACTTAATTTTGCTAACTGTTCATTTAGACAAAATCAAGACATAAATATTCTTGTTGTGTTTTTTGTATCTTAATTTGAACAAATTGAGAATTTGTGATAAATCGTGGTCACAGTAAATCCTGCAATAAACTCAATAAAAAATATATATTGTTTGACATCTGTCATTTATACAATGGGCGATTCATAAAACAATTGCCTTAATAGCTTTAAAGGTATCAATAGCATTGTAGTCTCTACTGTCATAATATGTGTTACCCATTCTGTTTTCTTCTTGAAAGTAGCAGCTTTCGCCTTATTACGAAGCACAGGAGCTGGAGGCCTCCATGAAGACTGGCTGTCAGGTGACAAGTGCCATTGTGCCAGCTCTGTCACCCCCTGTCCCCTCCTGCCACCATCACACCACACACACGTGTGCACACACCCTTCTCTTAGTCACATGTCAATTTAAAGCACAGTTTACCTTATAAGTATTCACCAGCTGCAACTGGTGTTTTGGTAGACATCCGAGGGGAACCATCAAATAGTCTCTTCCACTGGCTCTCACTGAGCCGGAGAGAGAGACACCGCCACTGCACACCACCAACAGTATTACCTTTATACTGCTTGAAATGCATAATCCCCAGTTGAAATTAAACTCATTCCCACAGAAAACACCCGGTCAGCAGGTTAAACACATCTCCCATGGCAGAGGCCAAAAGGGATTTCATTCCAGAGAAATTGACCATCATGGGAATTGACATGTTCTTTGGCTTGGGGGGTAAATCAGTGGGAAATATCATTCCATTGAAATTTACAATCAAAGATTGCGTCTGGGTATGCTTTAACCTGAAGTTTCATCATGACGGATACTGAAAATCCTTCAAGCAAGAAACACAGTCACTGCTCATGTACAGGGGAGAAAATAATGACATTCTACAGATGTAGGATCTTAATTTGATCACTCATTATTTTCTGAGAATTTTTCTCCCCAGCAGGAAATGCAAATGTGTAGTGTATTCAAGGTTTAGAAAGACTTCTAAAGTTTGTAGTTTCCACTTTAAAAAGTCAGGCTGGATTTGCCCTAATGAAAAATGTAGAAACCCCTATGAAAAATGTTGATTAATTATCATCAGTGGTGTAAAGTACTTAAGTAAAAATACTTTAAAGTACTACTTAATGAGTTTTTTGGGGTATATGTACTTTACTTTGTTATTTATATTTTTGACTACTTTTACTTTTACTTCACTATATTCCTTAATAAAATAATATACTTTTTAGTCAATACATTATCCCTGACACCCAAAAGTTACATTTTGCATGCATAGCAGGACAGGGAAATGGTTCACTTCACACACTTATCAAGAAAACCTCCCTGGTCATCCCTACTGCCTCTAATCTGGCAGACTCACTAAACACACATAGCTCGTTTCTAAATTATGAAATTCAAATTGTGCGGTCTGGTTTACTTAATGTAGGGAATTTGAAATGATTTATACTTATACTTTACATAATAATTCACATTTCCTGTGGCTGCAGGAGTATTTTCCTGCTGTAGCAAACTGGCTCAAATTAAGATCATACATCTGTGAAAACAAGGGAAAGGGAGAATAACGTTCTGGTAAATAATCCATCAATATAAATGTAGTACAGTTTTTTTCAATTGCTAACATGCATTGGTCAAAACTGAAGTCACATTGTCAAACCTCTTCACACAGTCAGCAAACCAGAAGTGTATGTAGACATAACTGTGAATCATTTTTCATTGCTTTCACACAAAATGCAGTCAATGACCACATTCTCCGAAATACATGAACTCTTTTCTCATTCATACTCCACCACCTGCAAAACTATATACGTATTCGCAGCACATGTTTTCAAAACTGTTAAAAACACATTCAAAACAGAATGATGGCAAATGTCGTGCATTTCTGCAGTAACTAGATTGAAACATATAGAACATCTCAGCAGAATATTTAATAATTCCAAACACAGCTGATTGCAATTTCAGCTGAAAGCCTACCCAAGTGTCCTGTTTTTAGTCTCATTACCAAACAGACAAAAGAGTACGGCTTAGGAAACATGGATCAAGGAAGAAAGGTTGGGAAAGAAGATTGGCAGGGAGAGGGAGAATGCATGGAGGACAAAGGAGAGGAAGACCAAGAGCGGGGGTCTCTGATGAGATAAGGGCCACAATTATTGACCGTGTTGTAAACCGTGGTCTCTCTTTGAGAGAGGCCGGTTAAAGGGTGCAACCAAATCTGCAGCATATTGATTGTTTTCTGTTTTTCAGTAGGATCCAAAGGTTGCCTCCCATAGGAGGGAGAGGCAGAAAATTATCAGATGTGCAGGAAAATGCCATTGTTGACATGGTAATTGGCAACAATGCAATATAACTGCGGGAAATTCGGGACAGAGTGCTGGCAGACAATATCACTTTTGGGAATGTGAATATGGTCAGCACAACGACAATTGCCAGGGTCCTAGAGAAACATAAAATTACATGAAACCCAAACCGGCTGCGCGCGTGCGCCATCGTGCATAAATTAATTTTGTCCCCCCACACCAAACGCGATCACGACACCCAGGCTAAAATATCAAAACAAACTCTGAACCAATTACATTCATTTGGGGACAGGTCGAAAAGCATTAAACATGTATGGCAATATAGCTAGCTAGCTTGCACTTGCTAGCTAATTTGCCTTATTTAGCTAGCTTGCTGTTGCTAGCTAATTTGTACTGGGATATAAACATTGAGTTGTTATTTTACCTGAAATGCTCAAGGTGCTCTACTCCGACAATTAATCCACACATAAAACGGTCAACTGAATCGTTTCTAGTCATCTCTCCTCCTTCCAGGCGTTTTCTTCTTTGAACTTATATGGTGATTGGCATCTAAACTTTAGTATTACCATGACGATAGACAACACAGTCTATCTTTCTATCACCCACATGGGTTTAACCAATGAGGAGATGGTACATGGGTATCTGCTTCTATAAACCAATGAGGAGATGGGAGAGGCAGGACTTGCGCCGCGATCTGCGTCACAAATAGAATTGACTTCGATTTTAGCCCTTGGCAACGCAGACGGTCGTTGACGCGCGCGAGCAGTGTGGGTGCAATAATTGAATAACATAGATTACTACATTTATTTTGCAACACTCGCGCACGTGACGCGAGTGGTGTAGTCAGGGTGTAAGGATGAAGCAGTTGTACACTGTACCCTTTGAGAGAAACGGTGAACGTGTGAAAGAACTCCGGTATCAATACAGTGGGGAGAACAAGTATTTGATACACTGCCAATTTTGCAGGTTTTCCTACTTACAAAGCATGTAGAGGTCTGTAATTTTATAATAGGTACACTTCAACTGTGAGAGACGGAATCTAAAACAAAAATCCATAAAATCACATTGTATGATTTTTAAGTAATTAATTTGCATTTTATTGCATGACATAAGTATTTGATCACCTACCAACCAGTAAGAATTCCGGCTCTCACAGACCTGTTAGTTTTTCTTTAAGAAGCCCTCCTGTTCTCCACTCATTACCTGTATTAACTGCACCTGTTTGAACTCATTACCTGTTTAAAAGTCACCTGTCCACACACTAAATCAAATCAAATCAAATGTATTTATATAGCCCTTCGTACATCAGCTGATATCTCAAAGTGCTGTACAGAAACCCAGCCTAAAACCCCAAACAGCAAGCAATGCAGGTGTAGAAGCACGGTGGCTAGGAAAAACTCCCTAGAAAGGCCAAAACCTAGGAAGAAACCTAGAGAGGAACCAGGCTATGTGGGGTGGCCAACCGCTCCACAATGGCCAAGACCAGAGAGCTGTGTAAGGACATCAGAGTCAAATTGTAGACCTGCACAAGGCTGGGATGGGCTACAGGACAATAGGCAAGCAGCTTGGTGAGAAGGCAACAACTGTTGGCGCAATTATTAGAAAATGGAAGAAGTTCAAGATGACGGTCAATCACCCTCGGTCTGGGGCTCCATGCAAGATCTCACCTCCTCAATGATCATGAGGAAGGTGAGGGATCAGCCCAGAACTACACGGCAGGACCTGGTCAATGACCTGAAGAGAGCTGGGACCACAGTCTCAAAGAAAACCATTAGTAACACACTACGCCGTCATGGATTAAAATCCTGCAGAGCACGCAAGGTCCAAGCCCATCTGAAGTTTGCCAATGACCATCTGGATGATCCAGAGGAGGAATGGGAGAAGGTCATGGGGTCTGATGAGACAGAAATATAGCTTTTTGGTCTCCTTCCTCAGTAAGAGCATTGAAGATGGGTCGTGGCTGGGTCTTCCAGCATGACAACAACCCGAAACACATAGGAGTGGCTCCGTAAGAAGCATCTCACGGTCCTGGAGTGGCCTAGCCAGTCTCCAGACCTGAACCCAATAGAAAATCTTTGGAGGGAGCTGAAAGTCCGTATTGCCCAGCGACAGCCCCGAAACCTGAAGGATCTGGAGAAGGTCTGTATGGAGGAGTGGTGCAGTGTGTGCAAACCTGGTCAAGAACTACAGGAAACGTATGATCTCTGTAATTGCAAACAAAGGTTTCTGTACCAAATATTAAGTTCTGCTTTTCTGATGTATCGAATACTTGCGATAAAATGCAAATTAATTACTTAAAAATCATACAATGTGATTTTCTGGATTTTTGTTTTAGATTCCGTCTCTCACAGTTGAAGTGTACCTATGATAAAAATGACAGACATGCTTTGTAAGTAGGAAAACCTGCAAAATCGGCAGTGTATCAAATACTTGTTCTCCCCACTGTATTTCCAGGTAAGATGTCTGTTCAATAACCAAACAGGGTACCTACACATAATGTAAAGTACTGTAAAACTGTGGATGTACTGTATTTTAGAGAGTAATGGAGATGGAAGCAAGGCAAACTGCACATACATTCATCTTTGTGGATGAACCTGGATTCAACCTGGCAAAAACACGCCGCAGGGGAAGAAATGTGACTGGACAGAGAGCAACCGTGGATGTCCCAGGCCAGAGTGGAGCAAACATCACAATGTGTGCAGCACTGTCCAATGATGGTTTGCTGTTACACAAACCACTCATTGGCCCCTACAATACAGAGAGGCTCATTTATTTTCTGGATGACCTACATAATTGACTTGTGCCAGCAGAAGAGAGAGAGGCAAGAATCTCCCCTACCTTCATTGTTGTGTGGGATAATGTGGCATTCCACCACTCTGCTGCAGTCACAGACTGGCTTTCTGCACATCCCAAGATGTCAGTACTATTCCTGCCTCCATACTCCCCCTTCCTAAACCCCATAGAGGAGTTTTTCTCTGCGTGGAGGTGGAAGGTTTATGACCACCATCCACATGATGTCCTTACTGGATGCCATGAATGCAGGGTGTGGAGACACTTCTGAAGACTGTCGGGGTTGGATTAGACATTCCAGAAGATACTTTCCAAGATGCTTCAGAGACGAGATAAGACGGTGGAAGTTGATGAGAACTTGTGGCCAAATGCAGGACGGAGAACTAGAACCCTCACAGTACTGTACAGTATGAGTGATTATACTATACATGTTGATGAGAACTAGAACCCTCACATTACTGTACAGTATGAGTGATTATACTATACATGTTGATGAGAACTAGAACGCTCACATTACTGTACAGTATGAGTGTAATACTATACATGTTGATAAGGACTAGAACCCTCACAGTACTGTACAGTATGAGTGATTATGCTATACATGTTGATGAAAACTAGAACCCTCACAGTACTGTACAGTATGAGTGATTATATTATACATGTTGATGAGAACTAGAACGCTCACATTACTGTACAGTATGAGTGTTATACTATACATGTTGATAAGGACTAGAACCCTCACAGTACTGTACAGTATGAGTGATTATACTATACATGTTGATGAGAACTAGAACCCTCACAGTACTGTACGGTATGCGTGATTATACTATACATGTTGATAAGGACTAGAACCCTCACAGTACTGCACAGTATGAGTGATTAGACTATACATGTTGATGAGAACTAGAACCCTCACATTACTGTACAGTATGAGTGATTATACTATACATGTTTATGAGAACTAGAACCCTCACATTACTGTACAGTATGAGTGATTATACTATACATGTTGATGAGAACTAGAACCCTCACAGTACTGTACAGTATGAGTGTTATACTATACATGTCGATAAGGACTAGAACCCTCACAGTACTGTACAGTATGAGTGTTTTTTTTGTAATTATTATTGCCGCCATGGAATTTCAGGATTTTTTTTTTAGTTTCAACTTCTTATTTTTCACAGATAAATTACTATATGCAAAGATATAGAACAAATAAAGGCTATTGAAGCAAATTGCTGTTTTTCTGATTCATTCTTGTTCCATATACTTTAGTACCGTCAATAACGCGAAAAGGTGTTATTCTTATTCTATAATGAAATGCTGATTTATGTGAAATCATTCAAACTTCAAAGAAAAGTCCATAATTTATGTAATGCTCCCTGTTTGTGTGTTTAAGTCAGTGTGTTATGAATGACAATGTATGCTTTCTGAGTAAGAATTGTTGCCAGTGTTATGGTTGAACAAGTTTATTTGGAGACCTGTATGAAGTGTTTTGGTGCTTTGAGTGAGATCAACTGTTTGGCCAGATGCATGTTGATAATGCAGACTCGGTATTGACTGATGCTTGTAAGCAATTGAAAAAAACGAATGAGTTTCTAGTGATGAATAACACAGATATTTTCCATCTGAGCATGTGCGCTGTGGCTCTGAGAGGCCTAGGGTAATTGGGAGGCTGAAGTAGACTTGTTGATTGCTTTATTTCCTGTGTGTGTCTGAAGGTGGCTCCACAGTTAACACCAACCATCTAGACACTGGTGGTGTGCTGTGGTCTCTCTCTCTCTCTCTCTCTCTCTCTCTCTCTCTCTCTCTCTCTCTCTCTCTCTCTCTCTCTCTCTCTCTCTCTCTCTCTCTCTCTCACTGAGTTTCCCTCAGCTGTACTGTGTGTGTGTGTGTGTGTGTGTGTGTGTGTGTGTGTGTGTGTGTGTGGTGTACACTCTCAGAAAAAAGGGTACGGTTAGGGTACAGTGTTCCTTGGGGTACAAAAATAAAATATACTCTACACATAATTTACCTTCAGAGGTACACTTATGATCTCACATGGTACTGTTATGTAGGCCAGAGATCACGTTAGTCATTTTATGTGTGGGAGTGAGCTTGGGCGATGTCAGATTTTTTTTAAGCAGCGCACCTTTTGGTAACACTATACTTTAACGTTTCATGCGTTCCAAGACTCCCAAATAGCAACACACACAAGCAGATGTTTTCTTGTTTTCATTTTGTGGTGAAAGCTAAGAAGAATCAAGTTCTTGTCGTCTTCCCTTGCTAGCTAGTTGAGGGGTATACTCCAAAGCAGGAAAAATTTGTTAGCCAGCTAACTTGCCTAAATATTCTGAAACAACTGTTTTATTCTTCAGCAAGATATGCTTGAGATGGGAATAGTCTAATTGAGTCAACAACCAAAAACGCATATCAAAGTTTAGCTTTCTTCATGAACCTGAAATTCTGTAGTTTTTTTGTTTTGTTATCAAAGTTAGCTGGCTTACTCAATGTTACTTGTTGTTTATCAAAGTTAGCTGGCCTATTCAATGTTACTGATTCGTAGTATAGGCTATCCCTCTGGATAAACATAGCCTGCAAGCTAGCCTTTTAGCTTCCCACATCTCCATGTGAAATAATCAGATTGATAATGAAATTATTTGCCCTGGCAAATATTCTTATACTTCCAAGTGTAACCTACATTATCCCAGTTTGATATGCTGCTTGAATGTATTCGCTCCCATAACAGCTAAAAATAGATTGCAATGATTTTTCCTGGCAGAGAAAAAAGCACATGGCTACAACTGTTTTTACTTTTTCAAAATAGCCTAGAATCATCACTTCTTAACAAGATACCTTTTGGGAGATTCTAATAAGGCTACAATGTTGTTTGGTTTGTTGTTTGAACAGTTGCTGAGATTATATCTGGTTATAAATGCAAAATAGGCTGATTTATTTGATGCAGTAGTCGAATGCCGACAGCGGCAGACTGGGACCAAAAGTCAGCCCTGGCATTTCTAATGTACCAACCAACTTTTTTCCTTGAGGCTCGCATACCGAACCATTTCTTTCCTTGAGGCCCGCATACCGAACCATTTCTTTCCTTGAGGCCCGCATACCGAACCATTTCTTTCCTTGAGGCCCGCATACCGAACCATTTCTTTCCTTGAGGCCCGAACACCGAACCATTTCTGTCCTTGAGGCCCCCGCACCAGACCATTATTTTCTTTGAGGCCCCATTATTAGCCAGATAATGATCCATTTGTGCAACAGAAAAAACAAGTTAGACAGGTCCACTGGGCTAAAAGTGGCCAATCCACTCCTGAATGCCAAGCTAAACCAAGACAGGGCAATCTTGAAGTTGTGATTTTTAAGTTGATTGGTGACAACAACATAATTGACATGTGTGACTCGTTTCAGGAAACTAGGCGTATGTCACACTTCACTAGTTCACAGGAGAGGCATTTGAATGTAAACATTTATTTATTGATCAAAATGCGTTTTTTGGCAGAAATACCTTCTGGAACATGAGAACATTCATGTGCCTTAACATCAGTATTCAAAACACTCTTCCTTAACCACGTCTCAGTAATGACCAACACATCTGGATTGGAGGTGTGAACCCACACTTTCAATTTATTCATTTTAGGTAATAAGCTTCTTGTGTTAACGTGCAGAAAACCCTGGCTTTTACTACAGCAGAAATCAGTGAAGCAGATAGTGTACCAGTCAGAATTGGGGCTAGCAACAGTAGATGGGCTAGGGTGTACATGCACATTTCCAGATATCATCAACAGTAATACAATCAAGGCATCTGAATGTGCATCAGATGGCAACAAGATCATATTATACTGCAATTTCATCAGGTAGCATGAATACAAAGCCGGCAAGAGGTGGTTAGGGTCGTTGTCCTGTTGGAAGGTGAATGGTGCCAGGTTCCTCCAGACGTGACACTTGGCCTTCAGGCCAAAGAGTTCAATCTTGGTTTCATCAGAGAATCTTGTTTCTCATGTTCTTTAGGTGCCTTTTGGCAAACTTCAAGCGGACTGTCATGTGCCTTTTTGAGTGTGGCTTCCGTCAGGTCACTCTACCATAAAGGCCTGATTGGTGGAGTGCTGCAGAGAAGGTTGACAGAGTTCCACTCCTATCAGTTAAAAACATGCAGAAGCATCTCCAGTGGGCACGTGATCACCAACACTGGACAATATATAGTCTGTAGAGAATTTACAGATGGACTATCCAAATAAAGTGTTACCTTATTTTATACTTATCCCCCAGCCTCCCCACCCATTCTTCACTTGACTTGTCTCCGCTTTTGACTTTGCCCACATTAATCACTGTTATGACTACTGATAAGAGGCTTTTCTTCAGAGGGAGCATATGTTTAAAGTAATGGTTCAATTCATTATGATATGTTATTGTCTCACCTAGCTATTTTAAGATTAATGCACTAATTGTAAGTCACTCTGGTTAAGAGTGTCTGCTGAATTACTTAAATGTCAAATGTAATGTTCATAAGTGGGATTAGTGTTGGCTTGAATGGTCCACTGAACAATAGCTCATTCTTTTTTTTTTTCATTAGATGAAATGAAGGTCTCTGCTAAGTTATTAAGCTTAGTGTGTGTGTGTGTGTGTGTGAGAGAGAGAGACTAAAGTGCTCTGACCTTCTCCCCATTTACACATTTTCTCAGGCTCCCAGTGACATCCTTTACCAGTTTCCTGTATCCATGGTGACGGGGAGATTTGTCCAATCAACAGTCAGTATTGTGTTGTGGGGAAATGCAGTGTTTCCTGTTTTTCCCACCATCTTCTTCCCATTGGTGTAGGGTGGATTTCTTTGTTTGTGACCTGGAAAGCTACAGAGAGTTCTTACAGAGCGTCACATATCTAGGATAATCCATTGCTTATACATTTTTTCATTTAACTCTAAGATGTAAATATTGTGTTTTGTCTGTTCCTGGAGGCTGTTGCCATAGCGATAACCAAAATATACTTTTTTTTTACTAGTTTCCTGTATCCATGGTGACGGGGAGTTTGGTCCAATCGACTGTTGGTATTGTGTGGTGGGGAAATGCAGTGTTTCCTGCTTTTCAAAAGGGTTTCCTTCCATTGGTACAGGGTGGAATTCTTTGTTTGTGTCCTGGAAAGCTACAGTGTCCTTACGGTCTTATGGAGTATCTTTGGCCAGAACCTTAAATAAGAAGTAAGTAACATTTTCCTGATTAACACACTTTTTTGGGGTGAATCCAAGCTTTTAACGCTGCACAGTTGACTCAGTTCGGCTGAATGTTAGATTTTTTATTTGAGTCTGTTGGTCAGTTGTATGCAATGTATACTTTTTAATTTTGGCATTTGAAATTCTGTTTTTTTAACTTAAAAATTGCTAAATCCTTCATCTTTGTGTTTTAAAGTTTGAGACAACATGAAGCCTTTTCAAGCAAACTGCTTTGACGCTCAGTGCTGCCTCCATCCGTCACTACCAACAGTCCTTGAGTAACAGACATTACACCACCCCTCTGGTGACCATGCAGAGGCCACAGGTTACTGGTGGCACCCCGCTACAGATCCCACCACAGCCTGTACCCAAGAACAGGCACCCCATCCTCCTGTACTCCATCCAACCCTTACTGAGGGAGACAGTTATCAGTAAGGAAGGCCACCCCCATCCCCAGCCTGACTCCCCCCAGACCTGTGGCACTCAAGGCGCAGGCCAGAGCTGCTGGAGCCTGGATGTGAGAGTGGCCGTGCTGCTGGTGATCGTGGCTGGAGCTCTGATACTGATCCTGCTCTACAGACTCCTCCAGCTGAGGCACAGACTGAGGCTGGCCCAGGCTCGACATGCCCTGGAGTACTACAGTTTCTACCACACCGCTACCTACACCCTCAAGGACCCCAGGCTGCCCCGGATACTGCCCACGAATGGAGATGCTATAGAGGTCACCCCTGTGGCCAACCCTGTGGCCCCTATTGTTGTCACCCCAGTACCACCTCCACCGGTCTCCCCACCACCCACTCTTCCCCTCCCTCCACCCCCCATCTTGTCTCTACCCCCTCGCCTACCTCCCCCTCCTCTACTGCCTCCACCCCTTCTCCCACTCTCTTCCTCACTCTCTCTCCCTCTGCCCCTGCCCATCATCCACACCACCCCACCCAGCCCTCACCAGTCCTGGGGCGCCAGCTCGGATGCAGAGGTGTACTCTCGGATCGGAGCGTTCAGACCATCCAGGCTGTCCAGCCTCAGCCACTCACAGGTCATCCTGTTTGAACATTCCTCTCTCTGACATCTTCTCTGGATATTCCACATTAAGAGCATTCCGCTTTGTGGCTGCTTCTATCACTGCTGTGAGAATTCTATAACCTATTTTAATGTTCTGAATTTCAGATTTGTGTGTGGGTGTTCTCCCTTGTGATGAGTTCTTCGAGGATCATGAAAGGGATTCTTTTGAGTTCACTGTTTTATTATCCACTCACTGTTGAGTGCATAGGCTTTGAAATTTCCTGTAGCTGAATTGCAAATGTCCATTTTATGGTCCTATTAAAGTCACAAAGAATTTAAAATGGTTGCCCTGATAAAATACATTTTTCCTAATCTAAAACCATGTTTATTATGTTGTTTGTCTTGAGACATATCCCATTTCTCCCACAATCACAATAACTGACCTCACTGTTTCCTTTGATTGGCGGAAGACATTTCCTCTGGCGCTTTTCCATCACTGGGTCTCTCCCTATCTCACTCGCTCCCTATGTTTCCTCCCCCTCTCCATAATACTTACTGTACTCTCTCTCTCTCTCTCTCTCTCTCTCTCTCTCTCCCTCTCTCTCTCTCTCTCTCCTTGCAGTCTGAAGGCATGATTGTTTAATGAAATGTTTTATTTTATTGTAATTGTAAGAAAAAGTGTATATTTTAAAGCAGAACAGCTTAACAGTATATATTGCCAACATAATACATGTTTATGTCTGTTAAGTAATGTAAATAGATTAGATCTGTTCATCACCCTCTATAGAGGATTTATGACCTTGTTGACAGACTTCTGCTCTTGGTTCTTACAAAGGTTTTTTGTAAGTTTCCACCATGCCTGAAGATTTATTCACCTTCAATAATTAATAACATTTTATTTCCCCAACTGGTCCTTCATGCATAGTTGATTCATGGGTTGTTATTTGTTTAATAAAGTAGAAGAGCAGGGTGAAACCTAAGACCTCATTTGATCCAATCCCGTGGGTGACTGTTTATCCCTGGCCATCTCTAACTTTGTTTGCAGGACTGTTATCTGACTTGTCTACTTGCTGAAAGCATGTTAACACACTACACACATGGGCAGCGTCATAACCAGTCAATGGGTTCTGTGTGGAATGAGATTGATACTGTTATAGAATCTGGACATTGGGCACAGTCAACCACATACCAGATGAGTGAGAAGCGAGGCCTTTCTGAAAAGGGATTCAATTGTAAATGTCCTTGATCATTGTGTGGATCCCTGCTTCTGCACTGCATTACCTACATATCAAAATAATCCCATTCAGATAACTTTTTTCTAGTTATGGTTCTCCTTTTCACAGAGTTTCGATGAAAGTAGCTCAGGTTCAGTAAAGGTCAGGTGCTTTTATTGTAAAACTAGCCACCATGCTGTATATGTATCCTTTGCTGTCCAATGTATGACTTTCTGCCACCAAAACCCTTGAGTTAGGAATGCTGCGTACTTGCTTCTGTCTCTGCTTGGCATTTTGCCAAATTTGTGAACATTTGTGAAGAAATCGTGTTATTAATATTGCCCTCAGAGCCTCAGTGTCCAAAAGAGTCCTCAAACCAGGCAATTAATATTGGTCAGTTTTTAACAAAGTCCCTCTAGAGATTAAAACAACCACAAAATGAATAAAAGGAAGCGTAATATTTGGTTGTGCAAAACATGCTCCGTGATGGGAGTAAACTCAGTGGGCCAAACAATGTCTTATAAACAGACGGACAGCATACTGTATGAGTATGCACAATTAATTACTATTCACCATTATTTTACCAGGTAAGTTGACTGAGAACACATTCTCATTTACAGCAACAATCTGAGGAATCGTTACAGGGGAGAGGAGGGGGGATGAATGAGCCAATGTAAACTGTGGATGATTAGGTGGCTATGATGGTATGAGGGCCAGATTGGGAATTTAGCCAGGACACCAGGGTTAACACCCCTACTCTTACGATTAATTAATTGGGGAGGACGGGCTTGTGTTAATGACTGTAGCGGAATCAATGGAATGGTACTAAATACATCAAACACATGCTTTCCAGGTGTTTAATGCCATTCCATTTGCTTAGTTCCAGCCATTATTATGAGCAAAGGGCACGCTTTGGTTCGGCTGGCGCTGAGCCTACCTCGTGTGCTTGCATACTCTAATAAAGTGTACCTGCTTACTCCCTTAAAATACCTTCGCTTGAAAATCAGGAAAAAGCAGCAATAGTATTGTTTGTCCATCTTGAAATGCTGTAGCTAGTATACTGCCTCAAAATAGTCTAAATTAATCTAAAATAACTCATTAATGTTGACGTTTTTGCCAAGGAGATCTTAGTCGCATAAAATCTAACTAAGCAGCCTGGTCTCATAGAGTAGACGTAACATAGTAAACGTCAATCCGGAACAGTCAAGCTAGTGTGATATTTTACATTTGGTAAGGTTACACAAGACAGAAGGTTACTTAAAACCTCTTAGGGATCCCTAAACGCCCACTCCCGCTTGAATCCCGGTAACGGGATTGATTTGACAACATCCAGTGAAATTGCAGCGAGCCAAATTCAAAAACAGAAATACTCATAATAAGAATTCACAGAACATACAAGTGTTAAACATCAAAATAAATCTTAACTTCTTGTTAACTTCTTAACCTCTTGAAACTAGGGGGCACTATTTTCATTTTTGGAAAAATAACGTTCCCAAAGTAAACAGGCTATTTTTCAGGACCAGATGCTAGAATATGCATATAATTGACAGCTTAGGATAGAAAACACTCTAAAGTTTCCAAAACTGTAAAAATATTGTCTGTGAGGATAACAGAACTGATATTGCAGGCGAAAGCCTGAGAAATCGAATCAGGAAGTGACTCTTATTTAGAAACCTCTGCGTTCCTATGCGTCCTTATTGAGCAGTGAAAGGGATGTCAACCAGATTCCTTTTTCTATGGCTTCCCTAATGTGTCTAGTGTCACAAGACATAGTTTCAGTTTCACTTTCACTTTTAAGTTTCAGTTTCACTTTTATTTTGAAAAATGAGCGTGAGCGACAACATTGCGTCAGTGGTCAGCTGGTGGATCTCAGAGTGATGTGTGCGTAATAGACAAATGCGGCCATTGTTTCTCTCGCTCCTACTAAGAAGCCAACTGACCCGGTTGATATATTATCAAATAGATATTTGAAAAACACCTTGAGGATTGATTATATAAAAATGTTTGCCAAGTTTCTATCGATATTATGGATCTAATTTGGAATATTTTTCGGCGTTGTCGTGACCGGAAATTTCCGGTCGATTTCTCAGCCAAACGTGAAGAACAAACGGAGCTATTTCGGCTACAAAAATAATCTTTATGGAAAAAAGGAACATTTTCTATCTAACTGGGAGTCTCGTGAGTGAAAACATCCGAAGCTCAAAGGTAAACGATATAATTTGATTGCTTTTCTGATTTGTGACCAAGCTGCCTGCTGCTAGCTAGGCATAATGCTATGATGATAGCAGAACAGTAAACAAAGAGAGTAGCATATTTCAACCCTGCAGGCGCTACACAAAACGCAGAAATAAAATATAAAACATGCCTTACCTTTGACAAGCTTCTTTTGTTGGCACTCCAATATGTCCCATAATCATCACAATTGGTCCTTTTGTTCGATTAATTCCATCCATATATATCCAAAATGTCCATTTATTTGGCGCGTTTGATCCAGAAAAAAACAGCTTCCAATTGCGCAACGTCACTACAAAACATCTCAAAAGTTGCCTGTAAACTTTGCCCAAACACTTCAAACTACTTTTGTAATACAACTTTAGGTATTTTTAAACGTTAATAATCGATCAAATTGAAGACGGGTCTATCTGTGTTCAATACAGGAAGACAACAAACCAAGCTACTTTTCAAGTCTTGCGCAACTCTCAACAGTGTTACACAGTTCCTAGATGGCCGTACTTCTTCATTGCACAAAGGAATAACCTCAACCAAATTCCAAAGACTGGTGACATCCAGTAGAAGCGGTAGGAACTGAAAACAAGTGCCTAAGAAATATCGTTTCCCAATGAGAACTCTACTGAACAAACAGAGACCTCAAAAAAAGAACCATCTGAACGGTTAGTTCTCAGGGTTTTGCCTGCTACATAAGTTCTGTTATACTCACAGACATGATTCAAGCGGTTTTAGAAACTTCAGAGTGTTTTCTATCCAAATCTACTAATAATATGCATATCTTATGTTCTCGGCATGAGTAGCAGGAAGTTGAATTTGGACACGCTATTTATCTAAAAGTGAAAATGCTGCACCCTATACCTTAAGAAGTTAATCCAGCCACTGTGTCAGATTTCAAAAAGGCTTTACGGCAAAAGCAGACAATGCGATTATCTGAGGACTGCACCCCGCATACAAACACATGAAAATCAGATTCAACAAGGCAGGTGCGTGACAAAAGTCAGAAATAGCAATATAATTAATGCCTTACCTTGAAGATCTTCTTCTGTTGGCACTCCAAAATGTCCCAGAAACATCACAAATGGTCCTTTTGTTCGATAATGTCCTTCATTATGTCCCAAAAATGTCCATTCATTTGGCTCATTTGATTCAGAAATACACCGGTTTCATCTCGTCCAACATGCCTACAAAGTATCTAATAATTTACCTGTAAACTTGGTCCAAACATTTCAAACAATGTTCCTAATCCAACCTAAGGTATCCTAAAACGTAAATAATTGATCCAATTTAAGAAGGGATATACTGTGTTCAATACCGGATAAAAACAACGTGAAGCGCATTCCAGGTCACGCACAACAAAAGACTTCATCTGAGTGACACATGGAAAGAACAGGACTACTTCTTCATTTCTCAAAATAAAAACATCAACCAAATTCTAAAGACTGTTGACTGATAGTGGAAGCCATAGGAACTGCAACCAGATTCCTATTAAAAAGGGTTTCCCATAGAAAACTAATGGAAAACACATTGACCTCCAAAATTGGATGGATTGTGCTCGGGGTTTCGCCTGCAAAATCAGTTCTGTTATACTCACAGACGTTATTCAAACAGTTTTAGAAACTGTAATAATAATATGCATATCCTAGCTTCTGTGCCTGGGTAGTAGGCAGCTTACTTTGGGCACGCTTTTCATCCGGACGTGAAAATACTTTGGTCTGGGTATCTGGGCGGATGTCAAATGTAAATGTCTTTCAACCCAAAGGTTGTGTGTTCAAATCTCATCACAGAGAATTTGAGCTAATTAGCAACTTACTACTTTTTAGCTACTTTACAACTACTTAGCATGTTAGCTAACCTTTCCCTTAGCCCTAACCGTAACCCTTTTAGCTAACCCTTCCGCTAAACCTAAACTTAACCCTTTAACCTAACTCCTAACCTTAACCCTAACCCTTAACCCCTAATCCTAACCCCTAGCCTAGCTAACTTTAACCAGCTATCTAACGTTAGCCAGCTATCTAACGTTAGCCAGCTATCTAACGTTAGTGTTAGCCACCTAGCTAACTTTAGCCACAACAAATTGGATTTTTTTACATATATGTTTTGCAAATTTGTAACATATTCTACATTTTGAAAATTCGTAACATATCATACAAATTGTAATTTGTAACATATACAAAATGGAGGATGGACATCCAAAAATGAATACATACCTTACAAAACGTAACATACACAATATATACAAAAGTATGTGGACACCCATTCAAATGAGTAGATTCGGCTATTTCAGCCACACATGTTGCTGACAGGTGTATAAAATTGAGCGCACAGCCTTGCAATCTCCATAGGAAAACATTGGCAGTAGAAATGCATTACTGAAGAGCTGAGTTACTTGTGTTTGAGAGTGTGAATTGGAAGGAGACGTTACACACAAACTGTTCCGAATTGTTTCACTTGTGGCGGAAGGGTAGCCTAGTGGTTAGAGCGCTGGACTAGTAACCGGAAGGTTGCAAATTCAAACCCCTGAGCTGACAAGAAAACTTGTCACCCTCTGTCGTTCTGCCCCTGAACAGGCAGTTAACCTAGGCCGTCATTGAAAATAAGAATTTGTTCTTAACTGACTTACCTAGTAAAACAAATGGGAAGCATTAACTTAACTCTCAGGTCCTCAACGGTAGCACTATTAATAGTACAAATTCAATCAGAAACAGTGCTTGCTGCCTGCTCATGGACCTTAGTCATCAGCTCAGGTATATGCTGTGACATCACCAGTGTTAGCTCTCTCTTGTTATCGTCTCTCCCTTTCCCAGAACATGCACTTAAATCCCCTAAGAGATTTCACTCTGCACCTTAAGTAAAAAAAAATTACACTGATTTATTTGACAACCTGGGTTCCCATGGTGACAGGTTTTTTCTGGGCTTCGAGACAGGTCCAACATTATTTCCAGGCTTGACAAAGAGGAGCAAAAAATGCTGTATAAAATAGATAATACAAATACTGAGCTGCTACCCCCCCCCCCCCCCCACCCCCTTTTTTTTAAATAACTACTAGGCTGCAATGCCTTCAGAAGGTCCGATCAACAGGCCCTCCGATTTGACACACTGAACTCTATCTGAGAAATAGTTGGTGAACCATGCCAGGCAGTCATTTGAGAAGCCAAGGCTATTGAGTCTGCCGATAAGAATGCGGTGATTAACAGAGTTGAAAGCCTTGGCCTGGTCGATGAAGACAGCTGCACAGTACTGTCTTTTATCAATGGCGGTTATGATATCGTTTAGGACCTTGAGCGTGGCTGAGGTGCACCCATGACCAGCTCGGAAACCAGATTGCATAGTGGAGAAGGTATGGTGGGATTCAAAATGATCGGTGATCTGTTAATTAACTTGGCTTTTTAAAGATTTTAGAAAGGCAGGGCAGGATGGAAATAGGTCTATAACAGTTTGGGTCTAGAGTATCTCCCCCTTTGAAGAGGGCGATGACTGCGGCAGCTTTCCAATCTTTGGGGATCTCAGATGACACGAAAGAGAGGTTGAATAGGCTAGTAATTGGGGTTGCAACAATTTTGGTGGATATCTGGACCCTGGAGAGCTGGACCCCAGCTGATTTGTTGGGATCCAGATTTTGCAAAAGAACATCAGCTGTCTGTATTTGGGTGAAGGAGAAGCGGAGGGGGAGTCAAGTTGCTGCAAGGGGTGCTGAGATGTTGGCCAGGGTAGGGATAGCCAGGTGGAAAGCATGGCCAGCCGTGGAAAAATGCTTTTTGAAATGATCAATTATCGTAGAGTTATCGGTGGTGACAGTGTTGTGTTGGGGGTGTTTTTCAGCGGCAGGGACTGGGACACTAGTCAGGTTTGAGTGACTGATGAACAGAGTAAAGTACAGAGAGATCCTTGATGAAAACTTGCTCAAGAGTGCTCAGGGCCTCAGACTGATATGATGGTTCACCTTCCAACAGAACAATTACCCTAAACAAGACAAGGCAGGAGTAGCTTCGGGACAAGTCTCTGAATGTCCTTGAGTGACACAGCCAGAGCCCGGACTTGAACGGGATCTAACATCTCTGGAGAGACCTGAAAATAGCTGTGCAGCAACGCTCCCCATCCAACCTGACAGAGCTTCAGATGTTCTTTAGAGAAGAATTGGAGAAACTCCCCAAATCAGGTGTACCATCCTGCAAAGCTGTCATCAAGGCAAAGGGTGGCTACTTTGAAGAATTTAAAATATGTTTTGATTTGTTTAACACCTTTTTGGTTACTACATGATTCCACATGTGTGATATCATAATTTTGATGTCTTCACTATTATTCTACAATGTAGAAAAACCCTTGAATTTGTAGGTGTCCAAACATTTGACTGGTACTGAATATGTTTTTGTACTCGTTGCCTGATTTATGAAGAAAAAAAAAATATTTTCATTTGTGAGTTCTTTGCCTTTTCCCGTGTTGATGGATGACAAAGGGATGTGTTACCTAATTTTTATACCCCAGTAAAACAGGAAGCCATGGAAGGCCACAATACAGTTCCTTAAACTGAGATTCATTTTCAAAAGTAGAATGATGTAACTTAGTTTGTTTTGGTTTTTTTAGGGGTGCCAACAATTTTGACACCTATCTTTTTGAGAGAAAAAAGTATTAATTGTTAAACAAAATCTATCTCTGAACAATTGTATTAGTATAATTTGTACTATCTATTTATACATTATTTTTTTCAAATTTTTTATCAAGGGTGCAAATAATTTTGGACCTGACTGTAGGAGCAGAGGAGCAATTTACTAAGAGAGAGAATTAGCTCAGGCCTTTGCTGCTTCCATGCGAAAGGGAATTGTTTTAATTGTTTCACATATTAATAAGAGCCAAAGTCCTTTTGTGTGGAGATGTGGAGCGCTAAACCAGTTTTCATGGCTGGAGTCACATTCATTAAGATTCTGTTTGATCCTCATTCCAGGGGTTCGCTGTTGGTGCTGAAATATTAAAGTGACAAGAATGAGTTGACACAGCGTCATTTAAAAAGTAGCAACAGAGCAGGAAACCATGTGTATGGTTTGTATGTGCTTAGGTGCTAAACATGTCTTCTCAGTATAGTATGTGATCTCTAATGAGGTAGCAATTCACCTTAATTACTTTTGTTAAGAAACTGTCTTTGCGTACTTAGGTTCCTTTTTTGTTTTCGTTAGTCTTTCTGACTAAATGCTTATGGGAAATCAGTTGATCCCTGCACTTACTCACTATAGTTACAATAATTACTATACTGTTGCTTACCCTTAGTTTGAAGTTCTAGTATGTACAGTAACCATCTGTACTAGAACTTAAAATGAAGGGTAAACTATTGAGAGTTTTCCCCCCAATGTATTGCAACACATGAGAGTGACAGTACACAGCGGGGAGACAGTGGGTTAGTGTTTGTACTATACTGTACGTGGGCAGCATTCCCTCAGTGCTGTTCATACAGTAGGTGAGAATCTTTTAAACTTCTCCTTTTCAGAGGAACAGAGGTTTTTAATCTTTCACCTGTAAGCCACAGGAAAGCCTCTGCTCTGCTCTCTGCTTAGATAATGACTGAAGCTCCACCAATTTGTCCCTGAGTCTCTCAAACAGTGACACATCAGCGTTTATCTCCACCTCTCCTTATTAAAATACTCTTTGAATATATTTTACTGTCTTGTGTACTTTAAGGATGTGTTCACATTATTGTTAAATTCAGTACTGTAGGTGTGGAGTCAGATTTGGAGTAGTTTGTCCTATTTTGGTTCAACAGTGAGCGATCTTTGTTTAGTCCCATGGGAAGCAGTGTGATACACCTTTCAGCTTAGTTTTCAGTGTCTGTGGGTTTACTTTCATAAGCATTGGTCTTTATAAGTGGGCTTATCCACAGTGAGGAAATGTTTCCTTATGAATCATTGAGTCCAGACTGTAGGATTTGAGAGGGTGGCGCAGAATGCCACAGACTGACAGGCTAGATCCCTCTCTAATAATGGCTTTAGGAGGATCTTAAGGTATATTCCAACAATCAACACACATCCTTCTGCTCTATGTTATTCTATAGACCATTGATCCTTTATATATCCTATAGGCAAAGCCATATCTGTATGTGCATTTCATATAGTCCATGAGCCAGACTATTAGTTTCTTCCTTGTGAAAGGGCAAGGACAGAGTACAAGGGAATGTTTGTCATTAGTGAGGACTGGCTTGGCTAACTCTGTGTTGGGCTTTTCCTGTTGATCTTTTACAAGCAGCAGTGTCCGCTTCAGAGACTTACAAGCTTTTTGTTTATATACCATTGGATCGTGGACATAAAGGGGTCTGCCTAGCTTATTCGGGAAGCCGGTAGAATGTCATAGACAAGCTGTTATGATCCCTTCCTTATTGTGACTGGAAACTGGGGGGCGAGGGGAGGGTAACAAATGAGCAGGTTGATGTTTATTGGCATGAATATTTCCCTGGAGGCAGAACTGAGCGTTTTCTGTCAGGTGGGCCAGCTGCAAAGTAAAAAAAAAATGCTTTTTGGTCTTAAATTAGGGTTAGGCATTAGGGTAGTAGTGTGGTTAGGTTTAAAAATCTGATTTCATGACTTTGTGGCTTTGCCAGCTAATGACCACTGCAGAGCTGCCTCCACAGCGAGATTCATGATAGAGTGTGTTGGCACATTACTTATCAGAGTGTGTTGGCACATTACTTATCAATCTGATTAATTGATAGATGGAAAGTCCACTTATGTGTCTATCCGTCTGACCATATGTCTGTTGTGCGTTTGAATATACATGTGTCTCATTGTGCATCAGAATCATCTTTCTCCTTCTGTTCAGTCAGTTGGATGTCAATGTTGGCTGTCAGTGTCAAGCTGGGGAGGAACAGGTAATGGCTTTGAGGAGAGGATTGCTCATGTTCTCTCATTCTGCACCTTTGCCTTTTTCACCACTCTTTTGTGCTTTCGCTGTTTCCCCCCAACCCTGTTCACGTTGTCCCACCTTACCTTATCATCCCTTTTCTAATCCCTTTCCAGCACCTTCCCTGCCTCAGGTGGTCAGACAGAGACAGAAATTGAAAGAGGAAAGATGAGAACAGTAGATGTGCCTTTTGGCTGATGGCGGGGAAACAGCCCGCGTTGTTTTATGTGCTTGTAGTCAATTCCCTCGTTGAATTTCCTCAGTGTTTCTAAAGAGATGACAAACCCCTTGTGAATAGTACCCATAACCATAATATGCCAATGTGAATTGTCTTAAGACCTGTATCAAATAAATCAAATAACACAGACTTTTTTTTTTACACCTGTTTGTGTGCGTATGTGTGCCCTCTTCTTCTCTGATGTATGTGTCGTCAACTTTAATCTTCCTGTCCCATTGTTCTCTATAGACCGCAGGTGAGTGGGAGCAGCCCCTGCAGAATGCTGAATGACAGCACCTGCCGAAGGTACAAACAGCAACACTACAAACAATGAGCTTCTGTTTAATGTCAAGTGTTCATCTGTTTCCTGCTACTACAAATTGCATCACTGGTGTTTGCTTTAATCAGGGGTGGGAGGTGACATAGAGAGAGAGTAGAGAAAGAATGATGGACAGAAATGGATATATGCTGTATGTATTTCTCTTTTTCATCTATTCATATGACGAGTAACTAACTCAGGAGTACCTCATTTCATCATGTACTTATATATTTTCATATACTGTAAGCTATTATGTAAGGACTAGCAAGCAGAGACCAAAACGGAAACCAATTCTTCTTCTGCCATGGGTTTATAGGTTTAGTTGAAGGACTGGAACCTAATGCTACTGACAGAAGAACACCGGGGGCTGTTCTTCACTGCCACGGAGGAAGCATAACTGAGCAGCTCAAGTGCACATGGATGATGTTCTCATATTCTCCAATCCACACAGTGATTTAGTCAGGAGTGCACGGGAGATTGCAAAGGAATCTGAATGACAGCTTTGTGATTCATTCTCCATCATGGTTCTGTCTGTCTGAAATGATCTCTGGCTATTTGCACCCCAAGTAGACCCTTAGACAAACACTGTGCTTTGTTGGAGAATAAGAGGAGAGTGGATGAGATGGGACAAATGTAGGTGGATGGTTGTTGTGAGGAGTGTGCCTTGGATATGGTTATAGGGCCAGGAGATTTCCTTATTTTTCCAATCAGTGCAGGAACAACTTTGGGCCCAAGTTGTAGTCTTTAACAATGTTTTTAATTCCCCAACTGTGGTACTCAGGGCTGTGAAAACAAAATGGGGCTCCTCAGGAAGGTGGTGTCTGGCCAGCTGTGGGGCCCCACGTGGGCCCTCTGTATTCCTGTTTTCTAGATGTCCTTTGATCAGATAATTGCCCCTCAAACCCAGAGTTTGAAGGCCCTGAGAGTCGCTATGGCGACGCGGCTCTCCATCCTCTTTTTCCATTGAGTAGTCTTTAGTGGGTCTAGCTTGTGTGGGAAGGATTGCCTGGGTTGCAGAAGGAATCAGCATGCCATGCTCCATGGGGCACACTGGCCAGTTATATTGTATCCTTTTGAAAACCAACACAAAAGAGCATTTTACATGTAATGCCAGTGTTAAATGAATCAGGTTCATGGTGAAAGTTAGGTCTGTATATGATTAGAATACAGTTTTACATTTAAAATGTAAGATAAAAATGTAAGACCCTTTGCATGGGTGGACTCCTTCACCCTCCTGAGATTTGCTGAAAATCACACAGAGGGACATGTGTGTGGGTCTGTTGGTGAGTGTTTTGCACAGAGAAAAGCCCTGTGCTGAGTTGAATTGGTCTCCTACGCTGTGCAAATAGCCCATCTTTGTTGCTATGCTAATGCCCCACTACAGACCATACAATGGCTTCCAGATGCATAATGGCACAATCAATCAAGCTAGCATCTTGTTTTATAGCAGTGATCAGATCACAAACACTCCAACATACACATCGCACCATCCTCTCTCTCTCTCTCTCTCTCTCTCTCTTCTTCTCATCATTTCTGTTCAGTGCACACACACTCTCTCTCTTACTCTCTCGTTCTTTCTTTCTGACTCTCTCTAATGAACCCACAGAGTGCAGGTGTAATTAAAAAATATACATACACTACAATTAATGTTGTATATGACTATTGTAGCTGGAAACGGATGATTGTACGCCTATGTAGATTTCCATAAACAGAGGCCCATTATCAGCAACCATTACTCCCGTGTTCCAATGGCACGTTGTGTTAGCTAATCCAAGTTTATCATTTTAAAAGGCTAAATGATCGTTAGAAAACCCTTTTGCCATTATGTTAGCACACCTGAAAACTGTTATCCTGATTAAAGAAGCAATTAAAACTAGCCTTCTTTAGACTAGTTGAGTATCTGGAGCATCAGCATTTGTGTTCGATTACAGGCTCAAAATGGCCAGAAAAAAATACTTTCTTCTGAAACTTGTCAGTCTATTCTTGTTCTGAGAAATGAAGGCTATTCCATGTGAGAAATTGCCAAGAAACTGAAGATCTCGTACAACGCTATGCACTACTCTCTTCACAGAACAGCGCAAACTGGCCCTAACCAGAATAGAAGTGGAGCGAGAGTGGGATGCCCCGGTGCACAACTGAGCAATAGGACAAGTACATTAGAGTGTCTAGTTTGAGAAACAGACGCCTCATAAATCCTCAACTGGCAGCTTCATGAAATAATACCTGCAAAACACCAGTCTCAATGTCAACAGTGAAGAGGTGACTCTGGGATGCTGGCCTTCTAGGAAGAGTTGCAAAGAAAAAGTCATATTTCAGACTGGCCAATAAAAAAAAAAGATTAAGATGGGCAAAATGACACAGACACTGGACAGATGAACTCTGCCTGGAAGGCCGGTAGCCCGTTGTCGCCTCTTCACTGTTGACGTTCACTGAGACTGGTGATTTGCGGGTTTATTTAATGAAGCTGCCAGTTGAAGTCTGTTTCAATTTTATGTTATTTTGATGGACAAAAACTGTGATTTTCTTTCAAAAACAAGGACATTTCTAAGTGACCGCAAACCTTTGAATGGTAGTGTATGTCCCCCATTCATATAAGCACACACACACACACACACACACACACACACACACACACACACACACACACACACACACACACACACACACACACACACACACACACACACACACACACACACACACACACACACACACACACACACACACACACACACACACACACACACACACACACACACACACACATTATAGTAGGGGAGTGTCATCGGCTTACTAGGTTCTTGGTTTATAAAGCTTGTTATTGTGGAGCTTTCAACTTTGACTTGCTGTCACTAGTTTTGAATTCCATTGCATTCTCTTTTTTATATATCCCTGTGACATGCCTCAATTGCAAAATACAATTTGAACTTCCTGAAATTATTCATACTAGGATAGACAATTAGCACGTCAGTGATGGATATCAACATTACGCATTAGATTTTGTTCTTATTTTGATATCTGATCATGTTGCCTATAACATTTTTTTTGTGTGTGTAAGTAGTTCAGGGATGTTACTGGTGATGTCTGTGATTAGCTCAACCACCAGTCTGTTGTGAAAAAAAGTGATTATTTGCTGTGGGCTGATTTGGGTATATCTCTATACACAATTATTCCTACAAGAAAAACTAAATGATGCTTATACTTCCATAATGCTTTCTATTGCTGATAGACTTGTAAATGTAGGTGAATCAACACAAATAACTATTTCCCCATAAAATACTATGACAAATGCCTAAGAGATTATACGAAGCTCCAAGTAAGCATACAAATCAACACAGAAGTACAGAAGATCCTGAAATAGGACATGGTTTATTGAACACTACAAAGCATGCTTGACATGGGCATGAGTGATCAGCTCTGACATCCTGCAAACCTGTTTATACAGCTTCGTAAAAAAAAAACTCCTGGTATAATAATAATATTAATAATAATACAATTAGTTTAATTAAACAACATTACTGTCAACTGTCAACATTACTGTCAACCTTTCAGTAGACCCATGTTTGACTGACTAATGCTACTGAAATGGTTGTAAGATTTGTCTTCTGCAGACATCAGTCCCAACTCTGCAGTCAACCGTTTTACATCATAAACGGATTATGTAATATGCTTATGTTTTGCAGTAGTGACATTTTATTATTTTCTTAAAGGCACTTTGGAAGTCTTTGTTGAAATATGCGTAAATTATTGGGTTCAGTAGAGAGTTGGAGTACCCGAGCCAGTTAATGACGTCCTCGAGCCACTTTGGCATTTGGCACGACTGGCAAAAGGGCATTACCAGGGCGACAATAAAGAAAGGCAACCAGCAAAAGATAAAAGTGCCCATAATTATACCCAGCGTCTTCACAGTCTTGCGCTCTCTGGCCATGGCCATCTTTCTCTTTGCCTCCATGTTCTTATCTTGTCTGCTCTCAAAGAGCGGCTCGGAATTGGGGTTGTTGGGGAGTGGCAGGTTGTTTTTTGAGTTGCTGTGAACCTCGATAACCTCCAACAAATCGCCGTGCTTGACCGCACCGTTTACGCATGGGGTTGGTTTGGGCTCCACGCTCCTCTTCCAGCTTTTACTCGGGTCCCCGTTGGTCCTCTTGTGGAAAAGAGCAGGGGACAGTGCCAAACAAGAATCAGACACTTTCTTTTTCTCTGTTTTACGCACAGTTCTCATGATTCTAAACCTGGCAGCTTTGAATATCCGTCCATATAAGACCAACATGAGTATCAACGGAATGTAGAACGCGCCGAATGTCGAGTAGATTGTGTACCAGGGGTCTCGACTTATCATGCACTGCTCGGGATTAGCTATGTCCTCCGCTTTACTACTCGGCTGGGAACGCATGATCAACATGGGTGGAACAGAGATGGAAAACCCGACAAACCAGGTGACACTGATCAGAACCGCCGCTCTTCTGGGCGTCCTCTTCTTCATATACTCTATAGGTTCGGTAATGGCCCAGTACCTGTCCAAGGCGATGGCGCAAAGGTGCAGTATAGATGATGTACAACATAACACATCTAAAGAGATGAAAATGTCACATGGTACCTGTCCGAGAGTCCACCTGTTTAAGACTTGGTAAAGGGCCGCCATGGGCAACACCAGAACCGATACCATCAGATCAGTCACAGCCAGAGACCCAATCAGATAGTTCCCTACATTCTGAAGATTTCTCTCCAGGGCGATGGCTGCAACCACACACGCGTTCCCAAATACGGCACAGAGGATAAGTACGGCAAGAAGAAAGGACGTGAAGATTTGGGAACTTAGTTTCATCTCTGCATCAGCTGTCGAGGTTTCGTTATGAAAATCAAATGGAAACCATGCGGCCGTAGTGTTGTTTCTTTCCTCCATGGTGATGAAAAAGGAAGCGCTCCTCAGTTACTACGTGTCAGTTCCAGTGCGCAACAGAGCTCCATCCTTGGAGAGCATTTGGTGATCTGAGCTGGATTCTTTGCGTCCTTCGCATAGCATTGCATACACTCCCTGTGCCGGGGGGTGAAGACTGACGAAACTGTATATTTATACCAGTGATGGAAAATACGTCAGTTGCCTGTGAGGTTGAAATAACGATTTTCTCTGCGCACCAACAGTTGGGCTCTCTCTGAGAGAGTGCGGGCAGTGAGATGCAGGCGCTATCATCACTAGGACATTACCAACAGGTTTTGATAGAACAGCAATGACAGTGAATTTGCATGGAATATCCCCCCTCGTCCAAACACACACACACACACACACATTTTAAAGGTTTATGTATTTATTATTCACCACGTTTTGTCAAGAGCAAGAGCAATTATTCTCGAAAACCACAGCTTGAACGGAAACAGTAGGCTACATATGCCTATCCTTTCTCAATGCTGAAAATAATAAAAACGAATCTGCCATTGCTGATCTTGCTTCAAAATAAAGATGCTGAATGTATGTATATATGTTTCCCTCGGATCAGAGAGAGGAAACTTCTGTACACCTCGATGTGAGCAGCAGGGCCGACGCTGCCACCTGGCGTAGGCCTAGATGGCAGCGTGGATGTAGGATGGTGCATATTTTTTTGTTAGTATGGCGCATCTGACTGCGTAACTACAAGCAATGACGTAATTGTCCTCTAACTTTCTGTTGTCCACCAAATTCTTCTTAAATTAAAATATAAATTCCTCGTTTTGAGGGAATGCAAAGGAATTTGGAAATTCCAGGTAGGATATTTTATGTCTTAAGTATGGCCATTGTTTGAAATACCATCGTCATAAACATTTGCATAGAAATTATTTGGCTAAATTTACAATGTTGGGCTATCAACTCAATCGCCGACCGAGACTAACGCCAGGGGTATTTTGTTGTTGTTTTGGGTTTGCTTGCTCGATTTAACATTAGCTCAAACTGGATCGTTTTGGCATTGGCTATCCCTATAAAATAAATAGTACGCCAAATTCATATTAATACACATTTACGAATATCCAAATGTAAATGTTAGTTTTAATATCATGAATTTGCCATACTATTTATAGCGCTATAGGATCATGGCCATGCACGCTCTGAGTCATTGAACTGCATCATCATCATCGTTAAATAGAGTAGATGGGCTACTGTTTCTTCATTTAAGTTTAGTCACTTATGCTAAAATGTAGGCTATTGTGTATACGAATATAGCTAGCTATCTACACATAACAGTAAAGCGTTTTTCAGTAAACAAAGTCTCAGGAGTCATCACATGGATCATATATTGTGATTTAGCCTTTTGAGGTTCACCTCCTGACAGTATGTTCATTGTAAAACAAAAAAGTTCCCAATAGGCTTATCACCTGTGCTGAATTGCAGTCACATGTTCTGGTATCCTTTCCTTAGGAGGAAAGAGATGCTCCGTGCCTGTGTGTGTGCCTGTAGCCTACCGTGCCCTCTTTTTCATTGCTGTTCTCACCTGCCACAGAATCAGACATCGGTCTCCATGGTCAAACCAGGGAAGGTGGCTATTTTCTGCTGCAGGAGGTTTCGTAGGCTTTGTACACGGAACATGCATGCATCCGGTGGGTGAGAGTGGGTTACTTTTCCAGTTAGCATTGTGTATGGAAAGCACACAGGACATTATTCTAGTTATGACTCCCAAGGCAATTGTTCAGAGGCCGTATATATCAAACATCTCAGAGTAGGAGTGCTGATCTAGGATCAGTTCCCCCCTGTCCATGTACTCTTATTCGTTGTGAACTAAAATGCTAAACTGATCCTAAATCAGCACCCATACTCTGAGATGTTTACTCTGCCTTAGACTGCAAAAACATCCAAGTAATGTTGGGTGTAGGGAAATTCCACGTTAATGTTTGTAAAGAAAGTAAATGCAAAACAAACACTATATAGCCTCAAAACATGGTTAAAACTGTAATTTTGATATCATGGAAGGTCAGTCCTTCCGGTGCCGACAGAGATGGCCGCCTCGCTTCGCGTTCCTAGGAAACTATGCAGTGTTTTGTTTTTTTACGTGTTATTTCTTACATTAGTACACCAGGTCATCTTAGGTTTCATTACATACAGTCGAGAAGAACTACTGAATATAAGATCAGCGTCAACTCACCATCAGTACGACCAAGAATATGTTTTTCGCGACGCGGATTCTGTGTTCTGCCTTTCACCCAGGACAACGGAATGGATCCCATGCAGCGACCCAAAAAAACGACTCCGAAAAAGAGGGAAACGAGGCGGTCTTCTGGTCAGACTCCGGAGACGGGCACATCGTGCACCACTCCCGAGCATTCTTCTCGCCAATGTCCAGTCTCTTGACAACAAGGTTGATGAAATCTGAGCAAGGGTAGCATTCCAGAGGGACATCAGAGACTAACGTTCTTTGCTTCACGGAAACATGGCTCACTGGAGAGACGCTATCGGAGGCGGTGCAGCCAGCGGGTTTCTCCACGCATCGCGCCGACAGAAACAAACATCTTTCTGGTAAGAAGAGGGGCGGGGGCGTATGCCTTATGGCTAACGTGACATGGTGTGATGAAAGAAACATACAGGAACTCAAATCCTTCTGTTCACCTGATTTAGAATTCCTCACAATCAAATGTAGACCGCATTATCTACCAAGAGAATTCTCTTCGATTATAATCACAGCCGTATATATCCCCCCCCAAGCAGACACATCGATGGCTCTGAACAAACTTTATTTGACTCTTTGCAAACTGGAATCCATTTATCCGGAGGCTGCATTCATTGTAGCTGGGGATTTTAACAAAGCTAATCTGAAAACAAGACTCCCTAAATTTTATCAGCATATCGATTGCGCAACCAGGGGTGGAAAAACCTTGGATCATTGTTACTCTAACTTCCGTGACGCACATAAGGCCCTGCCCCGCCCTCCTTTCGGAAAAGCTGACCACGACTCCATTTTGTTGATCCCTGCCTACAGACAGAAACTAAAACAAGAGGCTCCAACGCTGAGGTCTGCCCAACGCTGGTCCGACCAAGCTGACTCCACACTCCAAGACTGCTTCCATCACGTGGACTGGGACATGTTTCGTATTGCGTCAGATAACAATATTGACGAATACGCTGATTCGGTGTGCGAGTTCATTAGAACGTGCGTTGAAGATGTCGTTCCCATAGCAACGATTAAAACATTCCCTAACCAGAAACCGTGGATTGATGGCAGCATTCGCGTGAAACTGAAAGCGCGAACCACTGCTTTTAATCAAGGCAAGGTGATTGGTAACATGACCGAATACAAACAGTGCAGCTATTCCCTCCGCAAGGCTATCAAACAAGCTAAGCGTCAGTACAGAGACAAAGTAGAATCTCAATTCAACGGCTCAGACACAAGAGGCATGTGGCAGGGTCTACAGTCAATCACGGACTACAAGAAGAAATCCAGCCCAGTCACGGACCAGGATGTCCTGCTCCCAGGCAGACTAAATAACTTTTTTGCCCGCTTTGAGGACAATACAGTGCCACTGACACGGCCTGCAACGAAAACATGTGGACTCTCCTTCACTGCAGCCGAGGTGAGTAAGACATTTAAACGTGTTAACCCTCGCAAGGCTGCAGGCCCAGACGGCATCCCCAGCCGCGCCCTCAGAGCATGCGCAGACCAGCTGGTCGGTGTGTTTACGGACATATTCAATCAATCCCTATACCAGTCTGCTGTTCCCACATGCTTCAAGAGGGCCACCATTGTTCCTGTTCCCAAGAAAGCTAAGGTAACTGAGCTAAACGACTACCGCCCCGTAGCACTCACTTCCGTCATCATGAAGTGCTTTGAGAGACTAGTCAAGGACCATATCACCTCCACCCTACCCGACACCCTAGACCCACTCCAATTTGCTTACCGCCCAAATAGTTCCACAGACGATGCAATCTCAACCACACTGCACACTGCCCTAACCCATCTGGACAAGAGGAATACCTATGTGAGAATGCTGTTCATCGACTACAGCTCGGCATTCAACACCATAGTACCCTCCAAGCTCGTCATCAAGCTCGAGACCCTGGGTCTCGACCCCGCCCTGTGCAACTGGGTACTGGACTTCCTGACGGGCCGCCCCCAGGTGGTGAGGGTAGGCAACAACATCTCCTCCCCGCTGATCCTCAACACTGGGGCCCCACAAGGGTGCGTTCTGAGCCCTCTCCTGTACTCCCTGTTCACCCACGACTGCGTGGCCACGCACGCCTCCAACTCAATCATCAAGTTTGCGGACGACACAACAGTGGTAGGCTTGATTACCAACAACGACGAGACGGCCTACAGGGAGGAGGTGAGGTCCCTCGGAGTGTGGTGTCAGGAAAATAACCTCACACTCAACGTCAACAAAACTAAGGAGATGATTGTGGACTTCAGGAAACAGCAGAGGGAACACCCCCCTATCCACATCGATGGAACAGTAGTGGAGAGGGTAGCAAGTTTTAAGTTCCTCGGCATACACATCACAGACAAACTGAATTGGTCCACTCACACAGACAGCATCGTGAAGAAGGCGCAGCAGCGCCTCTTCAACCTCAGGAGGCTGAAGAAATTTGGTTTGTCACCAAAAGCACTCACAAACTTCTACAGATGCACAATCGAGAGCATCCTGGCGGGCTGTATCACCGCCTGGTACGGCAACTGCTCCGCCCACAACCGTAAGGCTCTCCAGAGGGTAGTGAGGTCTGCACAACGCATCACCGGGGGCAAACTACCTGCCCTCCAGGACACCTACACCACCCGATGTTACAGGAAGGCCATAAAGATCATCAAGGACATCAACCACCCGAGCCACCGCCTGTTCACCCCGCTATCATCCAGAAGGCGAGGTCAGTACAGGTGCATCAAAGCTGGGACCGAGAGACTGAAAAACAGCTTCTATCTCAAGGCCATCAGACTGTTAAACAGCCACCACTAACATTGAGTGGCTGCTGCCAACACACTGCCACTGACACTGACTCAACTCCAGCCACTTTAATAATGGGAATTGATGGGAAATGATGTAAATATATCACTAGCCACTTTAAACAATGCTACCTTATATAATGTTACTTACCCTACATTATTAATCTCATATGCATACGTATATACTGTACTCTATATCATCGACTGCATCCTTATGTAATACATGTATCACTAGCCACTTTAACTATGCCACTTTGTTTACATACTCACCTCATGTACAGTGCCTTGCGAAAGTATTCGGCCCCCTTGAACTTTGCGACCTTTTGCCACATTTCAGGCTTCAAACATAAAGATATAAAACTGTATTTTTTTGTGAAGAATCAACAACAAGTGGGACACAATCATGAAGTGGAACGACATTTATTGGATATTTCAACAAATCAAAAACTGAAAAATTGGGCGTGCAAAATTATTCAGCCCCTTTACTTTCAGTGCAGCAAACTCTCTCCAGAAGTTCAGTGAGGATCTCTGAATGATCCAATGTTGACCTAAATGACTAATGATGATAAATACAATCCACCTGTGTGTAATCAAGTCTCCGTATAAATGCACCTGCACTGTGATAGTCTCAGAGGTCCGTTAAAAGCGCAGAGAGCATCATGAAGAACAAGGAACACACCAGGCAGGTCCGAGATACTGTTGTGAAGAAGTTTAAAGCTGGATTTGGATACAAAAAGATGTCCCAAGCTTTAAACATCCCAAGGAGCACTGTGCAAGCGATAATATTGAAATGGGAGGAGTATCAGACCACTGCAAATCTACCAAGACCTGGCCGTCCCTCTAAACTTTCAGCTCATACAAGGAGAAGACTGATCAGAGATGCAGCCAAGACGCCCATGATCACTCTGGATGAACTGCAGAGATCTACAGCTGAGGTGGGAGACTCTGTCCATAGGACAACAATCAGTCGTATATTGCACAAATCTGGCCTTTATGGAAGAGTGGCAAGAAGAAAGCCATTTCTTAAAGATATCCATAAAAAGTGTCGTTTAAAGTTTGCCACATGCCACCTGGGAGACACACCAAACATGTGGAAGAAGGTGCTCTGGTCAGATGAAACCAAAATTGAACTTTTTGGCAACAATGCAAAACGTTATGTTTGGCGTAAAAGCAACACAGCTGAACACACCATCCCCACTGTCAAACATGGTGGTGGCAGCATCATGGTTTGGGCCTGCTTTTCTTCAGCAGGGACAGGGAAGATGGTTAAAATTGATGGGAAGATGGATGGAGCCAAATACAGGACCATTCTGGAAGAAAACCTGATGGAGTCTGCAAAAGACCTGAGACTGGGACGGAGATTTGTCTTCCAACAAGACAATGATCCAAAACATAAAGCAAAATCTACAATGGAATGGTTCAAAAATAAACATATCCAGGTGTTAGAATGGCCAAGTCAAAGTCCAGACCTGAATCCAATCGAGAATCTGTGGAAAGAACTGAAAACTGCTGTTCACAAATGCTCTCCATCCAACCTCACTGAGCTCGAGCTGTTTTGCAAGGAGGAATGGGAAAAAATGTCAGTCTCTCGATGTGCAAAACTGATAGAGACATACCCCAAGCGACTTACAGCTGTAATCGCAGCAAAAGGTGGCGCTACAAAGTATTAACTTAAGGGGGCTGAATAATTTTGCACGCCCAATTTTTCAGTTTTTGATTTGTTAAAAAAGTTTGAAATATCCAATAAATGTCGTTCCGCTTCATGATTGTGTCCCACTTGTTGTTGATTCTTCACAAAAAATACAGTTTTATATCTTTATGTTTGAAGCCTGAAATGTGGCAAAAGGTCGCAAAGTTCAAGGGGGCCGGATACTTTCGCAAGGCACTGTACCAAATTACTTTTACAGACGGCAAATTGTTCCCCCAAAACTAAATATAAGCGTTGATATTAGTTGGCAGGGGTCTTTAACTCAACATGATTGTGTTTTCATGTGTTTTTCATACCCTTTAATTTTATGTTAGATGTTTTCTAAGACCCCTTTTCCATCCGTTTCACCAGAAATCAAAGCCTTTCCTTAATCCACATTTTTAAGATGGAAAATTGTAAAACATTTATACCTACGCTTTCATTTCCCAAAAATATAGGCTCATAGCTTTCATTTGACTTCCAATTTGATATGCTCCTATGAACTTCACACATTGGTCCTCATGGGGCCTTTTACATGGAAATGACCTGTATTAAAGGTCAGTAGCTTCAGTCCAAATAATCCTGTCAATCCCTTGTAAAGTTCATGAATACAGGGACGAGAAGGAGGTAGGCTAGGGATGACGATGATGTTGACAACGACGATGGTAATGTGTTGTTGATGATTTTGTTAGCACATTGTTATGTTGTTGACGAGATGATCTAAAAATGCACAGAGCACTTTACTTATTAGGCAACTTTGGCTTGCTATACTTTTGTGCTGCTGCTAATGTTGGTCACTAGTAGGTCCACTGTATATATTTGTATTGATGGCTGTCAGCCCTATGACATGATGTACTTGCTCAAACAATCTTAAGGAAGTTTGTTCTGAAGTGTCTGTCCTCTATCTGAGAAATATAAGAAGGATCAGGAAACATTTATTTTAAATGAATTTAACCCCTTATTTTTGGAACTAAACCGTCTCCATATACGGTACCAGTCAAAAGTTTGGACACACCTACTCATTTATTTTTATTTTTTTACTATTTTCTACATTTTAGTATAATAGTGAAGACATCAAAACTATGAAATAACACATATGGAATCAAATTATATTTATTTTTGAGATTCTTCAAAGTAGCCACCCTTTGTCTTGATGACAGCTGTGCATCGTTTCTTCCATTCTTCTCTGCAGATCCTCTCAAGCTCTGTCAAGTTGGATGGGGAGCGTCGCTGCACAGCTATTTTCAGGTCTCTCCAGAGATATTTGATCGGGTTCAAGTCCGGGCTCTGGCTGGGCCAATCAAGGACATTCAGAGACTTGTCCCAAAGCTACTCCTGTGTTGTCTTGGCTGTGTGCTTAGGGTCATTGTCCTGTTGGAAGGTGAACCTTTGCCCCCGTCTGAGGTCCTGCGCTCTCTGGAGCAGGTTTTCATCAAGGATCTCTCTGTACTTTGCTCTGTTCATCTTTCCCTCAATCCTGACTAGTCTCCCAGTCCCTGAAAAACATCCCCACAGCATGATGCTGCCACCACCATGCTTCACCGTAGGGATGGTGCCAGGTTTCCTCCAGACGTGATGCTTGGAATTCAGGCCAAAGAGTTCAATCTGGGTTTAATCAGACCCTAGAATCTTGTTTCGCATGGTCTGAGAGTCCTTTAGGTGCCTTTTGACAAACTCCAAGCGGGCTGTCCAGCCTTTTCCTGAGGAGTGGCTTCCGTCTGGACACTCTACCATAAAGGCCTGATTGGTGGAGTCCTGCAGAGATAGATGTCCTTCTGGAAAGTTCTCCCATCTCTACAGAGGAACTCTGGAGCTCTGTCAGAGCTACTATCGGTTTCTTGGTCACCTCCCTGACCAAGGCCCTTCTCCCCTGATTGCTCAGTTTGGCTGGGCGGCCAGCTCTAGGAAGAGTCTTGGTGGTTCCAAACTTCTACTATTTAAGAATAATGGAGGCCACTGTGTTCTTGGGGACCTTCAATGCTGCAGACATTTTTTGGTACCCTTCCCTGGATCTGTGCCTCGACACAATCATGTCTCTGAGCTATACAGACAATTCCTTCGACCTCACGGCTTGGTTTTTGCTCTGACATGCACTGTCAACTGTGGGACCTTATGTAGACAGGTGTGTGCCTTTCCAAATCATGTCTAATCAATTGAATGTACCACAGGTGACTCCAATCAAGTTGTAGAAACATCTCAAGGATGATTAATGGAAACAGGATGCACCTGAGCTCAATTGACTCTCATAACAAAGGGTCTGAATACTTATGTAAATAAGGTATTTACATATATTTTTTTATAAATTTGCAAAAATGTCTCACTTCGTCATTATGGGGTATTGTGTGTAGATTGACGATAACTTCATTTTATTTAATCCGTTTTCGAATAAGGTTGTAACGTAACAAAATTTTGGAAAGGGAAGGGTTCTGAATACTTTCCGACTGCACTGTATTTCCATATAATTTTTTCAACTGGTATCGGGGGACCTTAAGGCAAGTCTTGTGAGGCCTGTGGGCAACAACCGACATGTACGTGTTTGTGAGAGTCTCCCCTTTTCACAGAGATGTGTAGAAAGGAAGAACACCATCGTGTTTGTGAGAGTCTCATCTTTACATACAGGGGTCATAATAATTTGTAGCCTACTACAGACGATTTTGTGAGAATACCGATTTTCGGGATGTCTCATGGTCTGACAAACATCGCTCCAGGTCTGTAACCTTTCACCGCAGTGCGTCATCAGCGGATGTGGTGGTTTGAGACGCATCCAATGCAGCTCTCTCTAGCTTAAACTGACAGATTTTTATGGGGAGGTAGCATTACCTTTAATTGTTTAACTTGGGTCAAATGTTTCGGGTAGCCTTCCACAAGCTTCCCACAATAAGTTGGGGGAATTTTGTCCCATTACTCCTGACAGCTGGTGTAACTGAGTCAGGTTTGTAGGCCTCCTTGCTCGCACACGCTTTTTCAGTTCTACCCACACATTTTCTATGGGATTGAGATCAGGGCTTTGTGATGGCCTCTCCAATACCTTGACTTTGTTGTTCTTAAGCCATTTTGCCACAACTTTGGAAGTTTGCTTGGGGTCATTGTCCATTTGGAAGACCCATTTGCGACCAAGCATTCACTTCCTGACTGATGTCTTGAGATGTTGCTTCAATATATCCACATAATTTTCTTTCCTCATGATGCCATCTATTTTGTGAAGTGTACCAGTCCCTCCTACAGCAAAGCACCCCCACAACTTGATGCTGACACCCCCGTGCTTCACGGTTGGGATGGTGTTCTTCGGCATGCAAGCCTCCCCCTTTTTACTCCAAACATAGCGATGTTCATTATAGCCAAACAGTTCTATTTTTGTTTCATCAGACCAGAGGACATTTCTCCAAAAAGTACAATCTGTGTCCTCATGTGCAGCTGCAAACTGTAGTCTGGCTTTTTTATGGTGGTTTTGGAGCCGTGGTTTCTTCCTTGCTGAGTGGCCTTTCAGGTAATGTCGATATAGTACTCGTTTTACAGATACTTCTGTACCTGTTTCCTCCAGCATCTTCACAAGGTCCTTTGCTGTTGTTATGGGATTGATTTGCACATTTCACACAAAAATACGTTAATCTTTAGGACACCAAACGCGTCTCCTTCCTGAGCAGTATGACAGCTCCATGGGCCCATGGTGTTTATAGTTGCTTACTATTGTTTGTACAAATGAACGTGGTACCTTCAGGCGTTTGGAAATTGCTCCCAAGGATGAACCAGACCTGTGGAGGTCTAAAGAAATAAATCTGAGGTCTTGGCTGATTGCTTTTGATTTTCCCAAGCAAAGAGGCACTGATTTTGAAGGTAGGCCTTAAAGTACATCCACAAGGTACACCTCCAATTGACTGAAATTATGTCAATTAGCCTATCAGAAGCTTCTAAAGCCATGACATAATTTCCTGGAATTTTCCAAGCTGTTTAAAGGCACAGTCAACTTAGTGTATGTAAACTTCTGACCCACTGGAATTGTGATACAGTGAATTATGAGTGAAATAATCTGTCTGTAAACAATTGTTGTAAAAATTACTTGTGTCATGCACAAAGTAGATGTCCTAACCGACTTGCCAAAACTATAGTTTGTTAACAAGACATTTGTGGAGTGGTTGAAAAACGAGTTTTAATGACTCCAACCTAAGTGGATGTAAACTTCCGACTTCAACTGTGACAGGCTGACTACACCGCTCGCATTGCGTGCGCGAGAGTTGCAAAATAAATGTAGAAATCTATGTTATTCAATTATTGCACCCACACTGCTCGCGCGCGCCAACGACCGTCTGCATTGCCAAAGGCTAAAATAGAAATCAGTTCTATTTCTGACGCAGATCGCGCTGCAAGTCCAGCCTCTCCCATCTCCTCATTGGTTTTTAGAAGCAGGTACCCACTTGCCATCTCCTCATTGGTTATACCCATGTGGGTGACTGAAAGACGAATGAGGTCTGTGGTGTTAATGCACCTAATTTATGAAAGTTGCCAATCGCAATATAAAGTCAAGAGAAGAAAAGGCCTGGAAGGAAGAGAGATGACTAGAAACGATTCGGTTGACCGTTTTATGTGTGGATAAATTGGCGGAGTAGAGGACCTTGTGCATTTCATGTAAAATAACAACTCAATGTTTATATCCCAGGACAAATTAGCCAGCAAGAGCAAGATAGCTAAATAGGACAAATTAGCTAGCAAGTGCAAGCTAACTAGCTAAATTTCCATAAATGTTTAATGCTTTTCGACCTGTCTCCAAATTAATATAATTGGTTCAGAGTTTGTTTGATATTTTAACCTGCGTGTCGTGATCGCGTTTGGTGTGGGGTGACAAAATAGATGTATGTGCGATGGCGCACGCGCGCAGCCGGTTTGGTTCCGTGTAAGTGCCGGTAAGAAAGACAGAATAATGGTGTTATGTGTGTGTAATGGTAAATTAAACATTCATACAGGTTAGTTTGTTTAGTATTTTGCACTTTTGTGAGGTTATTTTTGACCATTTTGTTGAGCTGACTAGAAGACCACAGTGGAGTCCTTTTTTTGGACACTGTTTACAACAAGCACACATTTCCTGACTTTGCTTTGACCGTGTCTGGAAAGGGGCAAAGTTACACATTCGTCTTTGATAATGTCGCCCATCAGCTAAGCGTGTAACAATGGCCAATGTGGACCTACATTTACGTAACATTTTAGTCATTCTTATCCAGAGCGACTTACAGTAGAGTGCATACATTTTCTTCTCCATTTTTTTTTTTCATACTGGTCCCCCGTGGGAATCAAACCCACAACCCTGACATTGCAAGCACCATGCTCTACCAACTGAGCCACACAGGAGCTATAGTGTTATCCATTGAGAGACACTTACACTACTGTACAGTGTGGTCTACAGGTACTACTCTGGTTCTAGTCTGACTGACCCGTAGAAAAGAGCAACGCCTTCTCTTGTGGAGGTACCCAGGTTCAAGTCATCATACGTGGCTGCTGTAAGGCTCTTCAGCCGGTGGCCGTGAAGGGTTTCTTCTGAGGTTTGTCTCACTGCTTTATTGGTGCACTGTATTTGGTGCTCATTTATAATCTGTAGTATAAATGTGCCCTGCTATGGTGCGCGATACACACACTTGCACTGCACATACCAATGAAAAACATGTTAAGCAACGGTAAGGGTCTGTACTAGCGGTTGATTTTTGTGTTTTGATAAAGTCGCTATTCTTGTTCCAAGAGGAGTTCAATTTGTTTTGGTTGATTGCTGTTAAACTCAAGCCCTTCCACAAACCACTCTCTTCATGGTTTGCAGACTGTCTCTGTGATATTGGTATTTTAATTGGGGGGCCTAGTGCATGTCAAAAAGCCCTCAGTTCTGCCCAAAACGAAAGACTCTCTATTGCCTCTGAGTGTTCTCTCACAATGACACTCGACAGACTGATTGGAGTGCTCTCATATCTTACGTGAACATCATGTGCAAAGGGAACAAAGAGATGTTAATGTCCCCTCCCCTTCCAAAATTAAAACGATGCGAGCACCTGCGAAATCATTATTTGTCCAAATGATCAGTGACAACATATAAGAGTACCTAGATGTCTACTTAAGTACCTAAAGTACCTAGATGTCTACTTAAGTACCTAAAGTACCTAGATGTCTACTTAAGTACCTAAGGTACCTAGATGTCTACTTAAGTACCTAAGGTACCTAGAAGGCTACTTAAGCCCCTATAGCTGCAACCCCCACATCTTCTGTAAGTCCTGCCTCCACATGCTGGCCAAGAACAGGCCTGCCAACACCACATGTCCCTTATCCCGCACCCTCATCCCACACACACTTTTCCAGAGAAGTGGGCTACGGTGTGAATTTATGGTGCATACTCCTCCCAATGGTTCACTTATTGATAATGACTAGCTGTTTTATCCATACTTGTAAATGGTATAGATGCTCTTTGATGAGAGTTTTAACAAAAATGTGTTTAAATTGCCTTTTGCTTTCAGAGCTTAACCAGTCAGCTAAGACTTTCTTCCCAAAGGTCTACCAATCACGGAAGCACAACTTTTAAAAAGCTAACTGTGCTAAATGTCCTCTTACCAACTGCCGAAAACATTTCAGCATATTTTGGGGTGAGGTATATTGTGTATTGCTTGCAGTCAGTGGTGTAAAGTATTTATGTATTTTTTTTAGGTATCAGTATTCTACTATTTCTATTTTTGACAAATTTTTACTTCACTACATTCTTCATTTTGGCTCCCGAGTGGCACAGTGGTCTAAGGCACTGCATCTCAGTGTAAGAGTCCCTGGATCGAATCTATGCTGCATCACATCCGGACGTGATTGGGAGTCACATAGAGTGGCGCACAATTGGCCCAGCGTCGTCCGGGCTTGGCCGGGGTAGGCCGTCATTGTAAATAAGAATTTGTTAAATAAAGGTTCAATTTAAATAGAAAATAATGTAATTTTTACTCCGTACATTTTCCCTGACACACAAAAGTACTTGCTACATTTTGAGTGCTTAGCAGGACAGAAAATGGTCCAATACACATTCTTATCAAGAGAACAACTCTGGTCATCCCTACTGCCTCTGATCTGGCGGACTGACTAAACACAAATGCTTCATTTGTAAATCATGTCTGAGTGTTGGAGTGTACCCCTGGCTATCCGTAAAATTGGAAAAACAATTTTAAAAAATGCGGTATGCTTTGCATAATATAAGTCATTTGAAATTATTCATACTTTTACTTTTGATACTTAAGTATATTTTAGCAATTTCATTTACTTTTGATACTTAAGTATATTTTACTGAGTGACTTTTACTTGAGTCATTTTCTATTACGGTATCTTTACTTTTACCAAAGTATGACAATTGGGTACTTTCTGGGTGATGTAGTATTCTACATTGTGTTTATTAGTGCCTACTGCCAGGTAACTCCCCTGTCACCATATGTTACTGGAATCAAGAGCACGCCTGAAATGTGTTTCTATTCTTTTTTTGGGATGCATTTCTATAGGACATATTTAAAAAGTTCTCACATGAAGCATTTGTGTAGATAGGCCTATTTTATATTTTGTGACAGTTGAGCATGTTTTAACATCAATCTTTTCACTGTCAAATCCACAATTGTTTTATGAGGGATAGAAGTGCGATAGAAGTGTTATAGAAGTGAATGTGAAATAACAAAAACTATGATTGTTCAAAAAAATCTGGTTGAGAAATAGCTTTGCACCGAGCCATAATAGGCAAATTGTAAGTGCTTTAGTATTTTTTGCAATTTTGTGTGTTCCAGGAACTCATTGTAAATATTGTGTCATTCAGTGTATTACCAGACATATTATACCAATTTTACATAACAAATTGCCAAATCTCTGGCAAGTTACCTGTCAAGTTTACAGTTTTCATTGGTTTGCATTTGTGGTGACAATAATATTTTGGTTTGCTTGTAAAGTAGCCTAGGCCTATATATTTATAATCATCCACATGTAGGCCTATCGATCTCAGACATCAGTCGGGGAGGCTTCGATGTGCATGTAAACTCATGAGAGCCTACTTTGAGCATATTACTACTGGCCTTTGAGTGTGCTCTTACTCCTGCCAGATACGAGTAATATTTTGAGGTATTTACGTCTACTCACGTTTTCCTGTGACAGACTCGCATGTTTTGGAGTCGTCGATGCCTCCAATGACGGAGCAGTGACGAATGGCAGGCTCCGAGTGTATTCGCCTCTCACGCACAACGGAAGACCACATTCAGCCACAGTTGGCCTTCTGCAGGGTGAAGGTGACTCGTCTAGCCGCTGAGGGGAGAGCTGCAGAGAGGGAGCTGCGAGAAGCCGTCCGCTACTCGCACTCATCCTGCAAGCTGAACATTTTAGACCCTGTAGGAACATCGACAAGAGCCTCCACCTCAGCTGCGACCTCGGGGGATATTATAGATAGGCTGTCCGCTGGGTTTTATCAGTGGCTGTGTATGCATGTGTTCTGCTCCGAACGGGCGCAAGAACCGCCCCAGATCCGCAGCGAACATTTTTCAGCTCAGCAAACCACTGCAGAGGGACCCCGAACGCCGGGAGAGCACCGAGAGCACGCGGAAAGCCCAGCGGGCCGTAGGCGAATGTAGGATGGTAAGTTATGATCTATCGTTCCCTCGTTAGTCGTAATAACTATGGAGTCATCGCTGGCATACTAGTATAACAGCAGACACATTGTAACCTATATATTTCCCCCATGAAAATCACGTGTTCTATTAAACCACAAAGACAAATTAAAATGCGCAGAGACACATTTCTTACCAAGCTACATTTTTCTGCCAACTAAGTCGTAAATGTGAGTCCAGGTACCATAAAGCGATTTATATAAGACTGTCCTTTGTGTTTTAGCGCTTTAAGGTGTGATACACAAAATAATGTCTGTTGCACTCACAAGGGCATGCCACAAGGAGAGCTGGTGTAATATTACACCAATGTGCCTCAATTAGGAAGCCTATATATAGTCTATATGAATAGGCTATATTATGTAGCGCAATATTGTTATTATTCAAGTATAGGCTATATTATGATTAGTGAGGTGCAATTGGCTATGTGGCCTATACGGGTCGGGTGGCAGTCATAACATTGATCTACTGCGTGTCCACTTGCGTATGCAATAATCTTGTAGCTCCAATCTCCCTTGAAAATGTATGGTGCTATGCGTTGACTTGCTGAAAGGGGTTATTTGTCCATGTTGCTTCTCAGACAGTCCAAGATTTCAACACTCTCGTGGCGCTGTACCGAGAACAGGTCATCACTATTGGGGAGATTTCGGCCGATTGTCCCTCTTTACGCGAGGCGCTGCACCGCACCAGGACCAAAGGATGTACCATGGCCCAAGCTGCCCATCAGAACCTCACCGTGATATCTGGATCTGGGTAAGGAATCTACGATATACGGATACAGTTTCATCAATTCAATTGTCACTGGAACTGTCCATGGTGCTAGTGTATGTCATTTTAAGGCGCGCTATTCGAGATAACAGCTTGCTACATGGTATGAAAGTCCCGCCTACTTCCTGGATCATCTCCCACACTGTTTTGAATGGCCTTCAATACCCCTATTATATAATTAAATTCATTAAAACGCGTCATTTATGATATTATGTAAAATTATATATTCGTATTAGTGGATTAATTTACTTTTACCCGATGCCTTGGAAAAATATTTTGGGGGTGATTTCTGCTATATCATAAAAATCAGTCACAGTTCAACAGTTAATTACCCGGAAATTAATGTTGACATTTCCATGTATAGGAATATAAATTTAACTTTCAACATTATTTTCCAATGGTATTGTAGGCTAATTAATCAGGTAATAAAAAAATCGTGCTATGATTTATTCATTTTGATGATATATGAGAAATCACCAAAACGGGTTTGCCCTCCCTAATTTAAGATACATGTAAAACGTATCGTATTCGTGGATTAATTTTCTTCTAATCAGTAGCGGTGCGTGTATAAAATCACTGGGGAAGCAAAAAAAAAGAAGCAATATTACAACCTAGTATGCGTTGTGATAATTGCGTTGTTTGCTCTATAACCTGTTAGTTCATATGCATTGCGACCGAGATATATAAGAGGCCGAGACAATAAGAATACACAGTACCAGGATAAATTCACACACACCTTTGTTTTACCACAAAACCGGATAGCAACCTCTGTTACATGACCTATAGCATGGTTAAGCAAGTTCATGTTTCCGATATTTTTGAATCACTAAACTATTGATTTAGAAACACAGAGTTACCGCAAGTCATTTCAACTTAAACATTTCAACATCATCAAATCACCTCTGCTTAGTCTAATAAAGTGACAACTACAAGATACGATCATAGATACAATTTGGCTACATGGGCCTACAAACATTTACAATGAATAGCAAAATCACAGTGATCACAAGAATGGCTTCAGATCAAAGTCTACGTTGATACCGAACGGGGCAAAAGTATTTAAATTAAAGATCCAAGCAGCTTCTCGTTTTAAGAATATATTGTCAAGGTCACCCCGTCTCCTAGGGAGGGTGATGTGTTCGATGCCGATATAACTTAGGGACAAAATAGAGTGGTTCGCTTGCACCTACAATTCTCTGACATTCATACTTTTAATTCGCGCTTCGTATTACCCACATCATTTTTACCACAAGGACAAGTTATAAGATAAATAACTGCCCTAGTGGAGCACGTGATAACAGCTTTGATGATCTGTTTCCCTGTTAGGGGGTGTTTGAAGGATCTACATTTGTAAGTGTCATTGCATTGAGCACAGCCATTACACTTATAGTTTCCATCCGGTAAAGGTGCAACTAGACGTTGTGCAGCGGTATTTTGGGGTGGTAAATCGGAGTTGACCAATTGATCTGAGATTCCCGCCCCGCTAGAATACGACCATGGGAGGGTCGGAAAACATTACCGATACTGTCATCGGATCTTTGAACGTGCCAATTTTTGAACGATTCCCTTAATTTGTTCAGAGAACTTTGAATAGTGGGCAGTAAGAACACAATAATGCTTCTTTTTGCGAGACTGTCCTTGAAAGAGATCATGTCTCGATTTGTTTAGCATTTTCTCAATGGCAGTATTAATCTGACAATTTTTTACCCCCTCTCCTTGAATTTTCTTTGCAAATTATTTTGATTCGAAAGAATTAGTTGTAGGGCAAACTGTTTTTCAAGGGAAGCGGGTGACAACTATCAGCCCTCAGCAAACTGTTACGATCAGTAGGTTTCCTGTAAAGATCAGTGTATAGAACATTATCCACACACAAAATCAGAAGATTAAGGAAAATGATTTGAGGTGTGTCAGATTGCATAGTAAATCTCAGGTGCTCAGAACAAGAGTTAAGAAAAGCATGTAATGCCTTGAGCTGTTTTGCATCACTCCTCCATAGAACAAAAATATCATCAATGTACCGTTTCTAAATAATATAGTTAGGCAATATTTTTTTTTTGAGAGGATTGAGAATTTACTGTTTATCCATGTAACCCACATACAAATGAGCATAGTTAGGATCCATAAGGGATCCCATAGCAGTACCCTTCGTCTGAATCTGAATAAATAAATACTTTAGAAACATGAAATAGTTGTGTGTGAGTACCATTTCAGCCAATGTTATAATGCATGGACTGGTAGGTAGTTCAGTAGGGTCACGTTGCAGAAGAAAATGTTCTATGGCCTCAATACCGCCCTCGTGTGGAATATTAGTGTATAATGACTCAACATCAAAGTAACTATCAAAGTATTCTCAGGGAGAGGATCAAGAGATTCAATAATAGAGATCATACTGCTGGTGTCCTTTACAAAGGAGTGGAGCTGTACTATGAGCGGTCTAATAAAATAGTCCATAAAGGGGCTGTTACTGCATCAATGCCCGCTAAAGGGAGCCCTGGAGGTTTTGTAACATTTTAGTGTAATTTTGGCAAAGTATAGAAAGTGGCAATTTTAGGGTGTTGAATAGCCAAACAGATACTTTTTTGGTTATCTGACCAGAACTTAAATACCCACCTAGGACAGTAAAGATAGTGTTCTGAAATTGGGAAGAGGGGTCACTTCTGAGTTCCTTGTAGATGGGTTGTCAAGCGGATGCTTTCTCATAGGTAGTCTGAAAAAGTGTTTAGCACTTCTTTAAGTCACTACATGACTCCATGTGTGTTATTTCTTAGTTTTGATGTCTTCACTATTATTCTACAATGTAGATAATAGTCAAAAATAAAGAAAAACCCTTGAATGAGTAGGTGTCTCCAAATATTTGACTGGTACTGTATATATATGTATACACTACCGATCAAAAGTTTGGGGCACTTAGAAACGTCCTTGTTTTTGAAAGAAAAGTTGTTTTTGGTCCATTAAAATAACATCAACTTAATCAGAAATAGAGTGTAGACATTGTTCATGTTGTAAATGACTATTGTAGCTGGAAATGGCAGATTTTTAATGGAATCTCTACGTAGACGTACAGAGGCCCATTATCAGCAACCATCACTCCTGTGTTCCAATGGCACGTTGTGTTAGCTAATTCTAATTTTATCATTTTAAAAGGCTAATTGATCATTAGAAAACCCTTTTGCAATTATGTTAGCACAGCTGAAAACTGTTGTGCTGATTTAAAGAAGCAATAAAACTAGCCTTCTTTAGATTAGTTGAGTATCTGGAGCATCAACATTTCTGGGTTCGATTACAGGCTCAAAACGGCCAGAAACAAACAACTTTCTTCTGAAACACGTCAGTCTATTCTTGTTCTGAGAAATGAAGGCTATTCCATGCGAGAAATTGCCAAGAAACTGAAGATCTCATACAGCGCTGTGTACTACTCCCTTCACAGAAAAGCGCAAACTGGCTCCAACCAGAACAGAAATAGGAGTGGGAGGCCCCTGTGCACAACTGAGCAAGAGGACAAGTACATTAGTTTCTAGTTTGAGAAACAGACGCCTCACAAGTCCTCAACTGGCAACTTCATTAAATAGTACCCGCAAAATACCGGTCTCGACGTCAACAGTGAAGATGCGACTTCTAGATAGTGGCCTTGCTGGAGATGCTGGAGGTGTAATGGTGTGGGGGTGCATTGCTGTTGAAAACACACTTAACCAGCATGGCAACCACAACATTTTGCAGCGATAAGCCATCCTGTTTGGTTTGCGCTTAGTGGGATAATAATTGTTTTTTCAACAGGACAATGACCCAAAACACACCACCAGGCTGTGTAAGGGCTATTTGACCAAGGAGAGTGATGGAGTAATGCATCAGATGACCTGGCCTCCACAATCACCCAACCTCAACCTAATTGAGATGGTTTGGGATGAGTTGGACCGCAGAGTGAAGGAAAAGCATCCAAACAAGTGCTCAGCATATGTGGGAACTCCTTCAAGACTGTTGGAAAAGCATTCCTCACGAAGCTGGTTGAGAGAATGCCAAGAGTTTGCAAAACTGTCATCGAGGCAACGGGAGGCTACTTTGAAGAATATAAAATATATTTGGATTTGTTTCAAATCAAATAAAATGTATTAATATAGCCCTTCGTACATCAGCTGATAACTCAAAGTGCTGTACAGAAACCCAGCCTAAAACCCCAAACAGCAAGCAATGCTGGTGTAGAAGCACGGTGGCTAGGAAAAACTCCCTAGAAAGGCCAAAACCTAGGAGGAAACCTAGAGAGGAACCAGGCTATGAGGGGTGGCCAGTCCTCTTATGGCTGTGCCGGGTGGAGATTATAACAGAACATGGCCAAGATGTTCAAATGTTCATAAACTACCAGCATGGTCAAAAAAAAAAAATAATCACAGACAGAACAGTTGAAACTGGAGCAGCAGCACGGCCAGGTGGACTGGGGACAGCAAGGAGTCATCATGCCTGGTAGTCCTGAGGCATGGTCCTAGGGCATGGTCCTAGGTTTAACACTTATTTGGTTACTACATGATGTCATGTGTTATTTCATAGTTTTGATGTCATCACTATTATTCTACAATGTAGAAAATAGTAATAATAAATAAAAACCCTTGACTAAGTATGTGTGTCCAAACTATTGGCTGGTACTGTGTGTGTGTAGGTGTGTGTGTGTGTGTGTATGTATATAAATATATAAATATATAGTATTTATTTTCTAAAAACTTTGGGGGGACAAAATAATTAACTCGCGGGCTGGTGTTGGCAGTGAGCCACCTATTTCCGGCCCCTGCTTTAAAGCCAGATTCAAGAAGGGCCAAGCTTAGGAGACAGTGATCAGATTTGAAACTGTCTATTCTCCAACTGTGTATATGTCCTTTAGGCCAGAGGATGGGGAGATCCACCCAGAGATCTGCCGGCTCTTCATTCAGCTGCAGTGCTGCCTGGAGATGTTCATCACGGAGATGCTCAAGTCCATGTGTCTACTGGGAGTGCTGCAGCTCCACAGGAAAGGTGCTATACCAATCTCAACCAGCAGAGGGCAGGGTAGTCCATAGTAAAATGTTCAGTGTCATACCAAGATAAAGAGCAGTGTATCTTCTCACAATGAAATAAGATGTAGCTACTGTAGTATGGCACACATGAAGACATCAAAGCCAAATTCCATAGTTTTCTTATATCTCAGACAAAGCATTTGAACATTTAGACATGCAGTTCAGACATTCACAAGCTATTCACAGGTTACCCAGTGTTATATGTTGATCATATGTAAATCCCTCTCACAGGAAAAGATTCATACCCAGAGCCCAGGTTGGACTTCAAGATGGATGAGAGCTCTGATGTGCCCATTCTGGAGGAGCACTCCTCCTCACCTGTAGACTACCAACATGAGTCCTGGCTGGTGTGCACCGATATTGAAAACATAGAGAGGTACAGTATAATGCAAAATGCTAATACACTCATGGTCTCTCGTAGTGAGAATGCCCAGGTCACATGAGTATAGGCCATACATAAAGAGGATTATCAACAGATTGGACATCATAGTCAACATTATATCATTGATGAGCTTTAGTCTGTGATGCTTTTGCAAAAAGATGTGCGCTATTGATGCATAATGCATTCAATGTGATAAAAAAAATTGGTGATAAACCTGCAATGGGTAAATTGGTGAAAGACTCAGACAGACACAGACGCAGGCAGGCAAACTCTAATCTCAACCCACAGGATTATGGTTAGGGTGGTCACGTTTTCCAAACGGCCTCCAACCGCAAGGCCTCCAACCGCACCGCAAATGTGTACGGCCCAGTACATCACTGCGGCCAAGATTCCTGCCTAATCATAGACTGTTGTCTCAGCTACCACACAGCAAACGGTACAGGAGCGCCAAGTCTAGGTCCAAAAGGCTTCTTTACAGCTTCTACCCCCAAGCCGTAAGACTCCCGAACAGGCCCCCTCCCCACACACGCACACATTTTTACGCTGCTGCTACTCTCTGTTTATTATCCATGCATTGTCACTTTACCTCTACCTACATGTACATATTACCTCAATTACCTTGACTAACCGGTGCCCCCGCACATTGACTCTGTACCGGTACCCCCTGTATATAGCCTCGCTACTGTTATTTTATTGTTGCCCCTTAATTATGTTATTTTTCAATTTTTCTTATTTATTTTTTTGTATTTATTTTTGTATTTTATTTTTTCTTCAGTTTATTTTAGTAAATACTTTCTTAACACTTTTTTTTTCTTGAAACAACATTGTTGATTAAGGGCTTGTAAGTAAGCCTTTCACTGTAAGGTCTACACATTTTGTATTCGGCGCATGTGACAAATACAATTTGATTTGATTTTGAATATCATCAAGGATCTCAGCCACCCGAGCCACAGCCTGTTCACCCCACTACCATCTAAAAGGCAAAGACGGTACAGGCGCATCAAAGATGGGAGTGAGAGCCTGAAAAACAGCTTCTATCTCCAGGCCATCAGACTCTTAAACAGTCACCACTAGCCGGCCTCCGCCCAGTACCCTGCCCTGAACCTTAGTCACTGTTCTAGCCAGCTACCACCCGGTACTCTACCCTGCACCTTAGAGACTACTGGCCTATAGAGTCATTGAACACTGGTGACTTTAATAATGTTTATCAGCAGGTAGCTTGACAGTTAAGAGTGTTGTTCCCCATTAGCTCAACATACCCCACTCTCCCCTAAATGGATTTAACCATGATTCCCCCTGTCTCCCTAGGGACATGCGAGAGATGAGAAACCTACTCAGCAAACTCAGGGAGACCATGCCTTTACCACTGAAAACCCAAGGTAAGTAGCATTTATACGGTATGAGTATCACGACTCAGGATAAGACCCAGATGCAGACACAGGAGGCGGATAGTACTATTCTCAGAATATTTATTATAACAAAAAGGGACAGGCAAAAGCCAGGTCGAGGGCAGGCAGTGGTTCGTAAAGCAGGTCCGAGTCAGGCAGGTACAGGACGGCAGGCAGTGGTTCGTAAAGCAGGTTAGAGTCAGGCAGGTACAGGATGGCAGGCAGTGGTTCGTAAAGCAGGTCCGAGTCAGGCAGGTACAGGACGGCAGGCAGTGGTTCGTAAAGCAGGTACAGGATGGCAGGCAGTGGTTCGTAAAGCAGGTACAGGATGGCAGGCAGTGGTTCGTAAAGCAGGTCCGAGTCAGGCAGGTACAGGACGGCAGGCAGTGGATCGTAAAGCAGGTACAGGATGGCAGGCAGTGGTTCGTAAAGCAGGTACAGGACGGCAGGCAGTGGTTCGTAAAGCAGGTCCGAGTCAGGCAGGTACAGGACGGCAGGCAGTGGTCCGTAAAGCAGGTACGAGTCAGGCAGGTACAGGACGGCAGGCAGTGGTTCGTAAAGCAGGTCCGAGTCAGGCAGGTACAGGATGGCAGGCAGTGGTTCGTAAAGCAGGTTCGAGTCAGGCAGGTACAGGACGGCAGGCAGTGGATCGTAAAGCAGGTACGAGTCAGGCAGGTACAGGACGGCAGGCAGTGGTTCGTAAGGCAGGTCCGAGTCAGGCAGGTACAGGACGGCAGGCAGTGGTTCGTAAAGCAGGTTAGAGTCAGGCAGGTACAGGACGGCAGGCAGTGGTTCGTAAAGCAGGTCCAAGTCAGGCAGGTACAGGACGGCAGGCAGTGGTTCGTAAAGCAGGTCCGAGTCAGGCAGGTACAGGACGGCAGGCAGTGGATCGTAAAGCAGGTACGAGTCAGGCAGGTACAGGACGGCAGGCAGGCTCAGGGTCAGGACAGGCAGAAAGGTCAGAACTGGGAAGACTAGAAGACTAAAACTTGAGAACAGGGAAAACGGGAAACATGCTGGTATGACCTAACAAGACGAGACGAACAGACAAACAGAAATACGTAGCGGATAATGGGGAAAATGGGAGACACCTGGTGTGGGGTGGAGACAACCACAAGGCCGGTGAAACAGATAAGGGTGTGACAATGAGTGGGTTAAATCATAAAAAAATACACAATATTGAAGGCGCTGCACTGCACTGTGCTCAGGTTTCACTGTCTGTGTTCTGTCTAGATGACAGCAGTCTGCTGAATCTCACTCCATATCCGCTGGTCAGGCAGAGGAAGAGGCGCTTCTCTGGGTTCTGCTGCCTGGTGTCCAGCTGAGTGCCTGATAGGTCCTGCAGGCAGCAGCAAGGGGAACACACCAACCCTACCCAACATCTTACATATTTTCCAACTTATTACTGCCATTTAGGAAATTATCTTTTTTTTTTAAAAATCTTATGCTGATCAGTCACTTTACTTTTGAATAGGATTCTCTGTAGAAAAAGCTATTCAAAGGATAACGATGTTATGCATATTTTGCTATTATGTTATTCAAGCCATCTCCCTTTGTAGAAAAGGAGAACCTTTATAGGTCTATAGGCAAGCCCAAACAGATGTGCCAAGCTGATGACATAAGAGATTCAGTATGTTGGTAGACGGCTTCGCCTAAACTCTGCCTTCAGACCTTCGTCAGAATGTCATTGTATTTATTTCACTGTGCAATGCTTCTTTTGCAGTCTTCAATGAACAGGAAATCGGTCTCCAACGTACATTTTCCATCAGAAGGGCTTTGCAATGTTACTCCTAAAAGCCATTTGTCAATGAATGTAATTAAAATATATAAACAATGGTCAAAATTCTGTTTTGTATGAAACTTTCTTTGAATCATTTTTTATTTAGATGATCTGAAGATCTATTTATTTTGTATGTCTTGGCAGAAAGAGTACAGCATGAATATTGCTCAAAGTAGTGTTTGTAGTGTATAGATGTTGCGCTATAGATTATTCTATGAATGATAGTATGTATAGGCCATTTTATAATGTGAATAAACTTTTTGTATAGAAATAAGAGTTTTTGTCTGGTTTATACAGTGGCTCTGATAGTAGTGTCTTGATGTTTGGATTCAGAGCCAATACTTGATGCCCACTGAGAGGATACACCAATCTAAAAAAATACTGTAGAATACTATGGTTTACAGTGTCTTCAGAAAGTATTCACACCCCTTGACAGCCTGAATTTAAAATTGATTCAATTGAGATGTTATGTCACTGGCCTAGACACAATACCCCATAAGGTCAAAGTAGAATCTTGTGAACATTGTTGACAAAAAAAAATGACAAATCGATTTTTATCCCATTTTGTAACAACAAAATGTGGAAAAAGTTGAGGGGTGTGAATACTTTCTGAAGGTACTGTAAATAGTATATTATTTACTGTAGCATTTTTGAGGACTTTATTGTACTCTTCAGTGTAGTGTTTTTGTGGACAAAAGTCCGCAAAAACACTACAGTGAATACTGTAGTGTTTACTGTAGTTTACTGTAGTATACTGTAGTATTTATAAATACTGTTGTAAAAGAAAACTGTAGTATATACTATAATTCATGTACTATTTTTCCAGATAGTAGTATACTGTTGTATTTGGGTCTTTCGATAAATAAAGTGGCCAATGTGTAACATCAGGGTCAACATTTCAAAATGGTTTGATATACGTATATTTAAATATGATTTTCTTGCAGCTTCACATGTGTGGTTACAGGAAAAAGAGTCTAGGTAGGCACAATGAGACCATAACTGCTAGCAACAGCAACACATCGGTGTCATTCAAAATGTCACATGAAACATGTATTCTGCTTGTTTCTTTGTCATGCCAGGTCTGTTTGTGCTTTAGTCAACTTATCTATAATTTATAGCCATGCTAAACATTCCAGAATAATTAAACAACAGCATTTCTATATTTTTTAATAGTTGATATAATAATTTAATACAATAATATAATACAATGGGTTCTGTCAACAAAAACGTTGACAATAATAATAACAAAATCATTATAATTAGTAAACTCTTCAAGCAGTGTGTGTGTGAGTGAGTGAGTGAGTGAGTGAGTGAGTCTGTCCTTCATTCCTTTGTCCTCTAGAATGTCAGAGTGGAGCGACCTCTGACCTCATCCAATTAATTTTGAGAAGGAGACGAGGAGAGAGAATGCAACGAATCAAGGAAATTAAATTGAGATTCTCCCAAGGACAGAGGAAGCAAGTATTTGACAGCTACAGTATTAAACATGTTTGACAGTGCCAGGCTGACTGACTGAGCTACCATAATACCCATGGCCTGTCGAGAAACAACCCCTAATCCCTACTGCCCAGTCTAGACACTTGCGGAGATCTGAGAGAGATTGATGGGTGGTGACATGGTGAGAGCTCCACCTTACCCTCTGATAGGCTTGATGGAATTTTGGTGGTATTGCTTACACTTGTCCAATTCTCTCAGATCTCCACAAGTGTCTAGGGCTAGGGGCTTTGGTTTTATATAATGTTTAGATTTCTATTCAACAAGGAACAAACAGGTCGTTTTCACGTTCCCGATTGTTCCGTTTTAACTCGGAAAACATTCGATCAAAATGTACACGAACCGTAATCTTACCTCAGGATTCTTGAGTTAACGTTGACATGATGTAGGCTAATTATCTTGACCACCGTAACAACATGGACACCAAAATGTTCTGTCAATCTTCGAGATCAACATTCATTCCCACACTTTGGCTGTTGTTAAATTGTGGGCGGTATCACACAAGCTCTTTATCCTTTAGTGAATCAGCTGATGTTGAGGGAAAATGTCCCCATGTAGCTGAACAGCTAGACATCAAATGCGCATCGAACAACTATCATCCAGTAATTATTGAAGAACCCCTTTAATTAAAGACAGTATTGATTTTTGTTTTATTAATCATGTTAAAGCTCCTCTTTATGTTAGAAGCATTGGATTTTGCAATCACATACAGTACATTATTTTGGATATGTCTGCCCATAAAAACTGTTTTCACACCGTAGCATAGAGAAATAGAAAATGTTACGAGGTTACAGTACACTTCCGAGATCTCCAGACAAAAAAAATAATCTGACAGCAAAATCCAGAAATTTCATAGGATCAAGTTGAATGTGTAATTCATTTGTTAAATGCTTAGTATATGATGTAACATCAAACAACAGTATCATAAATGTAAGGAAAGAAAGGTAGTGTTTTATGTCACATGATTTTTGCCAAGACTCCAAGCATGAGAGGATTTAAACATAGGTTTGGATTCAAAGCATGAATTATATTGAATGTACTGTTGAAGTCGGAAGTTTACATACACCTTAGCCAAATACATTAAAACTACGTTTTACACAATTCCTGACATGTAATCCTACTAAAAATTCCATGTCTTAGGTCAGTTAGGATCACCACTTTATTTTAAGAATGTGAAATGTCAGAATAATAGTAGACAAAATTATTGTTTTCAGCTTTAATTTCTTTCATCACATTCACAGTGGGTCAGAAGTTTACATACACTAAATTAGTATTTGGTAGCATTGCCTATACATTTTTTAACTTGGGTCAAACGTTGGGTGAATTTTGGTCCGTTAATCCTGACAGAGCTGGTGTAACTGAGTCAGTTTTGTAGGCCTCCTTGCTCTCACACCCTTTTTCAGTTCTGCCCACAAATTTTCTATGGGATTGAGGTCAGGACTTTGTGATGGCCACTCCTATAACTTGACTTTGTTGTCCTTAAGCCATTTTCCACAACTTTGGCAGTATGCTTGGGGTCATTGTCCATTTGGAAGACCCATTTGCGACCAAGCTTTAACTTCCTGACTGAGGTCTTGAGATGTTGCTTCAATATATCCACATAATTTTCTTTCCTCATGATGCCATCTATTTTATGAGTACATTAGTCCCCCCTGCAGCAAAGCACCCCCACAACATGATGCTGCCACCGCTGTGCTTCACGGTTGGGATGGTGTTCCCCTTTTTCCTCCAAACATAACAATGGGCATTATGGCTAAACTGTTCTATTTTTGTTTCATCAGACCAGAGGACATTTCTCCAAAAAGTATGAGCTTTGTCCACATGTGCAGTTGCAAACCGTAGTCTGGCTTTTTTATAATAATTTTGCACGCCCAATTTTTCAGTTTTTGATTTGTTAAAAAAGTTTGAAATATCCAATAAATGTCTTTCCACTTCATGATTGTGTCCCACTTGTTGTTGATTCTTCACAAAAAAATACAGTTTTATATCTTTATGTTTGAAGCCTGAAATGTGGCAAAAGGTCGCAAAGTTCAAGGGGGGCGAATACTTTCGCAAGGCACTGTACTTGCGTACTATTGTTTCTACAGATGAACGTGGTACCTTCAGGCGTTTGGAAATTGCTCCCAAGGATGAATCAGACTTGTGGAGGTCTAAAACCTCTGACTTCAACTCTATCTATGTTTCCCTTTTGTATGTTAGTATATTCACATGACAAAAATTGCAAATGATTAATTAATGACTTTGTAACAGTTCCAAACAGTTGTCCACTACAATAAACGCTCACCCTTACCCTAGTTTCTAGAAAGATCCATTTACTGTAGTGTTTTTGCGTACTTTAGTATACTGTAGTATTTACTGCAGTGTTTTTGCAGACTGTAATATACTGTAGTATTTTCTGTGTTGGTTTTGCAAACAGTAGTATACTGCAGTATTTACTGTAGTGTTTTTGAGGACTGTACTGTAGCGTACTGCAGTATTTACTGTAGAGCTTTTGCAGACATTTCTATAGTATTTACTATAGTAATATTGTTTTAATATATTTGACATAGAAGTGGAGGCTTTCTCTTTGATTAAAACTACTGGAGAAATACTAAAAGAGCTAATTTTCGATAACCTGTAGGTAGGCTGGACTGGGGTCTGAATGGATAGTTCAGAGCTTCTGCTCTTTCTATAACCTGTAGGGAACACAGTATACAGTATGGTCTATACTTGGCACATAGATTTCTTACTTATGGGTGGCACAAATTGGGATATGGTGGACGGAAATGGGCAGGTATATGCAAATTAAATACTGTTGTATATACTATAGTTTAAAAAAAAAACAGTTTACTTCAGTGTTTTTTGTGTGGATAATACTAGTATTTACTATAGTATTCTACAGTATACTACAAAATGCGTAATAAGTACTACACATTATCAAGGGATACTACAGTGTGTATACAGTGTGTATAGTGTTCTACAGTATATTCTACAGTACTGTAGTATTCTATAGTAAGGTGTTGTATTTTTCCTGTGGGCAATGATGGAGAGAAATTGTGGATACTTACAGAGCTATGAAAATCATCACAGCATGAAACCCTTTTCATTTGTATCAGTGTTACAGGAATGCAGTGTCTGATTCATGACCTCTCTCTTTCGACACTCTTTCTAGGACTATGTTAAAGGGTGGGGTGTCAACAGGGGGAGAGTTAACCTTTTGCTGCAGTGGGCTAAATCAGTCTCACACAAAGTGATTGATGGTAGTCTTAAACAAATCTACATTGAAACAAAAGTACACGCATGGTTATGGGCTTAAAGATATATAGAGAGTTAAATGTATTCAATTTTGAGGTTGCATTCCAATACTACACTTCATATACATCACAGAACACTGAAATATATCAAAACTGTTTGACATAGAAACACTAGATTTTTGTCAACAAAAAAATGTGATCCTTAAGGGGGTTTTAATAACATTCACCCATGAGGCGAACGAGGGCGCTTGAAGTCATTGACTGCAGGAAAGGGTTACAAGGAGTTGTAGAGAGGACTTACAGCTGGTACATATTACCGGAATCTGACATTTCCAGACACTTTTTCCAGTAACAGGACAGGATGGAGAGTTGCGAAAGGATGGTTTGGAAGACTTGAGATACAGAACTTTGAACTTTGTGTTGAAATTGCTTAGCCTTCAGTCTTTTCGGTGCATATTCTAGGCTGGGTTCGTGGCTGTTACAGGAAGGGGGTTTCCTGGTTAAGAGGTAGGCAAGTCAAATAACCAATCGTTTTCACAGTCCGATTCCCTTGGGAGATCATTTAGGGGGGTATATGAAGTAGTTCCCCTCAAGCTATTGAACATAAACATACTCACATGCACACACACTCTTGCAGAGCTCAGGATCTAGTGGCCGAGGAGTCAACACTGTGGTGAGTCAGAATTAGTTTGAATTGTATGGACAATCTGTTTGTTATCTGGAAGGGAACAGTATCTAGACCTCGTAGTTTTGCAAAACTATGGATTATATATGAGGAGGAATTTAACCCTTGATGCCTACATTCTAATTTACTATCAAGCAGATGCGGACTCGAGCCATATGACTTGGACTAGTGCTGAGCAATTAACCAACATTTCTGTTATTTTCGTTTTTTAATGAACGAATTGACTAAATGATTTGAATTCCAAGTTGTTGTTTTTTTCTTCTGTGAGCCTGGATGCACAGTTTCTGTAGAGATAAATCAGACCAAGCCCCGAACTCTGCGATGCAATAGGGAGTTTTATTTTACAACAGGCCAATATTGTACATAGTTTAGTGCAGAAAACGTGGCAATTAACAATAATGAGCATAATCCACTGCGTGCCAGTTTACTTGTCTGGTCATTGTGGAGCAGACATGCAGACGGATAGAAGAGAGAACTTGCAATCAAGAGGGATAGAAAGCAATTGCTTCGCTAGTTATCACTACCTGAAAATACATGATATAAGCGATTGATAGTTGGTATTCAGCAGTCATAAAAGTATGCCTTATTTACTTTGAAGAACTACTAAAGTAGTGATTTTGTCAGACAGCACAGGCAGCAGCTCTATGAGATGATGACTTGGAAAGAAATAATGAAGTCATCAAACTAAACAAATATTTTATTAAAATAAAAGAATGTGAATAAATGATGATTAACATCAGCATTCAACCCACATAATGCAAAAAAAAAAAAGTATTGAAAACGAAAACGGATCATTTTTTAATCATCTAAACGAAACCAAACCAACCTCAAAAAGCACTAATCGCTCAGCACTAACTTGGACTCACAAATTTGTCGACTTGGGACTCGACTTGACAGAACATAAAATAACTTGAGACTTGACTTGGACTTGGAGCCTCAAGACTCAAGATTATCTGGCCTGGTATTGTAACGTTTTGCCACTCATTTTGTGGCACAGAGTTTCTGTGGATTACTCTACAAGCAGCCAGAGACAATAGCCGCAGCATCGCCCTTGCAACAAAAAAACTGCAACAGACTGTCTTGTGAAATGTACACAGCCCTCTTATTTGACCCCCCGGGGGTTGGGGAGGGGGCTGGGGTATGCAGATTTTAAAAAATGTCCACGCTACATACATGAATATTAAAGGCCCAGTGCACTACTTTTGTAAAACATAAAAATAAAATAAAATGGGGGGGGGGGTTCACAGCACCCTCAGCAGCCCTACTTCCCACAGCTATGCCATGTTCTGTTTATTGTAACACTTAGACATTTCTGTTTCATGTTTGATACTATACATTTTTATTTAAAAATGTTCTCTGACTGGGCTTGATGTTTATTGTGCACATGAAGGTTCGCAAGACTCATGAGCTAGAAGTTCTGTTTATTTAATTCATTGTATGGTTTCCTCATAGATTGAACCCTCATCTTTATATCTGTGCCACTATAGCATCTGTGACAGCACCATTGAAGCTCAAACCAACAGGAATCCCTACCAAATTTACTACTTAGACTACTTTAAAATGGCGGAAGAAGGGTGGAAGCCCTCAATGGCACCGGCCATGCTAAAGCGGCTTTTTGGCCACTAGTGGCCCCTATCATTCTCTATGGGTTTTCTTTGTTCATATTTCCCAGGTTATGTCGGAATTCCACGTGTCTGTGTCCTATGTCTCTGTCATTCTGGTTATGCTAATAGGAGCGTGTGTGCCTCAGTCCATATAGAAATAGGCTAGTATGTTGAATAAGAGAAAATTGTTGTTCCAAGCATGAATTGTGATGAAATGTCATTAATAATAATGAAGTCTAATGTACCAATGTAACAATGGATGTGGAAATTGCCTTTTACATTGTAGAACCAGTTTAATGGTTGTAATTGCCAATTGGGTAATTGTATGGTCCTGGGAGGGGCTAAGTGCTTATACCTGTGCTTATACCTCATACCTGTTTGAGCTCCTGTTAGACACGTTCAATTTGGTTTCTCAAGGGGAGACTGTGCAGTCTTGCCCTCTACCTGTGCCTGTTCAGATAGGACAGGTTAAGCTTGATACAGAGGCTATTTCTTTTGGGCCCATGTATATTTGGTAAATCTACTTGTATATTTTGTATGATATGAAGCTTTCACCATTGGATCACTAAGACATGTAAATAAATATACACTCTGAGCACGTCAACCTGCCTCGCCTTCTGCTGATGTCACGCACTTGCGACTGCTACAAGGAACCTATTTTACAATTACATCATCAATTACATTTTGTAGACAAAATAATGAAAAGGGTTGTCTGGTAGCCTCAATAAATAGACAACGATTTGTAGTTGAACAAGTCATTGCATGTATAGATCATTTTTACTTGTGACTCGACTCAGCTTGCTGTTAGAATGCACGACTTGCACTTGACTCGAGACTCTACTTGGGACTCGACTTGAGACTCTGACCTTGTGACTTGAGACTTGCTTGTGACTCGAATAATAGTTACTTGGTCCCACCTCTGGTATCATGTGGGATGAAGTGCAATGGATTTCATTGAGTGTGCCTGGATGTAAATCCTGCTCAACAATCTATTTCCTCCTCCACCTCCTTATCTTTCTCCATCCAGTTCTTTCAGAAGTGTCCTGACCAGAGTGTGAGCTGTTCCTGGACCATCCTTCTCCATGGACCGTACCAACAGTCTCCTGGTACTGCTGCATGTCCTGGGTTCAGTTACGGTCAGCCTGGGCTGCTTCTGTGACCACTACGCCTGGAGCTCATGGTCCACCTGCACCAGAACCTGCAACTACGGGACCCAGGAGCGCCGCAGGTAAAATACACAACTTAGTATGAGCAGAGCGATAGCACAGAACTAAATGGTAACTTTACATGAAGTAAAGTTGTGGGGCTTGCTTTATCTCTGTCCAAGTATTTTTATGGTAGTGGAAGAAGCTGAAATGTTTTACTGTACTATTTAAAGTAAAGTAGTTGCATACTGTATAGTCAAAGTAACGTTTTGTAAAATGATTGGTCTGATTACTTTGATATACTACTATATAAACCTTATTACTTTGGATTGTTGGGAACTTAGATCACAAAAATGCATAAACTACAGTTGATGCGTTTGAACACTGAAAGAAGACATACAGATGCAGGATCTTAATTTGAGCCAGTTTGCTACAGCAGGAAAATAATTGTGCAGCAACAGCAAATGTGAATTATTCTGTGGTTTCTAATTAATGGGCATTTTTTGTAGGGGTTGATACATTTTTCATTGAGGCAAATTATTACATTTTAAGTGGAAATTACAAACTTTAGTGATCCTTTTTAAACCTTGAATACAATGCAAGTTTGCTTTTCTGCCGTGCAGGAAAATTTTCTGCAACAAAAGAATAATCAAATTAAGATCCTACATCTATCTGTATGACAATGCGATCTTCTGTCAGAAGATGGGAATAATAGGCAGGATTGTGTGCACAACACTCTTAGCAAAGCAACTCTGAATCATTAATGCTGTGGGTTTCAGATAAATAGATGCATGATTTACTTTTGTAAAACGTTCAGTGTAAATTAAGTTTAATTTTAGTTCAAATCAAATCAAATCAACATTTATTTGTCACATACACATGGTTAGCAGATGTTAATGCGAGTGTAGCAAAATGCTTGTGCTTCTAGTTCCGACAATGCAGTAATATCCAACGAGTAATCTAACCTAACAACGGTTGAATGACGATGTAATGATTATAAAGTTTTAGGCTATTTGGGGAGAGAAATATGATGTTGCATCTAGTGATTACAGCTTTTTAAAAGTATTTTTGTGGTAGTTGAAGAACTGTGTACAATGGGTTTGTATGTAGACCTACTGATAGTTAGTTGTAGTTCTATCTAATAAATAAACTCTTTAGACTAACAGTGATAAGTACATTTCCTGAAGAAAATGTGGTGTGCTTGCTAGCTTATGTTAAAGTATGTATGGTTTTGAAATGGTATAGTAGTGTTAGTGTCTGCAAGAGTAATGGTGGTGACTGTTTTTATTTTTTTATTTAACCTTTATTTAACTAGGCAAGTCAGTTAAGAACAAACTATTATTTTACAATGACGGCCTACCGTGGCCAACCCCTCCCCACTGCGTCACTCGGGAACCCAATAGTTGAAAAAGTAAGTTGACTAAAATATTGATTGATTGATTGATTGATTGGTTGGTTGGTTGAGATCAATGGGCAGCCTGAACATGTGAAAGTTAGTTTGGTGTCTCTTGCTTGAACGGTTCAAGAGTTACAATTATTGTTGGTGGGTATTACAGTATATGCATGTGTATGCACACTGTCATGATGTTGGCTTGATGGGGGAGGTTTTATGACCCCCATAAATACCTTTCCACTTTTCTCTCTCTCTCTACTTTATAGAGTTGACTCTTGTAAAGCCTTTGTTAACATAGAAAGAGAGAGTCTGGTGACATCAAAAGGTGGGAAACTGAACCATATTTCGGTAATCCAACCAGTTGAAAATATACGTTGGTACTTAATGAATAGGATGTCAGATCAGTTGATGTCTGAGACGTGATTACTGATGACAGGACAACATAAACTGTATCTTGGAAAATCAGATTCACATGGAATTGTTGTGCAATTTAAATGTTTAAATATGAATCTATTTGTGAAAAGAAGAAATGTAATTTTAGCTTCTGAAATGAGAGAACGGTTTGACACTCTGCTCACTCAGAGGCCTCGTCCAAGTGAACAGACATGGGTTGTAAACTATGAAACACGCCCTTCTTTCACCACTATATAAACCCGTTGATGAAAATTCAACTTCCTGTTCCAAGGACGTGCGGACTTGCGGTCCCCACGTTGAAAAAACAAAGATCACATACAGAACTAAGTCAACCTCAGCGTGAGCTCTGGTTGAACGACAAGAACCTAACGAAATTAGCATCGAATTTCAACGTGAAGATGACGATCAACACGCCGAAAGGATGAATTTAAACTATACCAGCCAGAATATAGCATGAGCTTAAAAGTATAGCAACTTGGTATGAACTTTGAACTCCTATTCACTAAAGAAGTGATACCCTCTCCGCCCGTTAAACGTGGGCTAGGAGAGGACGGACAGAGTATCCATTCTACCACGCTCCAGTTCACCACTAGACATTCTTCAGAGAACAAGAGATCCATGCTGGACCACCCGGCCTTCCATCTACGAACAACCGATCGAAGCGCAGCTCAGAGAAAACGTTTATTGCATTTTCCTTTTTCAAATGGGCGGTTATTTAGAATGCATAAGATACTGTATTTATGATAGCATAGCTGCCTACGTCCCGATAGAGACACAAAACCTTTTTTCTCCTCAGTCATCCCGCTCTTTCACTCAAACCCAACTCCCTTTCTTAGTGTAACCAGCCTTCATATCTGTTCCGTCCGCTAGGGACGTTTTCCTTTGTGACATAAATTGTAATCAATGTATAATACATTCTGTGTATATGTAATTCTGTGTGATTATTTAGGTATTTAGTAAATAAATGATGAAACCAAATTTTGTATTGCTGATTCAACTTGTTAGCCAGGGTTCGTGAAGATAACCAAGAATTTACAACTTTCAGATGAGACTGAATAAAGTGACGATTAAATATTGACTGCTACTGATGTAAAAGATTACTAGGTCTTTAAGAGTTTATTCGGAAGATAACAGCTCTATAAACATTCTTTCATTGTGCCCCGACTTTCTAGTTAATTACATTTACATGATAAGCTTAATCAGGTAATATTAATTACAGAGAAATGATTTTATAGAATAGCATGTCATATCACTTAATCCGGCATAGCCAAAGACACGACAACATTTAAGAAGTTATAAATTATAGTGCAGACAAGAGCTAGACCAGAGCTAGCTAGCTACACCCAGGACCAGAACTGAATCTGCTAGCTTGTGACATGACTTACTGCATCTGTAATGAAAGCAGTTGATGGGTTACTAAAACAGCTTTACCTCTTGATTAGTAGAAGCGATTCCTGATATTTTCTCAGATTTGAAATGCAGAAAAGTTCAGGAAGAATTCATATGCTACACATTTTTGTCTGTCTTGTTGGGGGAGTGGTCAAAACTGCAGTTGTTTGGAAAAAGTTAGGAAACCATTTTTTTAATGCAGTTACTAAAACAGATGTATGGTTAGATTGGTAGCAGATATTTTTGTTCTGACGAAAGGTTTTAATAGCAGAGAAGGAGACATATCCTTTAACGTTTTGTCTAACTTGTTGTGAAATTGGTCAACATTTCAGTTGTCTATAAAAAGTTACAGAAAATGTTGCTGATGCAGTTATTAAAACTGCTGTAACATTTGATCCATTCCAGATAATTCTGTTCTTATTTCAGATTGGAATAGCAGTGAAGGAGACCAAGATGTCATATCCTCAAACCTTTTGCCTAAGTTTTTGGCAAAGTGGTAAAAGTAGCTGATTTGTATCAAAAGTTAAATTTTTGCATTTACAGTGAATGGAATGTTGGAAGAGATGATGTCACAATGGGACCTTTAGAATGTTGAGGGAATCCCATGAAAGTGGATGGACAAAAATAAAGATTAAAAAAATTCTGACTTAAAAGGTATAAAAGATATCAAAATGTTGTATGTCTGCACACTGGTCCAGACCAGTCTACACATTTTAAAGTTAAACAGCGTTTCTAGCTTAACCCTTGTGTAGTCTTAACATTCTGTATACTCACCTTGTCATAAGGGTAAAAAATGACCCGCCCTCACTAAACCCTAAAATATAGCAGCTTAATTTAATTGTAAACCCCAAATCTATTTTGCATGAAGAAACAACCTGTCATTCATCAAAACTTTGTGAATATCTGGGTTTTCCCTCTTCACAATGCAGACTGCATTTAATCAGTGAACACCACTCGTTTTTATTACAACACACCTGTCATAATTGTTTTCTTTACTAAAGTAGAGGTTTATTATTATTATAGCTAAAGGTACTGCATAGGTGTAAAAAAAAAAAATTGTGCCAAAGATAGCACTTGTATGGCCTAAGAAAGTAGAAGAAATGTGCAGAAAGTAGTTTTGAATGCCTTTTATTGAAGGTAAACAATAACAGTCTTGAACTTTTTTGGCAACATAGTGATATATACTTATTGTACATACTGTACAATGAGGAATTCATCTGCAAAGTACTAGTCTTAATTTTTTAAACCATTGCTCCCTCCCACCCACAAGTGGTGTAAACAACAACAATAAATAAGAATAAAATAAGATAATTGATGCAAAACAAAAATGTGAAGAACATAAATCAATCAGCTCTAATTAGCACATGTAGGACAGTATGCAAGTGTGTGTGCATGGACTTTTCAGATGTATTTCTCACATGTTCAGCACATAGTATTTGTTATACAGTCCTTCTTTTGGGGGGAAGAATTGGCATCTCCTCCTCTTGCTTGCCCCAGCTGCAACCTCAGGTGGATCAGGACAATATTCATCCCCCTGAACAGCTTTCACAAGTGCTGCAGAGGCTGCTGTGTGGGGGAGGCACTCCCTTCTTTGAATGTACAAGTGCCTTTCCCAGCTGCTCCAGGAACACCATCCTCTTGTTCTGCTTATCAGGCATCCAGGTAGGGTTGATTTTGTTCCATATCACGAAGGCATTGTATGAGGACACATCAATGAGGTTATGGAAGATGACCACGGGCCAGCTGGCAGTCATCCTCCTGCAGCTGTAAGATCCAATCACCTTGTCCAGGTTGTCCACGCCTCGTTTGTTGTGGTTACAGTCCAGGTTGATGGCTGGCTTCCTGTCCTCACGATCACTGATCTCAGCCATTTTGTGCAGTGTGCTCAGGAGGACCACATTCTTGTTCCTCTTTGGGAGATAAGACACTAGAGTGGTGGTGGGGTGAAGGCAAAATTTGATGAAAAGGCCTCTCTCCCCCTTGTTGCGAGCAGTGCAGGGGGAGCTTAGGCTTGTTCTTTCTAACTGTGCCAACCATGGTTATCTTCCTCTTCAGGAGCTGCTGGCTGAGTTCAATCAGTAGCACACATAATCTCAATTTCTCATTGTGTGTGTGTATTTGTGGTTGTTGTGGTGTGTAAATGATTTTATAACTGCCTGGTCAAAAATACAATCTGTGTGCCCTGGTGGTGTACAGCTTTCATGGAAATATGAACAAAGGCGATGTTTCACTTTTTCTAATGTTGGGGTCGTTCTAGGAAAAGTCATCAAATTTCAAGTTGAAGAAAGATAATTTAGGGGTTTTTCTCTTCTGTTAAACACAGTGGCGAGGGAGGGGGGGAGAGAGGGAGGGAGGGAGAGTCATTTTTGACTCTTAAGACAAGAGGAGTAGCGTATTAAATAACAACAATAATAATAATAATATTTATAAAAAAATCAGAGTATGATGAAGATTTACAGTTTAGCATGTCCCATCTAATAACACATTCAGAGTTAGCCTACAATTATAAGACTTTTGTATTTGATTTTAAATAGCCTAGTAATTGGGCTTTTAAAATATATTTTCATGATTAACAGGCTGACACATTGCCTTTAGCTACAGGATATCCCACCACCATGTATTTCCAGATCCTCCCCTCTCTCCTTCATTCCTTTCTCCAGAAAGCAGAGAGAGGGGCTGTCAAACGTTTTAATTAAATATGTTTTGCTGTGAAAATATGTTACTGTCGATGTTCACAAACAGATTTCATTTTGTTTCCCAAATTAAGCAGTGGGTAGTTGCAGGAACAGGGTTGGAGGGACCATAGGCGGAATATCACCTCACATCTGCAAAATAACCGAAGTAGCCTACCAACATGCCGGATGAACATGAGTGAAACGAACCCTGCGGGAAAGTGGCCTCCGTTGCAAAAGGATGACGTATTTTTTCTCTTGCTCCCTTTCCAGTACATTTGCTAATGGGCCATTCTAAATCTAAACAAATTGTACATATTAGTAAAGACAAGATTCAATTTAAATTGAGAATAGTCTGATGGATGAAAATATGATCACTTGAGGAGAGAACAACGTGTGCAGCAAGGAACAAAGCACAAGCTGTTTTTTTCCGACTTTCTCAAATCATCGATAGCTTAGTCATAATGCAGCCCATATATCTTAATTTATAAGGCATTCTATGGTTTGCAACATTTCACAACTTAAGTTGCCAAATAACTCTAAATCTAGCATATTGATAGATCCTGTTTCAAATGATCACTTTCACGCTCAGGGAATGGAAAAAAAATATTATTTATATTTTATTCAGCTAAATTCATTTAAATTATTGCTACTATAAAATCATATAATGTAAAATAATGTCAAAGGCACTTATAAGCATTTCTTGTCTGCTAAACAAGCCTATAGCATGGTGCATAGCCAGATAACATTCAGTGCATTCGGAAAGTATTCAGACCCCTTGACTGTGTCCACATTTGTTACATTACAGCCCTATTTTAAAATTGATGAAATAAAAAAATCCTCATCAATCTACGCACAATATCCTATAATGACAAAAGCGAAAACGGGTTTTTCGACATTTTTGCAAATGTGTTAAAAATAAAAAAACAAAGAAAACTGAAGTATTCAGAACATTTGCTATGAGACTCGACATTGAGCTCAGCTGCATCCTGTTTCCATTGATCAACCTTGAGATGTTTCTACAACTTGATTGGAATCTACCTGTGGTGAATGTAATTGTTTTGACATGATTTGGAAAGGCACACACCTGTCTATATATACAGTTGAAATCGGAAGTTTACATACACTTAGGTTGGAGTCATTAAAACTAGTTTTTAACCACTCCACAAATTTCTTTGTTAACAAGCTATGGTTTTGGCAAGTCAGTTAGGACATCTACAAGTAATTTTTCCAACAATTGTTTACAGACAGATTATTTCACTTATAATTCACTGTATCACATTTCCAGTGGGTTAGAAGTTTACATACACTAAGTTGACTGTGTCTTTAAACAGCTTGGAAAATTCCAGAAAATTATGTCATGGCTTTAGAAGCTTCTGATAGGCTAATTGACATAATTTGAGTTCATTTGAGGTGTACCTGTGGATGTATTTCAAGGCCTACCTTCAACCTCAGTGCCTCTTTGCATGACATCATGGGAAAATCAAAAGAAATCAGCCAAGACCTCAGTAAAAAAATTGTAGACCTCCACGTCTGGTTCATCCTTGGGAGCAATTTCTTGCTTGAAGGTACCACGTTCATCTGTACAAACAATAGTATGCAAGTATAAACACCATGGGACCACGCAGCTGTCAAACCGCTCAGTAAGGAGACACATTCTGTGTCCTAGAGAAAAACATACTATGGTGCGAAAAGTGCAAATCAATCCCATAACAACAGCAAAGGACCTTGTGAAGATGCGGGAGGAAACCGATACAAAAGTATCTGTATCCACAGTAAAACGAGTCCTATATCGACATAACCTGAGAGGCCACTCAGCAAGGCAGAAGCCACTGCTCCAAAACCGCCATAAAAAAGCCAGACTACAGTTTGCAACTGCACATTGGGACAAAGATTGTACTTTTTGTAGAAATGTCTTATTGTCTGATGAAACAAAAATATAACTGTTTGGCCATAATGACCATCGTTATGTTTGGAGGAAAAAGGGGGAGGCTTGCAAGCCGAAAAACACCATCCCAACCGTGAAGCACGGGGGTGGCAGCATCATGTTGTGGGGGTGCTTTGCTGCAGGAGGGACTGGTGCACTTCTCAAAATAGATGGCTTCATGAGGAAAGAAAATTATTTGGATTTATTAAAGCAAAATCTCAAGCTCAAGCTCTGTCAGGATTAATGGGCCAAAATTCACCCAATTTATTGTGGGAAGCTTGTGGAAGGCTACCCGAAACGTTTGACCAAAGTTTTTTTTTTAAGTATAGGCAATGCTACCAAATACTAATTGAGTGTGTGTAAACTTCTGACCTATTAGGAATGTGATGAAATAAATAAAAACTGGAAAAAATCATTCTATCTACTATTATTCTGACATTTCACATTCTTAAAATAAAGTGGTGACCCTAACTGACCTAAGACAGGGAATTGTTAGTAAGATTAAATGTCAGGAATTGTGAAAAACTGAGTTTAAATGTATTTGGCTAAGGTGTATGTAAACTTCCGACTTCAACTGTACGCGTTCGTGAGAGACTCAAGTTTCCACCGAGGGGTTAAGTTAGTGTGTAGCCCAAACGGTTCAGACGCTACAGACAGAAGTTGGTAGATCAGATGTACCGACTTCAGACGAGTCCTGCAGATCCGGACGGGCGACATCAGGGGATGTAGTGGATTGAGACGCAGCCCATGCAAAGAACCAGATATCTCTAGCTTAATTAAAGTGATTCATTTTTATGGGGATTTTGGTATTATGTTAACTAGATTTCCGCGGGGCCGCAGACATTGACTATTGTTATTGTTTTACTATAATAAGAAGTATGTCAAATATTTAAAGTGGGATTTTTGCTTCACAAGCCCCATAAATGACATAAAGGAAGGATATTTTACTGTAAGTGATTTATGATTAATGTGTATAATTTTGAGGTCAGTTGGCCAAAAGCTCCTTTTGCGTTTGTTCAGCGTTTCCATGACCATCTCAGTTTTAAACAAACCACGTTTGAAATACAATAGAATACGACTTTCTGTGTTTTCACAATTCCCTCCTCTGCAGGAGTATCCGATATGATGACTATTACTGGAAGAATAGCTGTGAGCAGCTGTGTCAAAAGCATGAGAGTCGGGCATGTAACGTCCAGGCCTGCTTCATCCACTGTCAACTCACTGATTGGGCCAACTGGTCCGGGTGCTCCCCGTGTGCCAAAAAACAGGCAAGTGAAAGAATATACACACACAGAGACACACAGACAGAAATACACGCACACACTTCCACCGTCTGTCTCTGACCAGTTTTCTGATGTTGTAGTTAAGGACTCGGTCACTGCTAAGGCCTTCCCAGTTTGGAGGCGTGGAGTGCGATGCTGTTCTGACAGAAGACAGAGCGTGTTACCCATCAACAGAGTGCAAGATGGAAACACTCAACTGCAAAGAGTTTCAGTGTGGCAATGGTGAACAGTCACATATTCACCTACTACATATACAGTATGGACAAAATACTGCATGTGCACATTTAAACAAAACTCTGCTCATGTACATTTCCCCTTGTCGCAGGTCGCTGTATCAGCTCCAAACTAACATGCAATAAACAGAACGACTGTGGGGACAACTCAGATGAGAAGAACTGTGATGAATTCAAAATAGTGTGTCCTGTTGAGAAGAGAGTGGTCCCTGGAGCTGACCTCATAGGAAACGGGTAGGTTAAAGGTCAAAGGCCAGCATAAGACATTGCCTGGAGCAGTGGTCAATGTCATAGTAGATGTTTAGCAGTAGTCAGTGAATACAGAGCAGGACTGCTTCATGTAATTTCTTGATACGTATCCTGTGATTTTAAGAAAAGTAACGTAACTTCAGGGTTAATGCTGCTGGCTTCTGTTACTTTCCTGTTTTAGGTTTGATGCCATGGCAGAGGCTATGAGGGGTGCGGTACTGGATAACATGTTCATGGGGGACACCTGCAACCTTAACAGGAGCAGAGGCAGCAGCTACAGGCTGTACTACCGCGTCCCAGCCAATGTAGAAAGCTTTGAGATCAAGGTACAGTACTAATGCATATAGATCTCATCTTATTCTATTCCCCATGTTTGACTGGTCTGGGATCAGATCTAGCTGTGGTTCTGCTTCCACAGGTCGAGATCCCAGATGACTTTAAACAGGAACCCCAGCCAGTCTACAGTGAGACCGTCAACCTGGCCTCCCCACCAGTCTCTACCAGAAGTGATTCCTCCAGTGGTGACTCTAGTTCAATCTGGGTCCCGATCTTCTTCGTTGGTTCCAGACGCCACCACCAATCCAACACAGACACATTCAAGCAGGCTATTTCAGCTTCAAAGAAGACGGCAAGCTGCATCTACAGTATATGCACTCTCACATATTCACAATCACACACACAAAAATAAACACCCTGATCACAGTATTGCAACGTAGTGGTAGACCTTGAAGTAGAGGTTTCCCTCAATCACAGATCTAAGATCACATTACCATACCCTCTATCCAAGCAGTAGGACTGGCATTTACTGTGAGGCAGGCATACAATCACTGCGTTTCAAAGCTGGGAAGGTAACACTGACGTTATGATTACGTAATCTCACCCTATTCTGCAGGACTCCCAGTTCTTCCGAGTGCACCAGGTGTTACCTGTATCCAGATTCAGGGTGAAGGATTCAGACCTGTACCTGACAGAGCCCTTCTTACAGTTTCTGACCAGCCTGCCCCTGGAGTACAACTACGCCCTCTACAGGGAGATCTTCAAGCACTTTGGGACCCACTACTTCGCCTCCGGAACCTTAGGGGGACACTATGATCTGCTTTACCAATACAGCAGACTGGAGCTTAAGAACAGTGGTACGAGAGCACAGCCTTGTAGTCAAAAGGAGGCACAATACCCACTGCTAGTGCATTGTTCTCTCTGATTTCATAAATTGTTCATTTTTTTTGTGTTTCATTGTCACAGGTTTAACAGAAGAGCATACCAAAGGATGCCTAAAGTCTGAGTCGAGCATGTTTATAATAATATACTCGCAAAGTTCAAATGTTGTAAGATGCTCCGACAATACAATGACTCAAAAACATGAAGGTTGGTTTTTCTAATTACCGTTACACACAAATTGAACATTCAAGATAGACCACCTTGCTCTAGTCGTCTTGACTTTTCACTTGTTCGGTTTCATTAAGTATCTCTCTCAATAGTTTTGTTGAGAACTGGCTCTTCACCCTTTACTGTTACTTCTGTGTTGGTCAGGGTCTTTCGTGCAGTCGTCAGAGAAGTCTTTCTCCATGGTGCGTGGAGGCCGGACCGGAGAGGCTGCAGCCCTGGCCTGGGAGCAGAAAGGGGCTGCCCCTGACAGCACCACTTATAAGAACTGGGCCAAATCACTCATAGACAACCCTGCTGTTGTGGAATATGAGGTCAGAACTCCCTCCGTGGAATATAATGAAATAGGATGGAAACAATGAATCCAGTTAATTCATTGATTGTGTATGATTGGCTGTGATATAGTGAATCCAAACCATCTTTTTGAGATACTTTTGGTTTATAACAGCTCTTTCCTAAGACATAAAACATGTCACTTCCTGTGAGAAATCGGTCTCCTTCCTATCTGTCTCCAGCTGTTGCCCATCATCAATCTGGTCAAGGGGATCCCATGTGCTGCCACTAAAAGAAGGCACCTGACCAGAGCTCTGGTGGAGTACCTGGAGGACTTTGACTCCTGCAAGTGTGCCCCCTGCCCTAACAATGCCCGTGCCGTCCTTTCTGGCACAGACTGTCAGTGCATCTGCCAGACGGGCACCTATGGGCCCAACTGTGAGCAACGGGCGCAAGACTACACCTCAGGTACACAGCAGCACCCACTCACTCACTGATATACACATTTTTATACAGGATGAGGATTATGTATAGTCCCTGTTGTGTATTGCACAGTCATTTGACAGTGCTCAGTATGTTTGACTGACACCAGACACTGCTGAATGTGGTTTGACTCCTGGTGATTAGTACACACCAAACAGTGCTGAATGTGGTTTGGCTTCTGGTCTGTAAACACCAGGCAGATCTGAGTGTGGTTTGCTGTGTGGTTTCCTCAGAGGCAGTAGATGGTTACTGGAGCTGCTGGGGGACATGGAGTGCCTGTGATGCATCCATGAAGAGACATCGTACCAGAGAGTGCAACAACCCCGCTCCCCTGAGGGGGGGAAAACTCTGCCAGGGACCGGCCAGACAGGAGGAGGGATGCTTCATCTCCATTTTCCAAGAGTAAGAGAGACTGACATGTTTAAGCCTTGAGACAATTGAGATATGGATTGTGTATTTGTGGCATTCAGAGGGAGAATGGGCAAGACAAAATATTTAAGTTCCTTTGAACGGGGTATGGACGCGAGCTGCACAGTGACGCGAACCTACCAGACGAGCTAAATGCCTTTTAAGCTCACTTAGAGGCAAGCAACACTGAAGCATGCACGAGAGCTGGATGACTGTGTGATAACGCTCATGGTAGCCAATATGGACACTCTTGGAAGCCGATGTGAACAAAACCTTTAAACAAGTCAACATTCACAAAGGCTATGGGCCAGACGGATTACCAGGACATGTACTCAAAGCATGCCCGGACCAACTGTCAGGTGTCTTCCCTGACATTTTCAATCTCTCCCTGACCGAGTCTGTAATACCTACATGTTTCAAGCAGACCACCATAGTCCCTGTGTCAAAGGAAGCGAAGGTAACCTGCCTAAATGAATACCGCCCCGTGGCACTCACGTCGTTAGCCATGAAGTGCTTTGAAAGACTGGTCATGGCTCACATCAACAGCCTCCTCCCGGACACCCTAGACCCACTCCAATTTGCATACTGCCCCAACAGATCCACAGATGATGCAATCTCAATCGCACTCCACACTGCCCTTTCACACCTGGACAAAAGGAACACCTATGTGAGAATGCTGTTCATTGACTACAGCTCAGCTTTCAACACCATAGTGCCCACGAAGCTCATCACTAAGCTATGGACTCTGGGACTAAACACCTCCCTCTGCAACTGGATTATGTTCTTCCTGATGGGCTGCCCCCAGGTAGTAAGAGTATGCAACAACACATCTGCCACGCTGATCCTTAACACTGGGGCTTCTCAGGGGTGTGTACTTAGTCCCCTCCTGTATTCCCTGTTCACCCACAACTGCGTGGCCAAACACGACTCCAAACCATCATTAAGTTTTCTGACGACACAACAGTGGTAGGCCTGATCCCCGACAACAATGAGACGGCCTATAGGGAGAAGGTCAGAGAACTGGCAGTGTTGTGCCAGGACAACAACCTCTCACTCAATGTGAGCAAGACAAAGGAGCTGATTGTGGACTACAGGAAAAGGCGGGCCGAACAGGCCTCCATTAACATCGACGGGGCTGGAGTGGAGCGGGTCAAGAGTTTCAAGTTCCTTGGTGTCCACTTCACCAATCAACTATCATGGTCCAAACATACCAAGACAGTCATGAAGAGGGCACAACAAAACAATTTACCCATCAGGAGACTGAAAAGATTTGGCATGGGTGCCCAGATCCTCAAAAGGTTCTACAGCTGCATCATCGAGAGTAAACACCAGGCAGGTCTGAGTGTGGTTGCATCACTGACTGGTTGCATCACCGCCTGGTATGAGAACTGCTCGGCATCTGACCGGTAGGAGCTACAGAGGGTAGTGCAAACGGCCCAATACATCACTGGGGCCAAGCTTCCTGCCATCCAGGACCTATATAATAGGCAGTGTCAGAGGAAAGCCCATAAAATTGTCAGAGACTCCAGTCACCCAAGTTATAGACCTGTTTTCTCTGCTACTGCACGGCAAGCGGTACCGGAGCACAAAGTCTAGGACCAAAAGGCTCCTCAACAGCTTTTACCCCCAAGTCATATGACTGCTGAACAATTCATAAAATCGCCACCAGACAATTTACATTGACCCCCCCCCCCCCACCCCCCTCCCTTTTGTACACTCACTGTTTGTTTGTTACAGTACCTATGCATAGTCACTTCGCCCCCACCTACATGTACAGATAACCTCAACTAGCCTCTACCCCTGCACACTGACTCTGTACCAGTACCCCCTGTAGATAGCCTCGTTATTGTTATTCTTATTGTGTTACTTTTATTAGTACTTTTTATTTTAGTCTACTTGGTAAATATGTTATTCTTGAACTGCACTGTTAGTTAAGGGTTTGTAAGTAAGCATTTCACGGTAAAGTCTAGTTGTTGGATTTGGTAGTTGTTGCCAGGCGCACCGGTTTGTGTCAAGAACTGCAACGCTGCTGGGTATTTCACGCTCAACAGTTTCCCGTGTGTATCAAAATTATCCACCACCCAAAGGACATCCAGCCAACTTGACACCTGTGGGAAGCATTGGAGTCAACGTGGACCAGCATCCCCGTGGAATGCTTTCGACAACTTGTAGAATCCATGCCCCGGCGAATTGAGGCCGTTTTGAGGGAAAAAAGGCAGGGTGCAACTCAATATTAGAAAGGTGTTCCTAATGTTTGGTATACCCAGTGTATATTGAAAGCAGGTGTGGTTCCAGTGTTCATTAATACACTTTATGTTAGTGTTTCCTTTATTTTGACAGTTACCTGTACATACCACTCCAGTAAAATAGAATCGATCAGGAAGAGTGTTGGTCTTCTAGATAAAAACGTACTGTTGATTTATATACCTGAGTGCATTTCTGATTTTCTGTTGGTCTGTCTTTTCTCCGCAGGCAAAATGTATGTGTTAATGATGAGGACTTTGCCACAGAGGGGCGGGCGGAGGGCTTGCCTCCCGGCGTGGAGGGCTGTCCAAGACCCAAGCGTCCTGCCAACAGTCACCTCAGGGTAGACACAAGCTAACAACACTAGCTGCTAACAAAGCTAACAGAGACAGAACTCACTAAAGATCTCTGAAAGAGTGATATTTCCAAAGACTCTGGGCCAGCTCTCAGTGATGTCACAGTCTTAGTGACCTTTACCTGTTTATACCCTTATTAGCATCTTATTTTTCTTTATTTAGTCTCTCTCTCTCTCAGGGGTTTTATTGGCATGATAAAGAATTACATTGCCAAAGAAAGTGAAATAAACTATCATAAATAAACAATAAGCATTACACACACAAACATTTTCAAAGAAACGTTTGACATGTCAGATTGTTAACTACAGTGTTGTAACAATGTGCAAATAGCTTTTCTTTTCTGGGGGGGTCAGTCACAGTGGTCAGATATTCTTCCACTGTGTACTCTCTGTTTAGGGACAGATGGCATTCCAATGTTTTCAGTTTTTGGAATTAATAATTATTTCCCTCATGATTTGGTTGGGTCTAATTATCCTGGGGCTCTGTGGTATCTGTTTGGATTTTTTAACAGAGCCCCAGAACCAGCTGGCTGAGGGGCCTCTTCTCTAGGTTCATCTCTCTGCAGGTTAGGGCTTTATGATGGAAGGTTTGGTCTCTCTCTCTGTCTTCTCAATGTCAGAAAGATAAGCGTTACTATGAGTTTGGCGACATGGAGGAGTTCCTGTGCTTCACAGGGTTTGAAATGGAAGGTTACCAGTTCATCAACTGTCGCCCTGACGGGACCTGGACCCCTCCCACAGGGATGTGCATCAGTAAGTCTGTCCTCTTAGGAACAATCCCTGCATAGAATGCAGACAGAAGGCATAACACTCTGTCCACACCAAACCTCTTTTGTATGGAAAGACTTTGGAATCCATGTTTTGCCAATAATATAATACTTTTTTTTATTTTTTATGTTTTAATGTCAAACCAGTCTTGTTGAGTATTTGTCCTCCATCTTAGGGAAGGTGTGCTCCCCGCCTGCCGTGCCTGAGGGTATGACTCTGTACCCCTCCAAGAAGGAGTACAAGGTGGACCACTCCGTGGGACTTGAATGCACGGAGAGAGGCATGGTTCCGTCAGAACAGGGCTTCTACACCTGTGCCAAGAGTCTAACCTGGGAGCCTCCACTTCCTAAAGACCTGCACTGCAAAATAGGTAGTCTGTCTCAAATGGACTTTGAAGAAACATTAGAGGGATGTTGGTGGAAAGTTGGCATCCTTTTAAAGACCTCATAGAGTTTTTCGACAATTAAGTGGAGATCACATGATTGACAATATAATTAAATTACGTAATTAGATGTTTGTCCTGTCAATGTGTCTGTCCAGATAAGCCATTTGTTCCTGACAATCAATGTGGGAGAGGAGAGAGGCACGTTGGATCCAAATGTATCTGTGTGGCACGTGAGACATGCCTGTGAGCACTTTTACCTATCAATCATAATTAAGTCATGAACAATTCAATATTAATGGATTTTGAATTGCCTTTTAACATTAGCTAAACACATGCATCTGAAGGCCACCATAATAATTTGGTTCCCGAATCAGTCTGTTCATCTAGATTTGTCCTCTTCTTGGACTGACTAATGATTTCCATGTCTGTGTGTGCTCCACCTGTGTGTGTGTATTGCAGCCCATACAAAACTGAGTTCTGCATCTTCAATGCTGAAGTTGGCAGTGGTGTGATGATGTCTTACTGTGGTTTCCACTCGGGCCGTTGCCATGGTGACCAGCTCTTCTTCATGAATGTGGGCCCGTGTGACGAGGATGTGGTCAGCCTGGACTGGGCCAAGTTCAGGGTCAGCATGGCTGCCAAGAGCTCAGTCCAGGAGCCCTGCGACTCTGACACCTGCTATGAGTGGGAGAGCTGCACTGGTATGACTGACTGACCACAGATTCCCTCTCAGATTTAGATAGCACTTGACCACTTCATCTGAAATAACCTAATCTGCAAAGAGTTAACTAGTTTACATACAATACAATTAATTATGTTTCAAGGATGAATGTGTCGATAGGGTTTCAACATAGCAAAATCATTTCATATACCTGTGCTCTTTCCCTTTTGTCTTTGTGCAATCAGAGTCCAAACAGTGTCTGTGTAAAGTTCCCCGGGACTGTCCTAAGGAGGGAGAACACATGTTCTGTGTGAAGCTGCTGAAGACCCAGAGCAAGAGGAGTGTGAATCTGTGTTTCATGGCTGCCATCAAGTGTAGAAAGATGGAGTTTGAGATTCTCAACGAAGGCCTGTGTGAAGAGTCCACATAACCAGGTCCCAGTGTAGCTTTCCTCTTCCTGTATTCTATCACTCTCTCCCTCTCCATTATATCATACAGCACAACTGTAAAGATGGACGTTCTGAAGGAGCTGATTTTTGTCCCGTTTGAATTGCAGCTTTGTTCAACTTAATTTGTTTTACAATCTAGCTTGAAGTGAATTTCTTTGCATGTTATTTTGTGCTTGTATGTCTTTTTTATATCCTTTTATGACTATTTTCTTGTGTTGTTATGAAATCAAATATATTTTGGCAAAAGGTGGTGTTTAAATTAAATTAACAAAAACAAATATGTTTGTATCCAATATTTTATTTACAACAACTTGCAACTACATATAACTGCCAAAAATAAAGGAAACACCAACATAGTGTCTTAATAGTGTCACGTGTGTTCCCTCTCAGGCCTCTAGGTCACCAGGCTGCTCGTTAGGGCGCACACCTTTCACCAGCATTGCATGCATAATGACACTAACCTGGACTCCATCACCTCCTTGATTACCTGCCCTTTATATGTCACTCCCTTTGGTTTCTTCCCCAGTCGTCATTGTTGCTGTTTCATGTCGGTGCGCTGTTTGTGGTTCTTGTTTTGTTCATTTATTTATTTATTTATTAAATGTATTCACTCCCTGAACTTGCTTCCCGACTCTCAGCATACATCGTTACCAATAGAGTGTCGGGTCACCAGAATAGCTTCAATGCGCATTAACATAGGTTATGGAACTCTATTGGAGGGACACCCTTCTTCAATGAGAAATTCCATTATTTTGTGTTTTGTAGATGGTGGTGGAAAGCCCTGCCTCAGGGACCGCGGCAGAATCTCCGTAAAATGGGCATGATACACGAGCACAGGATGCGGTGCGGTGAAACACTGCTTGCCTTCCATTGCAATGAATGGGAAGCAATGAGAAGAGGGGAGCTGTGGGCGGTGCGGTGAAAAATATACACTTTTCCCAACTTTATGCAAATCACAAGCGGCGACCGCTGGGCGATGACCAATCATATCGAGTGGTTCCCATGAGAAATTTGACCCTATGTGACCCAAGGTTGGAGACTTTCTTCATCAAAGATGGCTGACAAAAATACTAGGATGGAAGCAAATGTAAGTGATTATAATGTCATAATGAATCATATGAGAAATGTACAGTTGACAGGAATATGTTAATGTAGAGACAAACGATTATGCATTTTTTTTTTTTTATCATGAAGTTAAATTGACGAAAATCGCGATTTAGCAAGCTAGCTGACTTGCTAACATTAGCTAGCTGGCTAGCTTTATGGGTGTTGTTTTAGGGAATCCTGAAACAACCAGCAAACAAGGCTTCATCTTGTGACATTGGAGGTATAGAATCTAGCTAGCTAAAGCATTTACTGCAAATTGAATGTACAATTTTGTAAGCTTGCCTTGCTGATATTTGCCATGCAATGCAGATAGATGAAATAACGTAGCTTGCTATGTTCTTGCTTATTGTGCAGTGCAGGATAAAAATGCCTGTATGCCTATGGATGTGTAGCTATCTGGTATACGCATTAGTTCAGAACCTAGCAATGAACCTCAGCTTTCATAGCCAGATGTATCAACTTCAAAACAGTCTGAATGACATTAATGAAGCCTATGGATTGAGTAGAATATAATATAACTTTGTGAAATGATGCAAGTCGCATATACATGTAGTTATTACCATGCATGAGATCTGCACATTGTAGCCTGTACATTTAATATATTCACTGATAATGTACTCTACCTTGGCAAATAAAGGTGCAGTTCAGGTATGAATGTCTTTGAGCTTTGAGCTTATTTTTCAGTCAATACCAGGAGTATCACATTCCAGTCTTTGAATGATGCTGTATCTGCATGTACAGTTGAAGTCATAAGTTTACATACACCATAGCCAAATACATTTAAACTCAGTTTTTCACAATTGCTAACATTTAATCCTAGTAACAAATTCCCTGTCTTAGGTCAGTTAGGATCACCACTTTATTTTAAGAATGTGAAATGTCAGCATAATAGTAGAGAGATTTACTTCAGCTTTTATTTCATTCATCACATTCCCAGTGGGTCAGAAGTTTACATACTAATTGAGTGTATTTTGTAGCATTGCCTATAAATAATTTAACTTGGGTCAAACATTTCGGATAGCCTTCCACAAGCTTCCCACAATAAGTTGGGTGAATTTTGGCTCATTCCTCCTGACAGAGCTGGTGTAACGGAGTCAGGTTTGTAGGCATCCTTGCTCGCACACGCTTTTTCAGTTCTGCCCACAAATTTTCTATAGGATTGAGGTCAGGGCTTTGTGATGGCCACTCCAATACCTTGAATTTGTTGTCCTTACGCCATTTTGCACACATCTTTGGAGTATGCTTGGGGTAATTTGCAACCAAGCTTTAACTTCCTTACTGATGTCTTGAGATGTTGCTTCAATATATCCACAAAATAATTGTCCTTCCCCATGGTGCCATTTTGTGAAGTGCACCAGTCCCTCCTGCAGCAAAGCACCCCCATAACATGATGCTGCCACCCCTGTGCTTCACGTTTGGGATGGTGTTCTTTGGCTTGCAAGCTTCCCCCTTTATCCTCCAAACGTAACAATGGTCATTATGGCCAAACAGTTCTATTTCTGTTTCATCAGACCAGAGGACATTTCTACAAAAAGTACGATCTTTGTCCCCATGTGCAGTTGCAAACTGTAGTCTGTCTTTTTTTATGGCGGTTTTGGAGCAGTGGCTTCTTCCTTGCTGAGTGGCCTTTCAGGTTATGTCGATATAGGCCTCGTTTTACTGTGGACACAGATACTTTTGTACCTGTTTCTTCCAGCATCTTCAGAAGGTCCTTTGCTGTTGTTCTGGGATTGATTTGCACTTTTCGCACCAAAGTACGTTTATCTCTTGGATCAGAACGCATCTCCTTCCTGAGCGGTATGACGGCTGCGTGGTCCCATGGTGTTTATACTTGGGAACTATTGTTTGTACATATGAATGTGGTACCTTCAGGCATTTGGAAATGTCTCCCAAGGATGAACCAGCCTTGAGGGCTACAATTTTTTTTCTGAGGTCTTGGCTGATTTCTTTTGATTTTCCCATGATGTCAAGCAAAGAGGCACTGAGTTTGAAGGTAGGCTTTGAAATACATCCACAGGTACACCTCCAATTGACTCAAATGATGTCAATTAGCCTATCAGAAGCTTCTAAAGCCATGATGCCATGTTCTGGAATTTTCCAAGCTGTTTAAAGGCACAGTCAACTAAGTGTATGCAAACATCTGACCCACTAGAATTGTGATACAGTGAATTATAAGTGAAATAATGTCTGTAAACAATTGTTGGAAAAATGACTTGTGTCATGCACAAAGTAGATGTCCTAACCGACTTGCCAAAACTATAGTTACTTAACAAGAAATTTGTGGAGTGGTTGAAAAACTAGTTTAATGACTCCAACCTAAGTGCATGTAAACTTCCAACTTCAACTGTATTTATTACAATTCCACACTTCAACAATGTTTACCAATCTTGGTCCTGGGACATCAATGATTACACATTGCAACTAATAGACTAGAAACAGGACTTAACTAGTTAAGTGAACATTTACTCCTGAACCTATTTAGGATAGATATAACAAAGGGGTTAAACTCGTATTGACTCAAGACATTTCAGCTTAAAAAAAAAAAATAGTTATTTGAAAAAAAATCTAAAAACAATATTCCACTTTGACATTATGGGGTATTGTGTGAAGATCAGTGACACTGACACTCCATTTAAATTTCAGGATGTAACACAAAATGTGGAAAAAGTCAAGGGGTGTGAATACTTTCTGAAGGTACTGTCCATAGAATACCATTTTTCTTTGGTATCACCTTCGATTAAAAAAGGATCAAATAAATTCTCACATCAGACACATTTAATCCAGTCAGTCCATGTTGCATACACATAAAAACAGAGGACTCTAATACATTCACTCACAACCGACCGCTGTCCCAAGATCATAGGAAATCCCAGAACGTGGTGTCTATAATACTGTAATAAACTCACAGTTGCTGTCAAACTCCAACCGCCCCACAGTTGTCACTGACTAGTTAGATATTAATTTCCCAGTGACCATACAATTTCTGCACTTACAGCATTTATATAAAATCATTTCAGGTTTTGCTTTGAATTACCTTATTTTTTCCATTGACATTTGTCAATAAAACTAATGAATGCAACTATATATGTCAAATAGTTTTCTATTCTGCTTGTAGCCCTGGAACGAAAAACTGTGAAACACTTCATTGTCAGGATAAATACGGGCTGGACATGCAGATAAATTAGTCAGTTCACGGCTTGAGCGGAGAGAGCTGGTCAAATGGTATATATATATTAACAATGACAAAAAAGGTTAGAATGATAGGAGGTGGATGCTCGTTGGATGTGGCAGGACTTGCAAACCATTACAGACTACAAAAGGGAAGCACAGCTGAGAGCTGCCCAGTGACACGAGCCAACCAGATGAGCTAAACTACTTCTATGCTCGCTTCGAGGCAAATAACACTAACATGCATGAGAGCACCAGCTGTTCCGGAAGACTGTGTGATCACGCTCTCTGCAGCCGATGTGAGTAAGACCTTCAAACAGGTTAACATTCACAAGGCTGCAGGATCAGATGGATTACCAGGAGGTGTACTGCGAGCCTGCGCTGACCAACTGGAAAGTGTCTCCACTGACATTTTCAATCTCTCCCTGTCTGAGTCTGTAATACCAACATATTTTAAGCAGACAACCATAGTCCCTGTGCCCAAGAACACTAAGGTAACCTGCCTAAACGTCTACCGACCCGTAGCACTCACATCTGTAGCCATGAAATGCTTTGAAAGGCTGGTCATGGCTCACATCAACACCATTACCTCAGAAACCCTAGACACACTCCAATTTACATACTGCCCCAACAGATCCACAGATGATGCAATCTCTATTGCACTCCACACTGCCCTTTCCCACCTCGACAAAAGGAACACCTATTTTGAGAATGCTATTAATTGACTACAGCTCAGCGTTCAACACCATAGTGCCCTCAAAGCTCATCAATAAGCTGAGGTCCCTGGGACTAAACACCTCCCTCTCTAACTGGATCCTGGACTTCCTGACGTGCCGCCCCCAGGTGGTAAGGGTAGGTAACAACATCCGCCACACTGATCCTCAACACAGGAGCCCTCAGGGGTGCATGCTCAGTCCCCTCCTGTACTCCCTGTTCACTCATGACTGCACGGCCAGGCACGACTCTAACACCGTCATTAAATTTGCGATGACACAACAGTGGTAGGCCTGATCACCGGCAACGACGAGACGGCTTATAGGGAGGAGGTCAGAGACCTGGACGTGTGGTGCCAGGACAACAACAGCTCCCTCAAGGTGAACAAGACAAAGGAGATTATTGTGGACTCCAGGAAAGAGGCCCGAGCACTCCCCCATTCTCATCGACGGGGCTGCAGTGAAGCAGGTTGAGAGCCTCCAGTTCCTTGGTGTCCACATCACCAACAAACTAACATGGTCCAAGCGCACCAAGACAGTATTGAAGAGGGCACGACAAAACCTATTCCCCCTCAGGAGACTGAAAAGATTTGGCATGGGTCCTCAGATCCTCAAAAGGTTCTACAGCTGCACCGTCTGGTTGCATCACTGCCTGGTATGGCAACTGCTCGGCCTCCGACCGCAAGGCACTACAGCGGGTAGTGCGAACGGCCCAGTAGATCACTAGGGCCTAGCTTCCTGCGATCCAGGACCTCTATACCAGGCCGTGTCAGAGGAAGGACCTAAAAATTGTCAAAGATTCCAGCCACCCTAGTCATAGACTGTTCTCTCTGCTACCGCACGGCAAGCAGTACCGGAGTGCCAAGTCTCGGTCCAAGAGGCTTCTAAACAGCTTCTACCCCAAGCCATAAGACTCCTGAACACCTGCATGTACATACTACCTCAAATAACCGGTGCCCCCGCACTGTGACTCTGTATCGGTACCCCCCTGTATCGGTACCCCCCTGTATATAGGTCTCGCTATTGTTATTTCACTTCTACTCTTTAAATTACTTGTTAATTTTATCTCTTATCTGTATTTTTTTAAACTGCATTGATGGTTAGGGGCTATTAAGTTAGTGAAATGCTAAGGTCTACACCTGTTGTATTCGGAGCATGTGACCAATAAAATGTTATTTGATTATGCTACTTTCATGTTGATGACCCAAGGGAAGTACTTGACAGAGCAGAACCACTGGTCTGTCCATTGGCCTCTGGGTCCTCCAGGTCCAGGACACTCTGACCAGCTATGGAGGACGTGTCTCCACCGATGACATAGGTCTTAACTTCTTGGTGACAGGGGGGCAGTATTGAGGAGCTTGGATGAATAAGGTGCACAGAGTAAACTGCCTGCTACTCTGTCCCAGATGCTAATATATGCATATTATTATTAGTATTGGATAGAAAACTCTGAAGTTTCTAAAACTGTTTGAATGATGTCTGTGAGTATAACAGAACTCATGTGGCAGGCGAAAGCCTGAGAAAAATCCAACCAGGAAGTGGGAAATCTGAGGTTTGTAGTTTTTCAACTCTTTACCATTCCAATATACAGTGTAAATGGGGTCATATTGCACTTCCTAAGGCTTCCACTAGATGTCAACAGTCTTTAGAACTTTGTTTCAGGCTTCTACTATGAAGGGGGAGAGAATGAGAGAGGATTGAGCCAGGTGTCTGGCAGAGTGCCACAGGCTCGTGAGGCGTGGTCACGAGAGAGTTCGCTCTCGTTCCATTGCTTTTCTATAGACAATGGAATTCTCCAGTTGGAACATTATTGAAGATTTATGATAAAAACATCCTACAGATTGATTCTATACTTAGTTTGACAAGTTTCTACGACCTGTAATATAACTCTTTGAACTTTTCGTCCGACGTTCGACTGGACCTGAACGCGCGTTTGGATTTGTTTACCAAACGCCCTAACAAAAGAAGCTATTTGGACATAAATTATGAACTTTATCGAACAAACATTTATTGTGGAACTGGGATTCCTGGGAGTGCATTCTGATGAAGATCATCAAAGGTAAGTGAATATTTATAATGTTATTTCTGACTTCTGTTGACTACACAATATGGCGGATATCTTTTTGGCTGCTTTGTTGTCTGAACGCTGAACTCAGATTATTGCATGGTTTTCTTTTTCTGCAACATTTCTTTGAAATCTGACACAGCAGTTGCATTAAGGAGTATATCTCGAATTCCATGTATAACACTTGTATTTTCATCAACATTTATGAGTATTTCTGTAAATATATGTGGCTCTCTGCACAATCACCGCAAGTTTTAGAACTACTGAACGTAACGCGCCAATGTAAAATTATAAATATGCACTTTAGCGAACAAAACATACATGTATTGTGTAACATGAAGTCCTATGAGTGTCATCTGATGAAGATCATCAAAGGTTAGTGATTAATTTAATCTCTTTGTGCTTTTTGTGACTCCTCTCTTTGGCTGGAAAAATGGCTGTGTTTTTCTGTGACTTGGTGGTGATCTAACATAATCGTTTGTGGTGCTTTCGCTCTAAAGCCTTTTTGAAATCAGACACTGTGGCTGGATTAATGAGAATTCGGGCAGTTGTTGTTGCCATCCTGTACCTGTCCCGCAGGTGTGATGTTGGGATGTACTAATTCTGTGCAGGTGTTGTTACACGTGGTCTGCCGCTGCGAGGACGATCAGCTGTCCATACTGTCTCCTTGTAGCGCTGTCTTAGGCATCTCACAGTACGGACATTGTAATATATTGCCCTGGCCACATCTGCAGTCCTCATTCCTCCTTGCAGCATGCCTAAGGCATGTTCATGCAGATGAGCAGGGACCTTGGGCATCTTTCTTTTGGTGTTTTTCCAGAGTCAGTAGAAAGGCCTCTTTAGTTTTCATAACTGTGACCTTAATTGCTTTCAGTCTGTAAGCTGTTAGTGTCTTAACGATGAATTGTTTATGGTTCATTGAACAAGCATGGGAAACAGTGTTTAAACACTTTACAATGAAGATCTGTGAAGTTAATTTGTAAAAATCAAAATGTCTTTGAAAGACAGGGTCCTGAAAAAGGGATGTTTCTTTTTTTGCTGAGTTATAAATATTAGATAGAGATAGATATATATCTATATATATATATATCACGATCACAAGGCATATGAACTAACAGGTTATAGAGTAAAACAATGTAACTATCACAACACATAGGGTGTAATGAAGCTTTTATTCTGACTTGGCTTCTCCAGTGATTTTACCCACGCACCACTACTGCTCAGTACATACTGAATGTGAGGGAGACAGAAGAGTAACTGAATCAGACAGGACAGAGTCACATCCAAGTTCAACTTGGAGAAATAATGACATTAACACAGTCAGAGTGATAGTAATGTATGCTGTTGAGAGTATATAGTAACGTTTACTGTATAGGTCAGCTCCTTCCCTTCATGAGGCACATGACAGAGACAGACAGGTGTTTTCAACTGGCCCGTCTCATATAGCCAGTAAGGAGAGAGAACTCAATAGCACTCCGAGTGCTCTCCTTGATACCCGCAACAAACAAATTTTGAATATTGATATCCATTTTGCCATTAGCTTTTATTCATTTCTAGTAAAAGTATTGGTGGTGTGTTGAAGACCACTCCTCTGCAGATTAACTAATTGGTTCAGGCCACACCCCTTCCCTCTACAAGTGTTCCCACATCTGTTGTCAATCCCAAATCACCACTCCTCAGCCTTTTTTCTCACACCTCACCTTGCCATAAAACACCCTTTCCACTCCTGAACACAGCATATCCTTTCATGGCATTGTTTCACACACAAAAGGGAAGGAAATAAACTATCAGTAAGTGCCTTGTTATATTAGCAGAATGTTTATATGGAAGTGCTATTGCTAAATATATATTATTAGGCTTTCTGAAGGATTCGGCACTTTCAAATTGTGTTAATCTGTTCATTTTTTTTAAACGTAGATGCAGGGAGTCAGGAAGCAAGTGCAGTTAGAGTTTAATGACTAAGAACATTGAACTATACAAAACTAGAATGGTGTCTAAGCATGGAAGCAAACTAAATTTGCCTGGTGGGAGATAACAATAGAGTGCTATATAAAGAGGAAGTAATCGGGGAGGTCCAGGTGTGCCTAATAAGGTGCAGGTGTGCACAAGGATGGGTTGACAGGACTGGCGGTTAGTAAACCGGCGATGTCGAGCGCCAAAGAGGGGGATCGGGAGCGGACGTGACAGTACCCCAGGCTCCAGCAGCAGAACGACGATGGATGAGAAACGTGCCGGTCCAGAAGGAAATCTCGGATGATGTTGGGCTCAAGAATGTCATCCACTGGAACCCAACACCAGACCATACCCCTCCCAGTCCAACAGGTACTGGAACCAACCCCCACGACGTCTGGAGTTGCTATATAGAGGGGAAGTGATCAGGAAAATTAAGTCCAGGTGCTAGAAAATTCTAGCCCATTTGGGTGCTGCCATAGTTACATTTAGAAGTGCCAATCCAAGAAGGCTCAAGGTCATTGGCCACAGATAAAATGACATCAAACCACATATGTAAAGTAGCTTTGCTTGGACTGATCACGTCAACATTGTACTTTCAAAATCTTAGCTATCAGTCATGAATCAAGTCGACAATCTACTGGCAAATCCTTTTTAATCCTTGTCATATGAAGAGAAGTTAAAGCTAAAATGTATCAGTGCTCATCAGCCATTGGGCAAACATTACACAAGTTGGAAATCGCAAATTCAACAGTGGTTTGGAAGGAATCAGTGTCGGTGGCTAACTGCAAGCAAAGCAATCACTAGCCTGTTATTCAGTGGAGTGGCTGTGTGGTCCCAAATTTGGGATTAAGGCGACGTTAAAATGGTAAAAATTCAACATTGGCCATGCTGTCAATGACGCATGATTTGTGCCGCGCTCAAAACAATTTTAACTCTGAACTGCGAGAACTTGACCTCAGTGAGTTCAAGACCACTGGGAAGTTGGGAATAAACGAGCTCCGACTGGGAAAATGGTCATCTATTTCGGAATTGTAAATCCAGCCTCTATCTAGAGCTATGAGCTGAAGATTAATGACATCATGATTCGACCTTGTTTTTTTCAGAGTTACCAGTTGTTTTGAAAGCACCATAAATCCAGAGAATGCCAGACTGACAATTTGTCCACGAAGGACCACTGTGCCACCTTCCTGTGAGCACAGCACAACCAGGTGAGTGCAAAATTGTATTGTATGCTGCTGTATAAATGATTAAATTTACCAGGGAGATATGTATACTGTAGCTAAGTCATACAAAGTGTATGTTGTGTAGATGTTAGTAGCCAAACCCTGATAATTTGATCTATTTTCCCCTCTTAATTTCACCTACTATTCTGACTTGGTGGTGCGCATGTAGTTTTAGAGAAATGTAATCATCGAATATTGTAAGAGCTTTCATTGTCTGCTTATATGCCCCACTCCTCAATTTCGCAATTTGGTTGTGCATCAGCAGTTATACTCTTGTCACTGGCAGCCACTTAATTTTGATCTAAACTTGAAGTAATCATGTCCGACTAGCGACTGGGCACACGGCACGTGTCCAGGGGCCCTGACTTTCCCTATTGACTAACAAAATCATTCTCACTCAGATATTCTATTAACGTGGCATAAATCATGTCTGGAAAAAGCATAACATTTGTTATAAAATTGTGAGGTTTCTCTGCCCCATGGCAAAGGTGTAGAATTGCAGGAAATTCATTTTTAAAACACATTATCCCCACTTTTAAGAGGGGGGGCCACTAAAACTAATGTTTTGCTGCAAGGGGGCAACGAAATCTCGCTAAAAGCCCCCAAAAGGATAGTCGGCTCTGAGTTGATTACATATTTACTTCCTGTTTATTCACCTGGCACTACTTGGTTCATGCACTTTGATGTTGCTTTGCCACTGACATGTACACTGCTCAAAAAAATAAAGGGAACACTAAAATAACACATCCTAGATCTGAATGAATGAAATATTCTTATTAAATACTTTTTTCTTTACATAGTTGAATGTGCTGACAACAAAATCACACAAATTATCAATGGAAATCAAATTTATCAACCCATGGAGGTCTGGATTTGGAGTCACACTCAAAATTAAAGTGGAAAACCACACTGCAGGCTGATCCAACTTTGATGTAATGTCCTTAAAACAAGTCAAAATGAGGCTCAGTAGTGTGTGTGGCCTCCACGTGCCTGTATGACCTCCCTACAACGCCTGGGCATGCTCCTGATGAGGTGGCGGATGATCTCCTGAGGGATCTCCTCCCAGACCTGGACTAAAGCATCCGCCAACTCCTGGACAGTCTGTGGTGCAACGCAGATGGAGCGAGACATGATGTCCCAGATGTGCTCAATTGGATTCAGGTCTGGGGAACGGGCGGGCCAGTCCATAGCATCAATGCCTTCCTCTTGCAGGAACTGCTGACACACTCCAGCCACATGAGGTCTAGCATTGTCTTGCATTAGGAGGAACCCAGGGCCAACCGCACCAGCATATGGTCTCACAAGGGGTCTGAGGATCTCATCTCGGTACCTAATGGCAGTCAGGCTACCTCTGGCAAGCACATGGAGGGCTGTGCGGCCCCCCAAAGAAATGCCACCCCACACCATGACTGACCCACCGCCAAACCAGTCATGCTGGAGGATGTTGCAGGCAGCAGAACGTTCTCCACGGCGTCTCCAGACTGTCACATGTGCTCAGTGTGAACCTGCTTTCATCTGTGAAGAGCACAGGGCGCCAGTGGCAAATTTGCCAATCTTGGTGTTCTCTGGCAAATGCCAAACGTCCTGCACGGTGTTGGGCTGTAAGCACAACCCCCACCTGTGGACGTCGGGCCCTCATACCACCCTCATGGAGTCTGTTTCTGACCGTTTGAGCAGACACATGCACATTTGTGGCCTGCTGGAGGTCATTTTGCAGGGCTCTGGCAGTGCTCCTCCTGCTCCTACTTGCACAAAGGCGGAGGTAGCGGTCCTGCTGCTGGGTTGTTGCCCTCCTACGGCCTCCTCCACGTCTCCTGATGTAATGGCCTGTCTCCTGGTAGCGCCTTCATGCTCCTCTGGACACTACGCTGACAGACACAGCAAACCTTCTTGCCACATCTCGCATTGATGTGCCATCCTGAATGAGCTGCACTACCTGAGCCAGTTGTGTGGGTTGTAGACTCCGTCTCATACTACCACTAGAGTGAAAGCACCGCCAGCATTCAAAAGTGACCAAAACATCAGCCAGGAAGCATAGGAACTGAGAAGTGGTCTGTGGTCCCACCTGCAGAACCACTCCTTTATTGAGGGTGTCTTGCTAAATGCCTATAATTTCCACCTGTTGTGCAAATGAAATAGACAATGGCATGTGAAATGTATTGTCAATCAGTGTTGCTTCCTAAGTGGACAGTTTGATTTCACAGAAGTGTGATTGACTTGGAGTTACATTGTGTTGTTTAAGTGTTTATTTTTTTGAGCAGTGTATTTTCTCTCTTCCTCCTAGACCATCACATCCTACCTACCGGCCTTACAATCCAACAGAACCCAGGAGCAAATCACCACCCCCCTTTTCTGAGTAGGGAACAGGTTGCGTAACAATTGTTTTTCCTGGTTGAGCCTCTCTACGCCGTACCATTAGTGCAAAGGTCACAATGCTGAATTTACCCAAGTTAGACACATTGTATGAGTTTGACTACCCCAGATGCTCTCAAGTGTATATAATGTATGATATCATGCAGACAATACATCCCTGTGCCATCTGCTGCTGTAGCCACTTTAAACTATGCCACTTTGTTTACATACCCTACATTACTCATCTCATATACTGTACTCGATACCATCTACTGCATCTTGCCCATGCCGTTCTGTACCATCACTCATTCATATCTTTATGTACATATTATTTTTCCCTTTACACTTGTGTGTATAAGGTAGTAGTTTTGGAATTGTTAGATTACTCGTTGGTTATTACTGCATTGTCAGAACTAGAAGCACAAGCATTTCGCTACGCTCGCATTAACATCTGCTAACCATGTGTATGTGACAAATCAATTTGATTTGATATCATCCCATCCTGAACCAAAAAAAACACTTAGCACTTGAGTGTCTCTGTAAAATTATGAAACTCAAACAAATGTAGTTATGCCATTTTAAGAGTAAAACAATCTGCCATGGATCATACCATATACAGCTTGGAATGACCAGTCATTGCATTGTAGACCTAGACTTCAGCAAGCTGATTCTATTGTAAGTCACAGGCACGTTGTAGCCGACTGACTCTTAACTGTCAATACCTTCAAGTCTGCAGTTCTATTTATACATCTCTCCCAGAGTTGTTGTGTACATGCATTTGTAGCACTATGGTCACGTGGAATGTTAAAAGAAGGATTCTGTGCACTGCAGAAAGGTTTGGAGTCACTGGGTTCAGATCTGCTGCATTGGTCTTAGATTTGGGGACACCTATCAAGAAACACAAACAGTGATCAGAGTTGAGTCATTATAATGGAAGCACAGAACATTCAGTGTTGAGTTAATGAGTCAGTAGTTATTCCATGATTCATCTGAGCTATGATGGGTTTGTCAAACTCACAGCCAAGTCTGTGCCAGTGCAAGCTCTGATGTCATCAGGAGTAAGCCCCTCCCAGATCTCTATGAGAGTGAGGCCCCTGGCCTTGTCAACATCAAAAACTGCCTGAGGGAGTGAGGAGTGTAAGCCACTGCATACAGGGAGAGGAGATTGACACTGCCTGCAGCTGATAAGCCTAACTTTATTTAAAAAGCTCACCTTTTCAGTGATGATCCTATCCACACACTGCTTCCCGGTCAGTGGGAGAGTACAACTCTCCAGGATTTTGTGTTTGTCCCCCTTAAGTTTGTAAGGAGAAAATGTTTACTACAGGGTACACTCCTATAGTGTAGTAAGGTCTAAAACCATATGTATGAAGCACCAGAGGTAGTGTCATTTTGTACCTTAGCAGAATGCTCCATGGTCACCACCACTTTGGTTCCTGCACTTGCCACTAGGTCCATAGCCCCTCCCATTCCTTTCACCATCTTTCCCTTTGGAGGTCAATGAAGAGAGCATACACATGTTGAAACATTATATACACGTATTCCTACGATCGGTCAGGGTGAGAGACATGATCATACCGGGATCATCCAGTTGGCCAGGTCCCCATACTTAGACACCTGCATGGCCCCCAACATGGTCAGGTCAATGTGGCCACTGAAAGTAGAGGTGGTTCATGTTACCTTCAGCTACTCCAAAGGAAAAAGTGATACTAAGGTTAGTGGAGCTAAAGATCGGGGAGTACAGTAGGTGGTTTGAGCACTCACCCCCTGATCATAGCAAATGATTCATCACTGGAGAAAAACGCGGCTCCAGGAACCACAGTTACAACCTCTTTACCTAAATAACACAAACAGAGACTGGGTAGGAGGGTAAAGGCCAGGAAAGATGTTCCAAGAAAGCTTTGATTTGAGGATAGCATGTCCAACCAAAGATTTTCTACAACTTTGTAGGTGTAGTGTTGACGTATGTGCTTGCTGTACGTACCTGCATTGATAAGGTCTGGGTCTACCTCACTTTCGGTGGGATAAGGACCCTTTTTATAATACACAAACAAAATGAAACAGACACACACACAGGGCTTTGTCAAAGAGAGGGTGCCCACTTTCCTGAATGCACTTTCTACTTGTATCTGTAAATCTAACAGTTTAATATGGCTCACCAGGCCCAGAAGTCCATTCTCACTCTGTAGGTGCACAGTGATGTCAGAGTTGATGAAGTTGCTGGCCAGCATGGGGATCCCAATACCAAGGTTTGCTTAAGATGCTGTAGTCAAGGGACCTATTAATAACCAATCACATCCACCACGTCTACATATTATTACATCTTCATTAGTAGACTACCAAACATGCTAACTGCCTGGTACTTTACTCCACGTTTTTTCAAAGGTCCAACACACCAGCTTCTCGTTAGTATAGTGGTGAGTATCCCCGCCTGTCACGCGGGAGACCGGGGTTCAATTCCCCAATGGGGAGAAAGGACTGTTTTTTTTTAGTGTGAACAATGTAGCTGAGCCCACAAAGTGAAAAATATGCTTGGAGATAAAGCTTTATGATACGATTTCCAGCCTTATCTCAGTATTCCAAGGCATTGGTTGTTCAGTGGTAGAATTCTCGCCTGCAACGCGGGAGGCCCGGGTTCGATTCCCGGCCAATGCAGGATGTTTTGAACATGTAATTTCGAGAAGTATGCAAACCCCTGAGGAACAAATCTGTGTTCGATTGCCAAGCCAACAGAAATCTCTGGTCTTTTTTGATGCTAGTGGTTGAATTAATTTAGGATCTATCGCATTTTACAACTGTTCCAGACTATCTTTGGAATATTTATTTCTCACACAGAATAGGTCAACATTTGTACTATGGGGGATAGTCAATTGACATAGGCTAGTGCTTTTGCTGTTAGTTAGGCCTACCCATCTTGTTGGCTGCCGAAAAGTAAATGTGGACAGTTATTCCAATATGAATCTCAGAATTGGATAAGGACGTGCACAGTTGCGTCCCCGATGTGTCTGTCTTCACTTGTAGCCTGAATGAAAGACCCGATCAGTGATGGAGAGCCATGTGAGTGAGAGGTGCTTCGGAGCATGCAGCACTCAGGGAGAAGGGCACAACGGCCACTGGCCACAAAAGGCATGGATTTTTTTAGGATGCATTACGGCCACAAAGGGGATGACGCCGGGAAATTCAAGGCATCGTCAAATTGTGAATGAGAGACTGAAGTGTGAACAGCCTGCGCAAATAAACAGAGCAGAGGTCATGAGCTCATGTCTTTCTAAATTAAGCATATAGATAGCTATTTCTTTGTTAACCGCTCAACACAGAATAGCCGCATGTGCACACTCCCTGGAAATCATTTGGAGAAAATATCCTTTCAATGTAATCCAGCTATGTTCAATTGTATTCTTCATACTATAAAATAATGCCATGGAATTCTAAGCCAATCTTGTCTGCTAAATGAACTAGCGTAGCCCACAGCCATATGGAATAGCCAGATCAGGACCTGCCATAAGGACAACTCAGAGTATACTATTCTGTTCTTCTGAAAAAGACCACATTTTCTTCATATCATGTTTCTTTAGAACTGTCTAAAATAAAGAATGGATTTATTGTGAAGGTATAGGCTATATTACATGGCTTTATTAGACTTTTTCCAAATGTAGATGTTCCAAAGGTCTGCATCAGTGGCTTGTAGGCTGTGTGCAAGCCAGGAGATGCTAAATGTGTTTGTTAATTAACTGTCAATTACCGTGAGACCGACCATTTATTTGCTTGACAATTACCGTCTGAGGAAATTTTGTGACTGCCATAGCCCTATATGTACCTCACGTTTCAATATCAATCCACACTGTTCCCTCCGGCCCTGATCCTGTGTAAAGGATACCATACATCCCATCCTGGAACTCCAGTGCTGCCCTCCTGATGATCCTCTCTCGGAGCAGGTCTGCCTTCCGCTTGGGTTTGAGTGTCTCCATAGATCCTTTCTGGACCGTTCTCTTCTGCACAGTGAACAGGGATTATTGCCAATCAATAGTACAGAGAAAACAACCGATTCCACGTTACCTGCCACCAACAGACTGACAGACACAGACAGGCAGGCTTACCTCTATCCTCTTCTCATAGACTGCCCCCTTCACAATCCTGTCAACATAGATGCTGGGGACATGGATATCTTCTGGAGCAAAGGTCCCCACATCTACAATCTCTTCTACCTAAGACAGTAGTAACCGAAGACCCAGTTGGGGTTTAAAAGTCTGGGGTAAGGTTCAGTAAACTCTTAGGCCACACATTATAGTTGAACAAACTGTTAATTGAAACTGGTTCATTGACATGCTAACCTCCACTACGGTGACTTTAGCTGCTTTACACATGGGCTGGTTGAAGTTCCGTGCTGTTTTTCTATAGAAAGACAAAGACAGTATCATGAACTGTTTATTGTATGCTGATATGCTAAGTAGAGTCAGTGCATTAACTATATAATCATTCACAGTGACAGTCGTTGTCCGTTGTAATTGATTTTGAATGTTAGCACTAGCAGTGGCGCAACATCATGCTAGGAAATGTTGACCTCTTGTGGAGTTTGAATATAACACGTTCTTATGATTGTTGTTGAAAAAAATCAGCCAACCCCACCTGAACACAATGTTACCGGCTCGATCAGCTTTCCAGGCCTTGATCAAAGCAAAGTCCCCTGTGATGGCTCTCTCCATGACATAGTGGATGCCATTGAACTCCCTCACCTGTGAGATAATGACATCACATGTCAGGGTCAGGAGTAAAAGCTGAGCTGACCCCATAGTGTCCACCTCTCTCTCTCTAATATTACCGGGTCTTTTTTGGAAGAAAAAAAAAAACAATTATTCTGGGTAAATAAAGGTTCAATATGAATATATGTGTGTGTTTTTGCATACCTCTCTCTTCTTGCTAGCGATGGCCACACTGCCGTCTGTGTTGTATTTGATGGGTGAGCCTCCCTCCTGGATCAGTGTGCCATACCCAGTGGGCGTGAAGAAGGCAGGGACCCCAGCACCGCCGGCACGTACCCTCTCTGCCAGGGTACCCTTCAGTAGATGTATGGTATAAGAAAGTCATAACACGATCTAACACGTAGGCTATAACAAGATACAAAAATGTTAGAACAAACTTGTTATAGCGAGAATGACAGGCAAATCCATTTTTCATTACAAACCAGATGGAGAAAATACATTAGAGTCTAACCTGAGGCGTTAGCTCCACCTCCAGTTCCCCTGAAAGGTACTGTCTCTCAAACTCTGCATTCTCCCCAACGTAGGAGGAAATCATCCGCTTGATCTGCTTGGTCCTCAGCAGCAGACCAAGACCAAAATTATCCACACTGCACACCCACGAGAGATTTATCCACACGAGAATCACAAACACATTTCTATCTTGCTTAGATACATACAACACATGCACAAAAACAAATATACTCAAAGGCACTCGCACACACACTCATTTTGTAGTAGCCTAATTACCCAGCGTTGTTGCTGACTGCTGTGATACCTTTCACTCCAGTCTTCAATAAACTCCCAATCAGATTCTCGGGTATTCCACACAAACCAAACCCTGGAAAACATTCAGAAGAAAACATTAAACTCTGAATTATCCTATACATTACCCAAACTAATGTACAAGCGCAAACATGGAATGTTAATGATTAGCGCTTAAACAAATATGACATATTGTTTTCCCAGAAGCAGAAGGTATTTATGAGGTTTGAAACGCAAAATGTTTGAATTTGACTAAAGCTTAACTATGTGATGAAAAAGGCCTGAGAGTAGGTACAGTATGCTACCTCCGACTAGTAGAGTGGAGTCATCTGGGATGTCTTTCACTGCCTCTGTGGGGTCGGTAAAGAAGCGGGCATCCCTGGGGCAGGAGGTGGAGAAGCAACAGCCACACACCCGAGGGTGAGGAACACACTGAAATAGCCACATGACAATTTGGACAAGGACATCACAGTAAACCTGGATTTTTACCAGTGAATCAATAGAGTTCAATCCACCTCAATGAAATTGATACAAATTTGCATGTTGTTATTTCGTGCTTCCATTTTGTCAGGGGAGAAAGGTATGTTAGAGTTGTGTCAAAAATGGTTAATTCAAAGTGATTCATGTAGCACTGTTTCTGGTTTCTCTCATGGACTAGGATTCATTCTAGAATAAAAACTTGTAAAAAATCTTGTAGGTTTCCTACTTGATTTATTCTAATGCTCTCCACTTAGACAGTTCTCATCCATAAGAACTCTGAGTGACCCATCCACAGTATTATAGCACTCAAATCAAGTTTATTTGTCACGTGCGGAGAATACAACAGGTGTAGACCTTACAGTGAAATGCTTACTTACAGGCTCTAACCAATAGTGAGAAAAAAAAGGTGTGTGTGTGTGTAGGTAAGTAAAGTAAAGAAAGAAAAAAAGATAAATAAAACACTCCCACATACAGTGCATTCGGAAAGTATTCAGACCCCTTGACTTTTTACGTTACAGCCTTATTCTAAAATGGATTAAAGTCCTATAGGTGCCTTTAGGAAAACTCCAAGCGGGCTGTCATGAGCTTTTTACTGAGAAATGTTTTTTGTCTGGCCACTCTACCATAAAGGCCTGATTGATGGAGTGCTTGAGAAATGGTTGTCCTTCTGGAAGGTTCTCCCATCTCCACAGAGGAACTCTGGAGCTCTGTCAGAGTGACCATCGGATTCTTGGTCACCTCCCTGACCAAGGCCCTTCTCCCGATTGCTCAGGTTGGCCGGGCAGCCAGCTCTAGGAAGAGTATTGGTGGTTCCAAACTTCTTCCATTAAGAATGATGTAGGCCACTGTGTTCTTGGGGACCTTCAATGCTGCATAAATGTTTTGGTACCCTTCCCCAGATCTGTGCCTCGACACAATTCTGTCTCGGAGCTCTACGGACAATTCCTTTGACCTCATGGCTTGGTTTTTCCTCCGACATACACTGTCAACTGTGGGACCTTATATAGACAGGTGTGTGCCTTTCCAATTGTATTTTTTTAATTTAATATTTAACCTTTATTGAACTAGAAAAGGCTGTTAAGAACACATTGTTATTTACAATGAAGGCCTACCAAAAGGCAAATGCCTCCTGCGGGGACTGGGGCCTGGGATTAAAAATAAAAAATACAAATAAATATAGGACAAAACACACATAACAACGAGACCACACAGCACTACATGAAGAGAGAACTAAGACAACAACATAGCAAGGCAGCAACACATGACGACACAGCATGGTAGCAACACAACATGGTAGCAACACAACATGGTAGCAACACAACATGGTAGCAACACAACATAACAACATGGTAGCAACACAACATGGTAGCAACACAACATGGTAGCAACACAGCATGGTAGCAACACAACATAACAACATGGTAGCAACACAACATGGTAGCAGCACAAAACATGGTACAAACATTATTGGACACAGCCAACAGCACAAAGGGCAATAAGGTAGAGACAATACATCACACAAAGCAGCCACAACGGTCAGTAAGAGTGTCCATGATTGAGTCTTTGAATGTAGAGATTGAGATAACTGTCCAGTTTGAGTGTTTGTTGCAGCTCGTTCCAGTCGCTAGCTGGGAAAAAAATCTAATGTGCAACAATTTCTAAAAACCTGTTTTCACTTTGTCATTATGGGGTATTGATGACGGGGAAAACAATATTTAATCAATTTTAGAATAAGGCTGTAAGGTAACCAAATGTGGAAAAAGGGAAGGGGTCCGAAATCTTTCCATATGTAACAAGAATAAAACATTTGAGGTTCAGAACAGATACCCTTGTGAGGTTCCTAACAGTTCCATACCATTAAACAGTATCAATAGTCACAATTTAACACACAATCGTTACATTGTATATGGAGCAATACAATACTAGCTTGATATACTGGATTAATAAACAACATTTTACCTAATGTTCAGGTTTATTATACACATAACACAATTTGTGGTAAAATTATAAAGTTGTTCCTACCTTGCCATACTGCATAGACAGTACTCCTTTTTGTCTTCTCACTGAAGATATATTTCTATGAAATTGCTCTGATTTTGACAGAATTCTGAAGGACGCCATTTTCGGAATCGGTCTGTCAGTCTTTCAGAAAACTGAGTGTTGGAGGTTTGCAGTACAGGTCATTCCCCCTGGGCCCAGTCAACAATCAGGCCAGGAGGGGTGGGGGCATCCCTGGAGTGACTGAGAAATTGACCAATTAAAAGTGATACTGCTTATTAGTACCATACTGACCAAAAGTTTTAAATGTAGGCTTTCAAAGCACCTCGTGAAAGGGTAAGTCCCCGTTTCCCCCACATTCAAGTGAAAACCTAAAAAAGCATGAGACCAGGTAGCATAATCACAGGATCAACATGGAAGACCACATTTTGAGAAGAATTTCAAGCTTTGAATTCCAAACTTTGTTAGAGAGAGAGACTGTCTATTTATAAGAGCATGTGCATGGAGGGTTTTCACGTCCTGACCATAGAAAGCCTTTATTTTCTATGGTAGAGTAGGTCAGGGCATGACTAGGGGTTTAGTCTAGTTTATATTTTCTATGTGGGGTTCTAGTTTGTATTTTCTATGTTGGTGTATTGGTATGATTCCCAATTAGAGGCAGCTGGCTATCGTTGTCTCTAGTGGGAGATAATATTTAAGTAGCATTTTTTCCACCTGTGTGTTATGGGATATTGTTTGGAGCACTTTGCACCTCTGTAGTCACGGTTTGTTTATTGTTTTGTTAAGTTTCACTATTATTAAAGCATGTGGAACTCTACATTCGCTGCGCCTTGGTCCGACCATTATTACGAACATTGTGACAAGGGTAGGGAGTCTCACTTGACAGACTTCAGAGAATGAGTTGAGTCAGGGGCTCACATGCCAAACACTCTCTCTAGAGCCAATGAGATAATGACTCTGAACAGTGGGGGCAGATTTGTAAAGGAATACATCTTTAGACCCTATCTTTTAGATAATAGAACCTCTCCCAGGGCTGAGTGCCATGAGAGGAGAATGTATTCCATCTACCGTAATTTGAGTAACCTAGACATAGACTTACCACAGCTGCTGTGATTTGTTTGGTGAAGGGAAAAAAGTCAAAAACATATGTTACTTTCAATAACATAATCCCTCAACCAACCAACCAACCAACATAGAAAAACATGGAAACCATTTCAAGTTGTATGAACAAAATACACATGGTATACACTTCCTGCTAAATGTTTGTCTTGCAGTTGTGAGTGCACTTCAGTGTGCCGGCTATGTCCACTCTAGTAGGTGAGACTGGAGGTTCAAAAATATGGACTCATCAACTCCTTATAACCTAACATTGAATAGGTGAAAGTGAGTATTCCACTTCATTGAACTCTTCAATCCATACTGCGAGGAAAATATAAATGGAAATAGGGTCCTAAATCAATGGATGGGCCTTACATGCCCCATAGCCACCACATGTGCGTCTGTGAGAGCGGACATTGAAGAGGTCGTAGACTACTTACAGATGAACAAGAAAAACAACTTGCACAATCTCGAAAGGCGGTTCCGTAAAATAATTCAGGACAATTGTCAACGGGTGTAAATTATGACAAAGGTTTCTTTTCACGACTGAACTGTAGGGTATGTAATTTTTGTGCGTAAAATGCGTAAACAACTTCTCCGAAATTGTGGTCTTGCCTGTTATGTTAAATATTTACCAGCTGGTGGCGCTTTCACGATGCCACAGAGTGGTGGATTCAATTATGCTGAGCCGCGGGGCACCCGTTTATGGACCGGATTAATGCAGGATTTTGTAGGGAGCCGTAGTCTGAAAAAAAGTACAGCTATAGTAAAAATATATATTATTTTACTGCAACCAACCACAGGAGCCTGCTCACAATGTTCAAAACACACCAGAGAGCATATTTTTTCCCCCCACAGATTATCAATAGTTTAAAAAAAACATAGCTGTGGTATAAAACAAGCAGATACTGTATTCCTAGTCGGCAGGGCCACAATTTGGGCAGCATGCGGGCCAAATATAGAACGGCTTGTTGTGGCCATAGACATATAATCCATTGAAGGGTTTTGGAACCTCTTTACCTGCCAATTTGACTGTTAAACTAATGTGTACACTTGCAATGGCTGTCATTGATATATCTTCATCTGGTTTTGGACTCGTGATTTGAACCGGAAAACATGTTGAGGGAGGCACTCCCTTCTCAAATCGAACACTAGCCTAATCTGCTCGGTTGTGTTGTCAACAAAGCAGCATGGTGCATAGTCCAGAAACATACATCTGTTTGAATTTTCAAACTAGTTTTCATTGGGGGACGTTTTTATCAAAAGCATTCACTTTTGCATGTGAAAACACAGAATCCTACTCATTACGGCACGTGATTAATTAGGCCTATATCACGTATGTTTTAGGACCACATTCCTTCTGTTTTTAACCGATTTCGCCTGCTTTGAACTGGACACCTGGCTCACGAACGAATGCAATTTACTTTCAACCGGTGCCTCAAACGTTTACCCGGCCAGATTAATCGAATCCCCTTAATGGCAGCAGTAATGCTCGCAGAGCGCGCAGCCACAGATTGACAGAATTGAATCAAGGGGAAGAGTGTACGAGAAAGAGAAAGCTATGCGTCTTGCTACAATATGTCATTTTTGGAATATAGTAACGTTTAAATGTTGAGTTTGGGGATTTTTTCCACCAAGGCGTGACCGTTTTTGGTGATGGTCTAGCAGATTGCAGTCCGTGGTTGAGACGAGTGTTCCGCTTGATCAAGTCTTGAAGAAACCAGCAGCGTTTTACAACTTGCTTATACAGTGAGTAGACACCAGCCGCACTATTGTTCTTTGCTAACTGGACTAGTACATGGATTTCTCAACCATATCTGCCATAGAACTACACAGCTGATTCAAGTAACCAGCTCGTCTTCAAGCTTTTATAATTTGAATCAGCTGTGTAGTTACAGGGCAAAAGAACATAACGTGCACCCGGAGGGCCCCAGGGCCGAGTTTGGGAAACCCTGGTCTACTAGGCCTATCCTACTGTTAAGATTAGTTTAATTTAAAGGCAAATGGCTAAATTTCAAAACAATCTCTCAATGTAATTAGCATATGAATTGGTCAATTCAATTATTCCAAAGTCGAAATCCTGTAGACCTACGTATTAAATGTGTGCAAAAAAGTAAAGAGGCGAGGCAATGACAAGTCACGTTTTGTATTCATAATTGTAGCCTACACCAAACGAAATAAAATAACACATGTGGCGGCCTCAAGAAGAGTTGACACTGCCAAAGTAAATAATGAGTATTAGGACTTTTCCACAACAGTATTCACCTATTACACTTTCTTCATTTATATCCATTGATAAATGGTAACGCTCTGATTCAGCTTTGCATGTAGTACCTTGAATTCCTCAGATGGAGACTGAAACACATGACTGTCCTCATATAAAACTAAGAATGTAATGCTTGTTTGAAGCAGTAAGATATCAACAATCTGTCTAAATGATCATTTACCTCATGTGTATGTATTAAGGAAATAAGATGTGCCATCTCAAACATACTAAAATATCAATACAATATGAATGTGTCCATTAAAATCATCAAATTCACTCTGATTGACATAATTACTTTTCTAATCAAAATGTCTTATCCTCTTCTGAACACGTGTTATTGTCTGCCACCCTCTTTAGTGTAACTGGCCCTTTGCCAGACAGTTAAAAAGAAATTGAAACACTCATTGGTGTTATTACTAATGATTTGTACTGGTGTTTATTGTTTACCCATTCTGTCTCCTATGGGATTCTAGATTGAGGAGAGAGAGTACAGCATACAATGGCTCACACTGTCTGTTGATGAATACAGAAAATAAATGCATCCAAATTTAAGTTTGGTGCTTATGGTCACCATGAAGGGAGTTATATTAACCATTAGTTCACACGACAGGTAATTGTGTGTAGTATGTATTAGGGGTTTCTACCAAACTGACTTGTTGTGAATAAAAGTCTGAGCGTGATGATGTAGTTCAATGTCAGGGTTGTGGGTCTGATTCCCAGGTGGGACCAATATGGGAAGAAGTACAAAAATGTATATACTCACTACTGTGAGGCCCTCTGGATAAGAGTGAATGCTAAATTACTAAAACATATTTTTTGTATTTTTATGGATAGGCATTTACAATAGTAAAACATATGACTTCTTGAGTTTCTATTGTTAGTATAAAAACAGGACGACAACAAGAAGCAGTGTCATAGTACACCACACCTAAAATATGTACGTTATTTAGACCATTGTGTTAGTGGCGTTAGTGCCCCATTCTCCTTTCCTTCCCCACGCCCCTCCCATATCCTCTCCCCCTCGATCGGACCCTGTTTTCCCAGATCGTCTTTCAGTGAAAACAAACACATACAAATCTATTTGTCGTTTAAGATTAACATCTTCCACTCTGCGGCAGTTTCTTAAAGACTGATATGTTTTGGTTGGCATACAGCAATAGTGATTGAAGAAAAATGAGAGGATTGTTGTTTAAGAAGAACGCCTATATTTTCCATAGAGCGGGGAAAATAACTTGAATCGGGCCAGGATGTAGGATGGTTTTATTTCACAAAACAAGTGCTGGACACAACCCAGCCCAGAGTCTTTGGCTGCAGATCTTGAATGTCATGTTCAGCAGTGGACTGTTGACTTTGTCATGTTTCGTAACGCGACCGAACGGTCAAACTCAATACCCCCAGAAAAACCAGGAATTGTGGACAGCGCTCACACTACTGAGTCACTGAGTCCGTGACATCAGATAGGCGTGTGCAATTGCCCCTTCGCTAAGCCCGGCGTCTAAATGTTTCTGCAACCAACCGCAGCACTCCCAATGGATAGCAACGGTCGTCGAGTTCAACACCTCCGACATGTTCATGTTTAAATCCCATGAAAGCCAGTGAGGGCTATAAAACAGTTTTGCTTTGACTGCATGCTGACATTGACTTCAGAGCCATTCAGCTAGCTACACTGTTACAGATTTTAACCAGGTTCCGGTGAAGCAATTGTAATGACAGTCCACCACAAGATACCCAAGAGTTTCTTGATCAGCCAGGGGTAGTTGTGTTGAATTTAGATGTGTATTAGACACACCGTTTTTTAGATAATTGTGAAGGGATTTCGCCAGCGGTTGAATGGAATTGGGCATTCCGGGAAAATGTTATCGGAGGTTGCAACAGTAACTAAAGGGGGCTGGGCTTAGCGAAGGGTACATTTAAAATACCTCGACTGTGTTCGAATACCAATATACTAACATACTGTATACTACATACTATATACAACTAGTTAATTTTAGTATACTATAAACAAACAGTATTCTTTCAGTTGAGTGTACTTGTGCTTCACCTGTCTACCGGAAGTTTATGCTGTTGCTTTGCAACTTCTTGCTAGTTTGTTAGCATAACAAATACTAGCTAGACATCTTATGACTTCATTGTAGTAACAATGTCCATTGACCGCTAAGAATGACGTGAATAATCAAGTCAATAAATGTTGGGTAGTTAGTTGGATAGCATATTGTAATGAAACAGCAGGGAGCCGGTCTCAAACCCTGGACCTTCGAGCCTGAGGTCCTGCGGCAGGGTAGATTTCCACGCTTATAAACCCAGGGTCTTTACAATATAGTTAATATACTGGCAAGTTTGATGTGTTAGTAGCCAACTAACATTACCGGTACATACAAGCAACTGCTGTAATGCTATGCGGTTCGTAAGGCTGGCGACTGTGGCGTAGCTAACAAATTAACATAACGTGTAACTTCATTTACTTAAAAAGTAATTACTTTATTACGTTGCTCAACATTTTCTTGACATTTGTCATAAAATACATTTTATAGAAAAAGCCATTTGTATCCACTGTAGGTTTTCTCTTTAACCCTAATCAAGCGCACCTGATACTAATAATTACCTGGTTGATAAGCTGAATCAGGTTAGTTACAAGTGGGGTTGGAGCGAAAACCTACAGGAAGGTAGCTCTCCAGGAACAGGGTTGGAGAGCCCTGGTTTAAAGTGACTAGTGATCCATTTATTAATGTGATCAGTGACTGGGTCTCAATGTAGGCAGCAGTCTCTCTGAGTTAGTGATGGCTGTTTAGCAGTCTGATGGCCTTGAGATAGGGGCTGTTTTTCAGTCTCTCGGTCCCAGCTTTGATGCACCTGTACTGACCTCGCCATACGGATGGTAGCGGTGTGAACAGGCAGTGGCTCGGGTGGTTGTTGTCCTTGATTAAAATTTTGGCCGGGTGCTGTAGGCGTCATGGAGGGCAGGTAGTTTGCCCCTGGTGATCAAATCAAATCAAATGTATTTATATAGCCCTTTGTACATCAGCTGATATCTCCAGAGTGCTGTACAGAAACCCAGCCTAAAACCCCAAACAGCAAGCAATGCAGGTGTAGAAGCACGGTGGCTAGGAAAAACTCCCTAGAAAGGACAAAACCTAGGAAGAAACCTAGAGAGGAACCAGGCTATGAGGGGTGGCCAGTCCTCTTCTGGCTCTGCCGGGTAGAGATTATAACAGAACATGGCCAAGATGTTAAAATGTTCATAAATGACCAGCATGGTCAAATAATAATAATCACAGTAGTTGTCGAGGGTGCAGCAAGTCAGCACTCAGGAGTAAATGTCAGTTGGCTTTTCATAGCTGATCATTAAGAGTATCTCTACCACTCCTGCTGTCTCTAGAGAGTTGAAAACAGCAGGTCTGGGACAGGTAGCATGTCCGGTGAACAGGTCAGGATTCCATAGCCGCAGGCAGAACAGTTGAAACTGGAGCAGCAGCACGGCCAGGTGGACTGGGGACAGCAAGGAGTCATCATGCCAGGTAGTCCTGAGACATGGTCCTAGATCTCAGGTCCTCCGAGAGAGAGAAATAAAGAGATAATTAGAGAGAGCATACTTAAATTCACACAGCACACCAGATAAGAAGACCAGAGAAGTACTCCAGATATAACAAACTGACCCTATCCTCCCGACACATAAACGACTGCAGCATAAATACTGGAGGCTGAGACAGGAGGGGTCAGGAGACACTGTGGCCCCATCCGATGATACACCCACTTTGCCAAAGCACAGCCCCCACACCATTAGAGGGATATCTTCAACCACCAACTTACCATCCTGAGACAAGGCCGAGTATAGCCCACAAAGATCTCCGTCACGGCACAACCCAAGGGGGGGCGCCAACCCAGACAGGAAGATCACATCAGTGACTCAACCCACTCAAGTGACACACCCCTCCTAGGGACGGCATGAAAGAGCACCAGTAAGCCAGTGACTCAGCCCCTGTAATAGGGTTAGAGGCAGAGAATCCCAGTGGAAAGAGGGGAACCGGCCAGGCAGAGACAGCAAGGGCGGTTCGTTGCTCCAGAGCCTTTCCGTTAACCTTCACACTCCTGGGCCAGACTACACTCAATCATATGACCCACTGAAGAGATGAGTCTTCAGTAAAGAGTCTGCGTCTCTCAAGTAGGTTGGTAGACTATTCCATAAAAATGGAGCTCTATAGGAGAAAGCCCTGCCTCCAGCTGTTTGCTTAGAAATTCTAGGAACAATTATTAGGCCTGCGTCTTGTGACCGTATCGTACGTGTAGGTATGTACGGCAGGACCAAATCAGAAAGATAGGTAGGAGCAAGCCCATGTAATGCTTTGTAGGTTAGCAGTAAAACCTTGAAATCAGCCCTTGCCTTAACAGGAAGCCAATGTAGGGAGGCTAGCACTGGAGTAATATGATCAAATTTTTTGGTTCTAGTCAGGATTCTAGCAGCCGTATTTAGCACTAACTGAAGTTTATTTAGTGCTTTATCCAGGTAGCCGGAAAGTTGAGCATTGCAGTAGTCTAACCTAGAAGTAACAAAATAATGGATACATTTTTCTGCATAATTTTTGGACAGAAAGTTTCAGATTTTTGCAATGTTGCATAGATGGAAAAAAGTTGTCCTTGAAACAGTCTTGATATGTTCGTCAAAAGAGAGATCAGGGTCCAGAGTAACGCCGAGGTCCTTCACAGTTTTATTTGAGACGACTCTACAACCATCAAGATTAATTGTCAGATTCAACAGAAGATCTCTTTGTTTCTTGGGACCTAGACCAAGCATCTCTGTTTTGTCCGAGTTTAAAAGTAGAACGTTTGCAGCCATCCACTTCCTTATGTCTGAAACACAGGCTTCTAGCGAGGGCAATTTTGGGGCTTTACCATGTTTCATTGAAATGTACAGCTGTGTGTCATCTGCATAGCAGTGAAAGTTAACATTAGGTTTTCGAATGACATCCCCAAAGGTAAAATATATAGTGAAAACAATAGTGGTCCTAAAACGGAACCTTGAGGAACACTGAAATTTACAGTTGATTTGTCAGAGGACAAACCATTCACAGAGACAAACTGATATCTTTCCGACAGATAAGATCTAAACCAGGTCAGAACTTGTCCGTGTAGACCAATTTGGGTTTCCAATCTCTCCAAAAGAATGTGGTGATCGATGGTATCAAAAGCAGCACTAAGGTCTAGGAGCACGAGGACAGATGCAGAGCCTCAGTCTGATGCCATTAAAAGGTAATTTACCACCTTCACAAGTGCAGTCTCAGTGCTATGATGGGGTCTAAAACCAGACTAAAGCATTTCGTATACATTGTTTGTCTTCAGGAAGGCAGTGAGTTGCTGCGCAACAGCTTTTTCTAAATTTTTTGAGAGGAATGGAAGATTCGATAGGCTGATTTCTGGGTCAAGGTTTGGCTTTTTCAAGAGGGGCTTGGTGATGCGTTGTGCAGACCGCACAAACCTTTGGAGAGCCTTGCGGTTGAGGGCGGTGCAGTTGCCGTGATACAGCTCAACAGGATGCTCTCGATTGTGCATCTGTAGAAGTTTGTCAGGGTTTTGGGTGACGAGACAAATGTCTTCAACCTCCTAAGGTTGAAGATGCGCTGTTGTGCCTTCTTCACCACCCTGTCTGTGGAGGTGGACCATTTCAGTTTGTCTGTGATGTGTACGCCGCGGAACTTTCCACATTCTTCACAGCTGTCCCTTCGATGTGGATAGGGGGGTGCTCCCTCTGCTGTTTCCTGAAGTCCACGATCTTCTCCTTTGTTTTGTTGACGTTGAGTGAGAGGTTATTTTCCTGACACCACACTCAGAGTGCCCTCACCTCCTCCCTGTAGGCTGTCTCGTCGTTGTTGGTAATCAAGCCCACTACTGTTGTCGTCTGCAAACTTGATAATTGAGTTGGAGTCGTGTATGGCCACGCAGTCGTGTGTGAACAGGGAGTACAGGAGGGGGCTGAACACGCACCCTTGTTGGGGCCCCAGTGTTGAGGGTCAGCGAAGTGGAGATGTTGTTTCAGGACCCAATTGCACAGGGTGGGGTTGAGACCCAGGACCTCCAGCTTGATGATGAGCTTGAAGGGTACTATGGTATTGAATGCTGAGCTGTCATCAATGAACAGCATTCTTACATAGGTATTCCTCTTGTCCAGATGGGATAGGGCAGTGTGCAGTGTGACAGCGATTGCATCGTCTGTGGACCTGTTGGGGCGGTATGCAAACTGAAGTGGGTCTAGGGTGGCCGGTAAGATGGAGGTGATATGATCCTTGACTAGTCTCTCAAAGCACTTCATGATGACAGAAGTGAGTGCTAGTCATTTAGTTCAGTTATCTTTGCCTTCTTGGGTTCAAGAACAATGCCGTGACGGTGGCACTGTATTATCCTCAAAGCGGGCAAAGAAGGTGTTTAGTTTGTCTGGAAGCGTGATGTCGGTGTCCGTCACTACAGACTGGGGTTCAATCCCAGACTGTGTCACAGCTGGCCGGGAGTCCCGTAGGGTGGCGCACAATTGACCCAGCTTCGCCCGGTTTGGCCAGAGGATTTGCTAGAGCACATTGAGCCAAGAAAAAACCCAACTTCAGTCATCAGTTGAATGGTTTTTCCTCCTACACATTGATGCGTCTGGCTTCCGGGTTAAGCGAGCAGGTTTTGAGAAGCACCGCGGCTTGGCGGGTCATGTTTCAGAGGACGCATGACTCAACCTTAGCCTCTCCCGAGCCCGTTGGTGAGTTGCAGCAATGAGACAAGATCGTACCTACCAATTGGATATCACAAAGAAAAAAAACAACCTAGTTTGTATAATTTTGTATTAATTATTGTGTAGTTTGTATAACTTCTTCGGCGTGATATACTCCTCTGTTATATTCACATTTACTAATCAGGCAGAATACACAGGAAAAATGTGAACTTCTTTTCTTTTTCGGATCTCCCTTGGAGTTTCCAGTTACTATATACACTGAGTTTTTCAAACCGTAGGAACAACTTTTGCCTTCAGAACAGCCTCATTTCGACGGGCATGGACACTACAAGATGTCAAAAGCGTTCGACAGGGATGCTGCTTCCCACAGTTCTGTCAAGTTGGATGGATGTCCTTTGGGTGGTGGACCATTCTTGATACACACAGGAAACTGTTGACTGAAAAAACCCAGGCTGGCATCTACTACCATACCCTGTTCAAAGGCACTTAAGTATTTTCTTGCCCATTCACCCTCTGAATGGCACACATACACAACCCATGTCTCAAATCCTTATTTAGCATGTCTCCTCCCCTTCATCTACACTGATTGAAGTGTATTGAACAAGTGACATCAATAAGGGATTATAGCTTTCACCTGGTCAGTCTATGTCATTGAAAGAGCAGGTGTTCTCAATGCTTTGTATACTCTGTGTATAGTGGGAGAGCAGTCTGTTTCATGGAAGCTCAGAGTTCAAACTTCAAGAATGTAACATAATATTTAGACGGGACAATGGGCTCAAATTCAGCAAATGATATGTTGAGACCTAGAAGAATAGATAAGCTACTATGAATACATATGCAATGGTGGGGATCACAGTACCAGACTCTGGACTTATACTGTATGTTTCGGTTTGTAAGCACACCCTACTTAATGGCAGCGGGCCAGCTTAAGGGTGATGTTCAGTCGGGTTAACTCTTCTCTCATGTTTTTCTAGGGATGAACAGCATGGCAACTTCCCACATTCTCTTCATTTGCCTTCTCCTCATCCTAACAGTTGTGTCGCAGGAGCCGCCAACTTCTGAACAAGGTACTTTTGATTAATGATGAACCAGACCAAACCAGAGGGGCTTTCCTTTCACTGGACAATCAATACAGACCTATCAGATTCCTATAAGTACTTCCTATGCATGTATAATTCGTAGTAAGGACAGTCTTGTATGTACACTATGTAGTATTATATACAGTGCCTTGCGAAAGTATTCGGCCCCCTTGAACTTTGCGACCTTTTGCCACATTTCAGGCTTCAAACATAAAGATATAAAACTGTATTTTTTTGTGAAGAATCAACAACAAGTGGGACACAATCATGAAGTGGAACGACATTTATTGGATATTTCAAACTTTTTTAACAAATCAAAAACGGAAAAATTGTGCGTGCAAAATTATTCAGCCCCTTTACTTTCAGTGCAGCAAACTCTCTCCAGAAGTTCAGTGAGGATCTCTGAATGATCCAATGTTGACCTAAATGACTAATTATGATAAATACAATCCACCTGTGTGTAATCAAGTCTCCGTATAAATGTACCTGCACTGTGATAGTCTCAGAGGTCCGTCAAAAGCGCAGAGAGCATCATGAAGAACAAGGAACACACCAGGCAGGTCCGAGATACTGTTGTGAAGAAGTTTAAAGCCGGATTTGGATACAAAAAGATTTCCCAAGCTTTAAACATCCCAAGGAGCACTGTGCAAGCGATAATATTGAAATGGAAGGAGTATCAGACCACTGCAAATCTACCAAGACCTGGCCGTCCCTCTAAACTTTCAGCTCATACAAGGAGAAGACTGATCAGAGATGCAGCCAAGAGGCCCATGATCACTCTGGATGAACTGCAGAACTACAGCTGAGGTGGGAGACTCTGTCCATAGGACAACAATCAGTCGTATATTGCACAAATCTGGCCTTTATGGAAGAGTGGCAAGAAGAAAGCCATTTCTTAAAGATATCCATAAAAAGTGTCGTTTAAAGTTTGCCACAAGCCACCTGGGAGACACACCAAACATGTGGAAGAAGGTGCTCTGGTCAGATGAAACCAAAATTGAACTTTTTGGCAACAATGCAAAACGTTATGTTTGGCGTAAAAGCAACACAGCTGAACACACCATCCCCACTGTTAAACATGGTGGTGGCAGCATCATGGTTTGGGCCTGCTTTTCTTCAGCAGGGACAGGGAAGATGGTTAAAATTGATGGGAAGATGGATGGAGCCAAATACAGGACCATTCTGGAAGAAAACCTGATGGCGTCTGCAAAAGACCTGAGACTGGGACGGAGATTTGTCTTCCAACAAGACAATGATCCAAAACATAAAGCAAAATCTACAATGGAATGGTTCAAAAATAAACATATCCAGGTGTTAGAATGGCCAAGTCAAAGTCCAGACCTGAATCTAATCGAGAATCTGTGGAAAGAACTGAAAACTGCTGTTCACAAATGCTCTCCATCCATACTCACTGAGCTCGAGCTGTTTTGCAAGGAGGAATGGGAAAAAATTTCAGTCTCTCGATGTGCAAAACTGATAGAGACATACCCCAAGCGACTTACAGCTGTAATCGCAGCAAAAGGTGGCGCTACAAAGTATTAACTTAAGGGGGCTGAATAATTTTGCACGCCCAATTTTTCAGTTTTTGGTTTTGTTACAAAAGTTTGAAATATCCAATAAATGTCGTTCCACTTCATGATTGTGTCCCACTTGTTATTGATTCTTCACAAAAAAAATACAGTTTTATATCTTTATGTTTGAAGCCTGAAATGTGGCAAAAGGTTGCAAAGTTCAAGGGGGCCGAATACTTTCGCAAGGCACTGTACATAGGTGAGAACCAGGATGAAAGTAACTTAGTTTTTTCCCTAATTACTTAGATCGATAAAGCTAGAGACACCATATTTTATGACAAACAACACTTATCATGACAAACAACTTACAGTATATATGTCCTCTACCATAAGCAACTATAATTTCTTCTTTAGGGTAAATTAGTTTAAATGAAATAGACCAAGACCAGAGCTACTGCAATGTTACTTTTGTAACTTCTAGTGGGGCGAGAGTAACACAGCCTTGGGGTGGAAGTGACAGCTTGTGAAAAGTGCACAATATCTTATGCACATGTCTTATCCCCATGTTTCTGGTTTGTAATGCTCATTACTTTCGACAAATGTACTATCAGACATCATTTCATGTGTTGATTTGAATAAAAAGGTTAAAGGTTAGAAGTGTATGAAAATGAACCTTGCAACAACATCTCAATGTTGCTGCAATCAATCATAATATTTTTGACGTACAATATTAATCAGACTAAAAGGAATCACATAATGGCTGTATTAATCATCATTTCCTAATCTCACTTTAATGGGAATGTAGAAAGAGATGTTTCACCATTTTAAATGACTATTCATGCATAGCCCTACCAATCAGGTGTGCTCCAGCTGTCCTTGTCGTGTGCACTCCTCGTGTCTTGATAGAATAAAACATTTTTATTTTCTTCACAAAACTCATCATGCTTATCACATTTCCATGGCTTGACACAAGGTAATTGACCCACATAATCATAAATATGTATATATTTTTAACCACTAACTTGTTGATTTAAAGCTTGTGAGAAGTGGATCCATCCAGTCAATTTATTAAAGCATAATTCTAATGTCATATAATGTTCAAACATTCAGTCACTTGTTGATATCTTGCTAACATTATAAAAGCAATATGAACTGTCCTTAAACAGTTCATTCTATTTTATTCCAGGTTCATCAGTTAACATTGTTACTTTCGTCCCACCCCTTTCTCCTGTAACTTCTCCCAGGCTAACACCCAAGACTAGCTAGCATGACACTTGAAATCTATACTGTCATTTATCCACTAGATGGTTTAAGAAAGTGACATGTTTGGAACCTTAACCTCTCAATGTTGTTTTTCCTCATTTGGCGTGATGTATTTAATAAATGGCCTCCCGAAGAACATGGAGGCCAGTGGTTATTTAGAGAGTGTTCAAGCTTCATCAATCCGCTGCCTTGGCTGTCAGGGGAGCACGCTTCGTCCCCCTCCCCATTAAAACAGCCATTTCCTATCTCCGTCCCTACTATTACCCAGCAGCTGTGCAAACACAACCCTCTCTTTCCCTTTGATTAAAGTCATGATGAATGTTTGGACTTTTCAGTCCTAACGTGGAGAGAGTAATTCATGATAGTTTCCAAAAATGAATGTGCGTCTAAAATAAATATACAGCAAGCATTTACCTGTTCTGTTTTGTTCAAGAAATGAAGTGAATTACATGTGCAATGTGCCATTTCCCCATTTATGTTAGAGGAAAGCTTGAGTGAAGGACATCTGATATATACTGTACTTATGTGGGCACTTTAAAGCAGTAGCTGCAACCAAGGTATTCTCCTTCAATTGAACAGATTTAAAGCACTGAGGTAAAACCTTGGATTATAAAGCTTTTCTTTCTGTTTGTGCCCCCACCTCCTGCACCTCCCACCGATTTATCTCAGACAATAACCTCTTAGGCTGGAGTACTGATGATTTTCAGAAAAAAGTGTCAATTAAATTTGTCTGGGATCTTAAATTCTTTCAACTATTCTGACAGAGTGAAGTAACACTTACTGGAAACAGAGGAACTTTGTCGAAGCAGCAAAGCCTACACAAATCGGACAAAACAGACTCACGTTAGAGGGAAAGACTGCTCAATCAGTCATCGCTAAAGAGCTCTAATATAAAGTGTATAATGTTACGTAACATGAAGAAACACTTATGAAAATGTGACTTCACTCACCATAAAGGTGAACCACCTAGGAATAAAACTTCCTGCACTCAAACTTTGTTCATTCAACACTCTTGAATGAAGGGGGCCTCTGAATATCTAAACCGTTTCCCACAGTGCACTACTCACTGCTCCCACACTGCCCCTTCAGAATTCCTGGGAATCCAGTTCCTGGAAAGCACTCGATGTGCAGCGTGCCCCGTGCAACACTATGTGCCCATACGTGCATGCTTATTTAAAGAACATGCTCTAACATATTGTATTAGTCTGTATAATACACTAAACACAGTGCCATCGCATTATCATAAAACATGTTGCGTTTTCACAACTGCTATATTCAATTATTTATGTAACATTTAAACCAGAGTGTGTAATTAAATCATTCATACTGTATATCTGTGATCTAGTCCTCTGAGAGTTAACTGTGTGCCAGACAGTTACAGTATAATGATACCCCCTGGTGTGTAGGGGAGAACCGGGACAAAAGTAACACATAGAATGACATACATTTTCTCAGATAACTAACTTCTGCGTTAAGTTGTCATGTTCCTAAAGTGGAGGACGAGCTCCCTGTTAAAAAAACAGCCCAGCCCAACCATGTTTCACAGAGTTAAACAAAGTGGTTTTGAGCCATTGAAGGAGTAAAAAAAACAGACCCGGAAGGGTTTTTCATTTGTAGAGTTTAAGGCAATAGCACCATCCCTTTCATCTGTATAGATAGGATATGTCAGTGACATTGTAGAGAGATAATAGGGAATTTGCCTCTATAAAGCATCCAGTTCTAGCACTCCTTGCATGTGTACTCTACAGGCATTTAGAAGCCCCTTGATTAAAATAGACATTTCCTCCCACCGTACCTCCTATTTGACAGCAGCCGATCAAACACAACGCTCTCTTTCCTTTGATTAGTCAGGATGAATGTTTTGACATTTCAGTCCTAATGTGAGAGATTTTACGTTATTAAAGGCAATTAAATGTACTCTGCACTGCAGGGATGTCAGGGGAAACGGGTTGTAATGGAAAAGAGTTCACCTTCCAGTGACTGGAAATACTAGAATAACTGGAACTCAAAAGTGTATGTTTTCTTGGAAAGTGTGTTTTGAAGTTAGAGCTTCAACGTTTTGTTGGAGCCAGTGATATCTGCTGCGCACCTTTGCTTCTGTGAAAACTAGCGACCTGAACTTGGCGAACACTAATCAAACAGCACTCACTCACGTCCACATTCAAGAACATTCACAAGTACTCACATATATATTTACACGTGCACATTTACATTCAGAAAATATTGGGTAAGTCAAAATGGGGACTGGATGTAGAGTCTCAATTTCTGCATAGCACGCACACACACACACACACACCACTAGTCCCTGAATCCTAATCAGTCACAGGAAATGTACCTAGTATGAAACCCTTAAGCGTTGCCAGGTGTTGGATAGATTTTTCCTCTTAATTCTAAGGGAGTTCCTGGGAGGAAAGGATCTGGTAAACAGGTTATTTTTAACCTTTGTGCCCCCTTCCCCCCTTGTTGAGCTGCTAACCAAGCCAGTGGTATGCATCACTCCTCAGAAGAGCAATACACCGTTGAAGCTGCCATCTCCCTAGGCGCCAGGGCCCTTCAATCAGCTGTTGTGCTGTCCCACTCATCGGTGTTGATGTGGCAGACTGACAGCTCTTGCCAGTGTCATTATGGGAGATGGTACTTAAGTCACTCCTCAGGGCTGTGAACAGACAAGAGTGTTTACCTTAAGCGCCCCTCTCCCCGAGGACACATTAGTATAATCATTTAATATAGCACAGACAGACCAGGACAGCACTTACCTGTTATAAACAAGATAGGAATGGTAAATTATCATTCTACAGCTTATTTATTGGTTCCTTTATTATCTCAATGAGCAGAAGGTAACAAGATAAGCAATATTACAACGTTTTCATGTGTAGAGGTAGTAATTGGCTTCTGAGAAAATCATTCCAATTGAGCAGTTTAATTAGGAATTTAATTGTCCGCTGTCATTTCCTGCAGAAACAGAAGATATCTGAAGAGTAGTGTCCATTACTGTGAGTAGAGGTTTCACACCTTGTACTATGTAGTTCTGAGAACCGGTAACGGAGAGGATTTACCAGAAAGTCCCGTGGGCAGTATAGTCTGGCTGACAATTTGAAGGTCTACGGATACTTCCAGGAAAACACAGCTGTCCGCCCTGTGGCTATTACACATGAAGAGCAGCTCAGCCCCGTAAATGGTTTCTATATACAGCAACGGGCGTAGTTCAACTTGACTGGGTGTGTGTCATTTTAGGATAATTAAAAATGGGCGCAAAGTTAATGTTTAAGTTAGAGTTTTGACTGTTTGCAAGCCTTATAGACTGTGTGTGCTCACCTCTCTCTTTCTCACGCTCTCCCTCTCAGCCCTGCCCCAGATCCGCCCCCAGATCACTGGCTGTGTCTCCCATGACATGAACACGTTCCGCTGCAGATGGAATGTCGGAACATTCCAGAACCTCACAGAGCCCGGAGACCTGCGGATGTTCTACTACATCAATAACAAGAAGTGAGAGAAAGAAGAGTTTGTTCACTGATAGGCCAATTCATTTTTCTTGTGAAATCATTTGTAGTTATTAGCCGTATGTGAGTCTCTTCCTCTTACCTACATGTCAGGTGCATGATGTTAGTCTTTCTTCCAATCAGCACACTATTAAACCCCCCATGTTGTCTCCCCATGCCTACAGCATATCTCCCAAAGAGTGGAGTGAGTGTCCTAACTACATGGCTGACAGGATAGACGAGTGCTTCTTCAATGAAAGCTACACGAAGGTCTGGATAACCTACAGTGTCCAACTCCGCTCTGGCGATCAGGATAATCTCTATGACGAGGTCATCTTCACTGTGGAAGACATCGGTGAGCCTGGCCTCTTACCCCCTAAACCATAGTTACCTATACAGTGCTTTCAGAAAGTGTTCACAACCCCTTGACTTTTTCCACATTTTGTTGCATTACAGCCTGAATTTAAAAAATGAAATACTGAATTTTATATATCACTATTACACAAAATAAAGAAAAACCCTTGAATGAGTAGGTGTTCTAAAACTCTTGACTGGTTGTGTGTGTGTGATATATATTTCAGAACACCTACTCGTTCAAGGGTTTTGCTTTATTTTTACTATTTTCTACATTGTAGAATAATAGTGAAGACATCAAAACCATGAAATAACACATATGGAAACATGTAGTAACCAAAAAACTAATCAAAATATCTTATGAGATTCTTCAAATAGCCACCTTTTGCCTTGGTGACAGCTTTGCACACTCTTGGCATTGAAGTCATAAACAGCTCAATGCTTGAAGCACAGCGACGAGCTGCTGGCAAAACGCACGAAAGTGCTGTTTGAATGAATGCTTACGAGCCTGCTGGTGCCTACCACCGCTCAGTCAGACTGCTCTAGCAAATCATAGACTTAGTTATAACATAATAACACACAGAAATACAAGCATTAGGTCATTAATATGGTCGAATCCGGAAACTATCATCTCGAAAACAAGACGTTTATTCTTTCAGTGAAATACAGAACCATTCTGTATTTTATCTAACGGGTAGAATCCATAAGTGTAAATATTCCTGTTACATGGCACAACTTTCAATGTTATGTCATAATTACGTAAAATTCTGCCGTGCAATGAACGCAAAAGTAGTGAGACTATTTCACCTGGTTAATATTGCCTGCTAACCTGGATTTCTTTTAGCAAAATATGCAGGTTTAAAAATATATACTTCTGTGTATTGATTTTAAGAAAGGCATTGGTGTTTATGGTTAGGTACGTTGATGCAACGATTGTGCTTTTTTCGCAAATGAGCTTTTGTTAAATCATCCCCCGTTTGGCCAAGTTGGCTGTCTTTGTTAGGAAGAAATAGTCTTCAGAGTTCACAACGAGCCAGGTTAGCAGGCAATATTAACTAAATATGCAGGTTTAAAAATATGTACTTGTGTATTGATTTTAAGGCATTGATGTTTATGGTTAGGTACACATTGGAGCAAGGACCGTCCTTTTTCGCGAATACGCACCGCATCGATTATATGCAACGCAGGACACGCTAGATAAACTAGTAATATCATCAACCATGTGTAGTTAACTAGTGATTATGATTGATTGATTTTTTTTATAAGATAAGTTTAATGCTAGCTCGTAACTTACCTTGGCTTCTTACTGCATTTGCGTAACAGGCAGCCTCCTCGTGGAGTGCAATGTAATCAGGTGGTTAGAGCGTTGGACTAGTTAACTGTAAGGTTGGAAGATTGAATCCCCGAGCTGACAAGGTACACATCTGTCATTCTGCCCCTGAACAAGGCAGTTAATCCACCGTTCCTAGGCCGCCATTGAAAATAAGAATGTGTTTTTAACTGACTTGCCTAGTTAAATGAAGGATAAATATATGTGTAAAAAATAATAATAATAAAAAATAAATTAAAAATCGGTGTCCAAAAATACTTGAAATTGGCTATTCCGATTAATCAGTCGACCTCTAGTTAAGACACTTGCCAGTTGGTCCGCGCATGCTTTGAGTACACGTCCTGGTAATCCGCCTGGCCCCACGGCTTTGTGAATGTTGACCTGTTTTAAAGGTCTTGCTCACATTGGCTACGAAGAGCGTTATCGCACAGTCGTCCAAACAGCTGATGCTCTAATGCATGCTTCAGTGTTGCTTGCCTCGAAGCAAGCATAAAATGCATATAGCTCGTCTGGCAGGCTTACTGGGCAGCGCACGACTGGATTTCCCTTTGTAGTCCGTAATAGTTTTTAAACCCTGACACATCCGACGAGAGTCAGAGCCGGTGTAGTGGGATCCAGTCTTAATCCTGTATTGAAGCTTTGCATGTTTGATGGTTCGTCTGAAGGCGTTGCGGGATTTCTTATAAGCGTCTGGATTAGTGTCCCGCTCCTTGAAAGTGGCAGCTCTAACCTGTAGCTTGATGCGGATGTCGTCTGTAATCCAAGGCTCCTGGTTGGGTACGTACAGTCACTGTGGGGACAACGTCGTCGATGCACTTATTGATGAAGCCGATGATTGAGGTGGTATACTCCTCAATGTCCTTGGATGAATCCCGGAACGTATTCCAGGCTAATAAAACAGTCCTGTAGCATAGCATCCGCGACATCTGACCACTTCTGTATTGAGCGAGTCACTTACTTTTTGCTTGTATACAGGAATCACGAGGATAGAATTATGGTCAGATGTGCCAAATGGAGGGCGAGAGAGAGCTTTGTATGCGTCTCTGTGTGGAGAAAAGGTGGTCTAGAGTTTTCTCCATCTTTTCTTCACGCAAATGACGGGGATTTGGGCCTGTTCCCAAGAAAGCAGTATATCCTTTGTGTCAGACTCGTTAAAGAAAAAAATCTTTGTCTAGTTCGAGGTGAGTAATCGCTGTTCTGATGTCCAGAAGTTATTTTCAGTCATAAGAGACGGTAGCAGCAACATTATGTACAAAATAGGTTACAAACAACGCAAAAAAATTAACAAAATAGCACCGTTGGTTAGGAGCCCGTAAAACGGCAGCCATCTCCTCCGGCGCCATTCTTAAGATCTTGGCTTGCATTTTGACTCAAAGTGATCTTGACGTTAACAAGTAACATCAATGAAGGATCATTGCTTTCACCTGTATTCCCCTGGCTTCCTATGTTATGGAAAGAGCAGGTGAACTTAATGATTTGTATACTCTGTGTGTGTAAAATATATATATATATATATATGTGGACACCCCTTCAAATGAGTGGATTTGGCTATTTCAGGCACACCCGTTGCTGACAGGTGTATGAAATCGAGCACACAGCCATGCAATCTCCATAGACAAACATTGGCAGTAAATTGGCCTTACTGAAGAACTTGTGACTTTCAGCGTGGCACCGTCCTAGGATGCCACCTTTCCAAAAAGTAAATTCATCAAATTTCTGCTCTGCTAGAGCTGCCCCAGTCAACCGTAAGTGCTGTGCTGCTATTGTGAAGTGGAACATCTAGGGCCAACAATGGCTCAGCCGTGATGTGGTAGGCCACACAAGCTCACAGAACAGGACCGCTGAGTGCTGTGCATAGTGTGTAAAAATTGTCTGTCCTCGGTTGCAAAACTCACTACGGAGTTCCAAACTGCCTCTGGAAGCAACGTCAGCACAATAACTGTTCTTTGGGAGCTTCGTGAAATGGGTTTCCATGGCCCGAGCAGCTGCACACAAGCCTAAGATCACCATGCGCAATCCCAGTTGTCGGCTGAAGTGGTGTAAAGCTTGCTGCCATTGGACTCTGGAGCAGTGGAAACGCATTCTCTGGAGTGATGAATCACGCTTCACCATCTGGCTGTCCAACAGACGAATCTGGGTTTGGCGGATGCCAGAAGAACGCTAACCTGCCCGAATGCATTTTGCCAACTGTAAAGTTTGGTGGAGGAGGAGTAATAGTATGGGCTGCTTTTCATGGTTCAGGCCCCTTAGTTCCAGTGAAGGAAAAACTTAACTCTACAGCATACAATGACATTCTAGACGATTCTGTGCTTCCAAATTTGTGGCAACAGTTTGGGGTAGGCCCTTTCCTGTTTTAGCATGACAATGCCCCATGCACAAAGCGAGGTCCATACAGGAATGGTTTGTCGAGGTCGGTGTGGAATAACTTTACTGCCCTGCACATAGCCCTGACCTCAACCCCATCAAACACCTTTGGGATGAATTGGAACGCTGACTGCGAGCCAGGCCTAATCGCCCAACCTCACTAATGCTCTTGTGGCTGAATAGAAGCAAGTCACTGCATCAATGTTTCAACATCTAGTGGAAAGCCTTCCCAGAAGAGTGGAGGCTGTTATAGCAGCAAAGCGGGGACCAAATCCATATTAATGCCCATGATTTTGGAATGAGATGTTCGACGAGCTGGTGTCCACATATTTTTGGTCATGCAGTGTGTGTGTACAGTATATACAGTATATTGCCTAGTTGTGTAGATATATTGAATTTTGTATGTGCCGTTCAGCATTTCAAGTGATGAACCAACTAATGTTTTCCAGTGGAACCAGACCCTCCAATAGCGCTGAACTGGACCCTGCTGAATGTGGGTCTAACCGGGAGCCACTTTGACATCATGGTGAGCTGGGAGCCGCCACACTCTGCAGACGTGTCTATGGGCTGGATGACGCTACAATACGAGGTGCAGTACCGTGAGGTCAATTCAACACTGTGGAGGATGGTGAGTCTACACCCTAGCAGTTAGCTGACTAGTGGTGGCTTTTCTGCATGATAAATTAGCAAGACATTCTACTGCACTGATGGATAAAGTAACACAAGCATTTCACTGCACCTGCCAGAAGACCTGCAAATCTGTGTATGCATTCAATTAACTTTGATTTGATTACCCTTCCATGAGGACTCTGACTCTTTTGGTGAAACTGTTGCAGATCCCACCATTGTGACATTTCAGAATCTTTACATAGGGCTCTATTCAATCCGTATCGAGGAAGTTCAGCATTACAGCATGGTTTAAATTCCCGCGTTAGCGGAGACTGCATTCACGGTAAACGGTGTATATTGTCAGCTAAATCCTAAATGACCTTACCATTTCTATCACGCAATCTGCAACGCTTCAGCGACACAGATTGAATAGATTCCTAAATGTAGTTTTCAGTGCTCTTATACACCTTCATCTGGACAGACCTGCTAAGACTGCTGTCCATGTAATTTTGACATGACCAAGTTTTACTGCACTATTTTAAAAGTACCTAATAATCAAGTCTTATGCCTCCTTCTCCCACGTTGTAATTTAGAACAGACAGCCTCTTTCCCACTCTGTCCTCATTCTCCCCCTTTCATGTTATCTCCCTCCATGCAAGGGAACATGAGTCTAATCTTGCGGGTAATCTACCAAAGTGACATACCAAGGTTCTACTGCTTTCGTTGATTCAGGTCCTTATATGGATGAAGCATGCCGGTGTAAGTTGTCTCGCCTGCTGTGTGGGTGCTATTCACCAACTTACTGGTGTGAAACCTGTCTGTTTTGACTGCACCCCCTAGGTGAACCTTGAGAAGGGGAGGCAGCGGTCGCTGTACGGGCTGCGCACCAACACAGATCACGAGGTCAGGGTGAGGTGCAAGACGCTGGCATCCCGTAATTTTGGGGAATTCAGCGACCCCATAGTCATACACATCCCCACTAAAGGTACTGACATGTATAGTTTTTATATACTGTCAAATAGAATGTAACATGTTATAACATATGATGTCTCTGTTTTGAATCATATTAATTGCCTTCTATATATGTGTGCTCAGAGTCCCGATTTCCAGTTACTGTCCTGCTTGTCTTTGCTGCCTTGGGTTTAGCAGTCATCCTAATACTGGTCATCTATTCCCAGCAACAGAAGTAAGATATTTACTTTTGCCTGTTACTGTCTTAACATAATATGTTCAACCTCTTCAGATAAATATGAAGTCTTATGCAACATGTGTGCCTGTTAATAACTATTCCTCTATCTTCAAGGTTGATGATGATTCTCCTGCCTCCAATTCCTGGTCCCAAAATCAAAGGAATCGACCCTGAGCTCTTCAAGGTATTAATTTGACACAATTTTTAAAAATCAGGGAGACAATATGAAGTACCAGCGAGGTTGTAATAGATGTATGTTTCCCCTTTAAACTAACTCTGAGGTATTATGTTGTTGTCCATATAGAAAGGTAAGTTGGCTGAGCTGACCTCCATCCTGGGCGACCACCCTGACCTGAGGCCAGAGCTGTACTGTGAAGACCCCTGGGTGGAGTTCATCGAGCTGGACATGGAGGAGCCCAACGACAGGCTGACTGAGCTGGACACACAGTGCTTGATGGACCGCACGCCCTCCTCAGACTGTCCCCCTCTCACCATTGGCTTCGGAGATGACGACTCTGGCCGGGCCAGCTGCTGTGACCCTGATCTGCCTGAACCAGAGGCCTTTCCCCTCTCCAACACCAGCCCCAGCCTGGAGCCCTCTGGTGCCAGCACTGAGGCCAGCTCCCCAGTCCAGACCCCCACCAAAGGGATGACTCTCTGGGCTGTCCCTGGCAGGGAGGACCTCTATACCCAGGTGAGCGAGGTGAGACCCACTGGCGAAGTGCTGCTGATGCCTGAGGAGCAGAGCAAGGTTGAGAAGGATGCAGAGGAGAAGGCTAAGGAGGGAAAGGAGAAAGAGAAGCCGAGGAAGGAGTTTCAGCTGCTGGTGGTGAATGCTGACGGGGGAGGTTACACCACAGAGTTAGACGCTGGGAAGATGAGTGCCAAACTCCCCACTGGGAGAGGCAGCCAGCCTGCCCCAACAGAGGATAGTAGGCTTGTGCAGGGACAGCCCTTTGGGGAGTACCAGAGCCTGTACTTTGAGGCTGAAATGCCCCCCATCCCACCTGCCTCGCCCGTTTCCTCACTGCTCCCTCTCTCTGTCTACACCATGGTGGAGGGAGTGGACAGGCAGAACAGCCTCCTTCTGAAGCCCAGCCCCCCACCTGCACCCCAGCCAGTCCTAACCAAGCTGCCCCTTCCTACACCTACACCAGAGGGGTACCTGACCCCTGACCTACTAGGAAATGTTACACCGTAACTCAGAGGTGTAGAGACGATGCTATTGCACACAGATCAGAAGTGGCATTGGAATTCAGTGACTATAAATCAAAGAGTAGGGTGCCAAATGGTATACCTCCAAAAATGAGGGAGGTTCCCCTGCCTGCCCCACCTCTTATCCTTCCTTCTCCCAACATGACCGCTACAGACATTTTGAGGTTTGGTAAGAAGGATGGGGAGGTCAGGAGAGGGGTTTGTTCTTCAAGGTCTGAACTGATGTGCCACACCTGTCTGCTAACACCTTAACTGAGAAAACAAAGGATATAGAAGGACAAGAAGGGATTATGGTCTCTCATAGGAGCTGGCTGTATGAAATATCTTAACATATTACTAATATTTTTGAAGAACATTATCTATAAGTTACTTTAATTGCCAGCACAAGATACATATAGTTAACTTAGTGGTGTTGATAATGTTTACAATAATCCCAATTATTGGTTCTTACAACTGAAAAGTATTTACAGATCGGAATATTGTCAAAAGGGAAACATTTGGTAAACAAGTGGGAATACACCATCTGTGTTCTGCCGATTGACTGTGGCTTCTCAACCAGTCTATAAGAGTAGGTCATTGTTGTTTTTCCATATATACACAAATGTGTTTTATAAAAAAGTATATATTTTTTCTGCTTACCATGATGTACGCTTACAAAAAGGGGACTATCAAATGAGTGTCAGATGATCCTTCTGGGGAACTGGAAATGGTAATGGTTCTTCACTGTACAGCTATAATGTTATAAATAAACATATGTCACATTAAAACTGTACTGATTCCATTCATTTCATGTAGTACTAATGCTTTGAGTTGTAGCCAATGGACTAGGCTCCATTTGATTTCACAGCGTCAAATGAATCTAAGATCCGTAGAATTTAAATGAATTTTAAAGTAGCCACCCATCAGGATTGTGTTATCTTTAGTGATAGAGGGAGAGAGACCAGTCATGAGCAGATGAACATGAATGACAGACCTCATTCACCTGCACACCCTAATTGACAAACAAACAAACCAAAACAAGGGCAAAGTCTTCTCATGCTTTGTTGATTTCAAAAAAGCCTTCAACTCAATTTGGCATGCGGGTCTGCTATACAAATTGATGGAAAGTGGTGTTGGGGGAAAAACATACGACGTTATAAAATCCATGTCCACAAACAAGTCTGCGGTTAATATTTTTTTCACAGGGCTGTGGGATGAGACAGGGATGCAGCTTAAGCCACACCCTCTTCAACATATATATCAACTAATTGGCGAGGGCTCTAGAACAGTCTGCAGCCCCCTACTAGAATCTGAAGTCTACTGTTTGCTGATGATCTGGTGCTTCTATCACCAACCAATTAGGGCCTACAGCAGCACCTAGATCTTCTGCACAGATTCTGCCAGATCTGGGCCCTGACAGTAAAACCAAAATAATGGTGTTCCAAAAAAAGGTCCAGTCGCCAGGACCACAAATACAAATGACATCTAGACGCCGTTGCCCTAGAGCACACAAAAAACTATACATACCTCGGCTAAAAGATCAGCGCCACAAGTACCTTCCACAAAGCTGCGAACAATCAATCTGAGAGACAAGGAAAGAAGGGCCATCTATGCCATCAAAAGGAACATACAATTTGACATACCAATAAGGATCTGGCTAAAAAATACTTGAATCAGTTATAGAACCCATTGCCCTTTTTTTCATTGTGAGGTCTGGGGTCCGCTCACCAACCAAGAATTCACAAAATGGGACAAACACCAAATTGAGACTGCATGCAGAATTCTGCAACAATATCCCCAGTGTACAACGTAAAACACCAAATAATGCATGCAGAACAGAATTAGGCCGATACCCTCTAATTATCAAAATCCAGAAAAGAGCCATTAAATTATACAACCACTTAAAAGAAAGTGATTCCTAAACCTTCCACAACAAAGCCATCACTTACTGGTCCTGGGGCTCTGTTCACAAACACGAACAGACCCCACAGAAGCCCCAGGACAGCAACACAATTAGACACAACCAAATCATAGGAAAACATTGGAAAGAATTATCAAAAACAGCAAACTAGAATGTTATTTGACCCTAAACAGAGAGTACACAGTGGCAGAATACCTGACCAAACTTAAGGAAAGCTTTGACTATGTACAGACTCAGTGAGCATAGCCTTGCTATTGAGATAGGCCACCGTAGGCAGCCCTGGCTCTCAAGAGAAGACAGGCTGTGTGCACACTGCCCACAAAATGGTGGAAACTGAGCTGCACTTCCTAACCTCCTGCAAATGTATGACCATATTAGAGACACATATTTCCCTCAAATGACACAGATCCACAAAGAATTTGAAAACAAACCCAATTTTGAAAAACTCCCATATCTACTGGGTGAAATGCCACCGTGTGCCATCACAGCAGCAAGATTTGTGACCTGTTGCCACAAGAAAAGGGCAACCAGCGAAGAACAAACACCATTGTAAATACAACACATATTTATGTTTATTTATTTAACCATTTGCACCTTGTTACAACACTGTATACATACATAATATGACATTTGAAATGTCTTTATTCTTTTGGAACTTCTGTGAGTGTAATGTTTACTATTCATTTTTATAGTTTATTTAACTTTTGTTTATTATCTACTTCACCTGCTTTGGCAATGTTAACATATGTTTCCCATGCCAATAAAGCCCTGTGAATTGAATTAGCTCTTTGGTCTGGTGTGAATAGTCAACAAAGTGACCAATACTAGGAATGTTGGTATTTACATTAGTACTTTTACCAAAGTCCAGTTCCAATCAAACATGAACTTGTATTGGAGCTGTCCTTCTCAAAGTAAGGTAAATAGGCCTCAATGATAAACGCTATTTTAAAAACTAGTTTAAAAACTATATTTACAGTCTGTGTCTCCCTCTGGTGGTACTGTAATGTAACATCAGTTCACCTGAATATGTCCTGCAGAGCGAGGTCTAGAATTGAGGGGACTACAGCAGCAGTGTGAGCTGAGGGAATAGTCTCATCTGTTAGATACAGTACTTCATCTATTGTCTAATTCTAAGCTGTCTTGAAAAGGTTGGAATAAAATTAAATGGTAACACTCTGCTTTTCAGCTTTGAATTATCTTCTGTAGGATAGTGTCAGATGTGAAAAAAGCAGCGTGAGAGGACAGTAGAGGTGAGGGCAGAAGGCTTAAATTAACTGAATCAAACAATTATATTCTTGCATAATTAAATAGTTTGGATTTAAAATTGACATGACAAAACAGAGAAACAAAATGTGTTGCCACTGCTTCCCCCTTGTGGCCGGGTGTGGTCAGGAGCGGGAGGCTGAGGTTCAGAGGCTGGTGGCAGAGATTGTTGCTGTGGGACAGAGACACCAGAGGGAGCTCGAGATTGTGATAGCAGCACAGGAGAGAGGTGGAAAGCACTCACAGAGCAAACATAAGCACATATTACACAAACACACTGAGTGACTGATAGTGATCCTCATTCCTGCTCATGGAGAGCTGCAGTGTTTCATGTTTGTATCCCAGCTTAGTGCAACCACCCCTGATTCAATTTATACTCAACACACCTTGATACGCTGAAGCAAGTGTTTCATCATTGCGTACGTGTAGGTATGTACGGCAGGACCAAATTGGAAAGATAGATAAGCTGTTTTGGAGCAAGGAGCAAGCCCATGTAATGCTTTGTAGGTTAGCAGTAAAATCTTGAAATCAGCCCTAGCCTTTACAGGAACCTATCAGGTACAACCCTAATTGGTTGTAACCATGGGTACCCTCTTAGATATCGTCCTGACCAGCCTACCCTCTAAATACACCTCTGATGTCTTCAACCAGGATCTCAGCGGTCAGTGCCTCGTCGCCTGCATCCGTAATGGGTCCGTGGTCAAACGACCACCCCTCATCACTGTCAAATGCTCCCTAAAACACTTCAGTGAGCAGGCCTTTCTAATCGACCTAAGTGCACCCCCTCCCCACTGCACTGAGGCTAGGAAACACAGTCACAACTGATTTTTCAATAAGCATTTTTCTATGGCTGGCCATGCTTTCCACCTGGCTACCCCCAACACGGCCAACAGCTCTGCACCCCCTGCAGCAACTTGCCCAAGCCCCCCCCCCCACTTCTCCTTCACCCAATTATAGACAGCTGATATTATGAAAGACCTGCAAAATCTGAATCCCTACAAATCAGCTGGGCTAGACAATCTGGACCCTCTCTTTCTAAAATTATCCACCGAAATTGTTGCAACCCCTACTACTAGCCTATTCAACATCTTTCATATCGGCTGAGATCCCCAAAGATTGGAAAGCTGCCGTGGTGACCCTCTTCAAAAGGGGTGACACTCTAGACCCAAACTGTTATAGACCTATATCCATCCTGCCCTGCCTTTCTAAAATCTTTGAAAGCCAAGTTAACAGATCACCGACCATTTTGAATCCCACCGTACCTTCTCCACGATGCAATCTGGTTTCCGAGCTGGTCATGGGTGCACCTCAGCCACTCTCAAGGTTCTAAACAATATCATAACCGTCATCGATAAAAGACAGTACTGTGCAACCGTCTTCATCGACCTGGCGAAGGCTTTCTACAATGTCAATCACCACATTTTTATCGGCAGACTCAATAGCCTTGGTTTCTCAAATGACTGCCCGCACCCGCTCGTTCCGACTAGCATCACTACTCTGGACGGTTCTGAACTAGAATATGTGGACAACTACCTAGGTGTCTGGTTAGACTGTAACCTCTCCTTCCAGACTCACATTAAGCATATACAGTGGGGCAAAAAAAGTATTTAGTCAGCCACCAATTGTGCAAGTTCTCCCACTTAGAAGAGAGGCCTGTAATTTTCATCATAGGTACACTTCAAAATGAAAAAAAAAAATCCAGAAAATCACATTGTAGGATTTTTAATGAATTTACTTGCAAATTATGGTGGAAAGTAAGTATTTGGTCAATAACAAAAGTTTCTCAATACTTTGTTATATACCCTTTGTTGGCAATGACAGAGGTCAAACGTTTTCTGTAAGTCTTCACACACTGTGGCTGGTATTTTGGCCCATTCCTCCATGCATCCATTATCTCTACTTGCACATTATCAGCTGCATATCTATCACTCCAGTGTGAATGCTAAATTGTAATTACTTTGCCTCTATGGCCTATTTATCGCCTTAACTCCCTTATCTTCTACATTTGCACACACTGTACATAGATGTTTCTATTGTGTTATTGACTGTACGTTTTTTATGTGTAACTCTGTGTTGTTTTTGTCACACTGCTTTGCTTTATCTTGGCCAGGTCGCAGTTGTAAATGAGAACTTGTTCTCAACTGGCCTACCTGGTTAAGTAAAGGTGAAATAATAAATAGATAAAACGCAGGAAGCCAGTGTAGAGAGGCTAGCACTGGAGTAATATGATAGATTTTGGGGGGTTTTTAGTCAAGATTCTTGCAGCTGTGAAGTTTATAAACTGAAGTTTATTTAGTGCTTTATCCAGATAGCCGGAATCTAGAGCGTTGCGGTAGCCTAATCTAAGTGACAAAAGCAAGGATACATTTTTCTGTTTCATTTTTGGACAGAAGGTTTCAGATTTTTTTCAATGTTATGTAGTTGGAAAAAAAATGTACCTGAAACGGTCTTAACATGTTCGTCAACAGAGAGATCAGGGTCCAGAGTAACGCAGAGTGTAACGGTTTTCTTCCGTTGAAGGAGAGGAGGACCAAAATGCAGCGTGGTTAGTGTTCAACATGTTTAATAAGGACAATAAACGTGAAACCTACAAAATAACAACTGCGCCACAACCGTAACAGTCCTATCTGGTGCATAGACATAAGACAACCACCCACAAAACCCAACACAAAACAGGCTACCTAAATATGGTTCCCAATCAGAGACAATGACTAACACCTGCCTCTGATTGAGAACCATATCAGGCCAAACATAGAAATAGACAAACTAGACATACAACATAGAATGCCCACTCAGCTCACGTCCTGACCAACACTAAAACAAAGAAAACACAAAAGAACTATGGTCAGAACGTGACACAAACGTCCTTCACAGTTTTATTTGAGACAACTGTACAACCATCAAGATTAATTGTCAGATCCAACAGAAGATCTCTTTGTTTCTTGGGACCTAGAACTAGCATTTCTGTTTTGTCCAAGTTTAAAAGTAAAACATTTGCCGCCATCCACTTCCTTATGTCTGAAACACAGGCTTCCAGTGAGGACAATTTTGGAGCTTCACCATGTTTCATCAAAATGTACAGCTGTGTATCGTCGGCAGTGAAAGTTAACATTATGTTTCTGTATGACATCACCAGAGGTCAAATTTATAGTGAAAACAATAGAGGTCCTAAAACGGAACCTTGGGGAACACCGAAATGTACTGTTAATTGTCAGATGACAAACCATCTGCAGAGACAAACTGATATATTTTTCAGACAGATAAGATCTAAACCAGGCCATAACTTGTCCGTGTAGACCAATTTGGGTCCCAATGTCGCCAAAAGAATGTAGTGATTGATGGTATCAAAAGCAGCATTATGGTCTAGGAGCACGAGGACAGATGCAGAGCCTTGGTCTGACACCATTAAAAGGTAATTTACCACCTTTACGAGTGCAGTCTCAGTGCTATGATGGGGTCTAAAACCAGACTGAAGCATTTCGTATACATTGTTTGTCTTCAGGAAGGCAGTGAGTCGCTGCACAACATCTTTTTTTTGTTGTTGAGAGGAATGGGAGATTTGATATAGGCCGATAGTTTTTTATATTTTCTGGGTCAAGGTTTGGCTTTTTCAAGAGAGGCTTTATTACTGCCACTTTTAGTGAGTTTGGAACACATCCAGTGGATAGAGAGCTGTTTATTATGTTCAACATAGGAGGGCCAAGCACAGGAAGCAGCTCTTTCAGTAGTTTAGTTGATATAGGGTCCAGTATGTAGCTTGAAGCTTTAGAGGCCATGACTATTTCATCAATGTGTCAAGAGATATAATATTTAAAAACTTGTGTGTCTCCCTTGATTTAAAGAGGAGTCTGTCATTTGCTTTCTAATGATCATGATCTTTTCATCAAGGAAGTTCATGTATTTATCACTGCTGAAGTGAAAGACATCCTCTTGGGGAATGCTGCTTTTTAGTTGGCTTTGCAACAGTATCAATAAGACATTTTGGATTGTTCTTATTCTCCTCAGAAAAATAGGATGATCGAGCAGCAGTGAGGGCTCTTCGATAGTGCACGGTACTGTCTTTCCAAGCTAGTCGGTAGACTTCCAATTTCGTGTAGCGCCATTTCCTTTCCAATTTCCTGGAAGCTTGCTTCAGGGCTCGGGTATTTTCTGTATACCAGGGAGCTAGTTTCTTATGACAAATGTTTTTTGTTTTTAGGGGTGCGACGGCATCTAGGGTATTACGCAAGGTTAAATTAAGTTCCTCAGTTAGGTGGTTAAACGATTGTTGTACTCTGACATACCTTGGATAGGTGGAGGGAGTCTGGAAGGGCATCTAGGAATCTTTGGGTTGTCCTAGAATTTATAGCACGGCTTTTGATGATCCTTGGTTGTGGTCTGAGCAGATTATTTGTTGCGATTGAAAATGCATTAAAATAGTGGTGCAATAGTCCAGGATTAGGAGGAAAAACATTACGATCCACAATATTTATTACACGGGACAAAACGAGGTCCTGAGTATGTGGCAGTGAGTAGGTCCGGAGACATGTTGGACAAAACCCACTGAGTCGATGATGGCTCCAAAAGCCTTTTGGAGTGAGTTTTTCCATGTGAATATTAAAGTCACAAAAATGTAATATTATCTGCCATGACTACAAGGTCCGATAGGAATTCAGGGAACTCAGTGAGAAGAAGAAAACACAGTCATTTTTGGGGGGTAAATTGAAATTTGGTATCATAAATGTTAGCAACACCTCCGCCTTTGCAGGATGCGCGGGGGATATTGTCACTAGTGTAACTAGGATTAGAGGCCTCATTTAACACAGTAAATTAATCAGGCTTAAGCCATGTTTCAGTTAGACCAATCACATCAACATTATGATCAGTGATTAGTTAATTGACTATAACTGCTTAGGAAATGAGGGATCTAACATTAAGTAGCCCTATTTTGAGATGTGAGATATCACAATCTCTTTCAATAATGACAGGAATGGAGGAGGTCTTTATTCCAGTGAGATTGCTAAGGCAAACACCGCCATGTTTAGTTTTGCCCAACCTAGATCGAGGCACAGACACGGTCTCAATGGGGATAGCTGAGCTGACTACACTGACTGTGCTAATGACTAAAATGGCAGGCTGGCTGACAGCCTGCTGCCTGGCCTGCACCCTATCTCATTGTGGAGCTAGAGGAGTTAGACAGGGTTCTATGTTCATAGATAAGATGAGAGCACCTCTCCAGCTAGGATGGAGTCCGTCACTCCTCAACAGGCCAGGCTTGGTCCTGTTTATGGGTGAGTCCCAGAAAGAGGGCTAATTATCTACAAATTCTATCTTTTGTGAGGGGCAGAAAACCGTTTTCAACCAGTGATTGAGTTGTGAGACTTTGCTGTAGAGCTCATCACTCCCCGTAACTGGGAGGGAAACAGAGACTCGATGCCGACATCTTTCTAGCTGATTTACACGCTGAGGTTATGTTGCGCTAGGTGATCTCTGATTGTTTCATCCTAACATTGTTGGTGCCGACGTGGATAACAATATCCCTTTACTCTCTACACTCTGTATTTTTAACCTTAGCCAGCACCATCTTCAGATTAGCCTCAACGTCTGTAGCCCTACCCCCTGGTAAACAGTGTATGATCGCTGGATGATTATTTTTAAGTCTGATACTGCGGGTAATGGAGTCGCCAATGACTAGGGTTTTCAATTTGTCTGAGCTAATGGTGGGATGCTTCGGCATCTCAGACCACGTAACGGGTAGAGGAGAGACCAGAGAAGGCTCGGCCTCTGACTTAATGGGGAGAACTGGTTGAATGTTTCTGTAGGCTGAATGAGTGAATCCGGTTGAGCATTCCTACAGCATTTCCTTCCAGAAGCCATGAGAAAATTGTCCGGCTGCGGGGACTGTGGCAGGGGATTTATATTACTATATGTACTTATTTGTGGCACAGACCCTGTTTCATCCTTTCATACACTTAAATGACCCTTGTCTAATGATTGCATCTGAAGCTGGGCTTGCTGCATGGCTATCCTCACCATACTGCGTTCTCCTGTATATTATGAGTACAGCGACTGCAATTAGAAGGCATGATGTTACTACTTGGTTTCGGCAGGTCTTATAGAACCATGTCCAGATATAGCGTCCAGGGTGACAAAGTTGAATGAAAATAGTTGAGCGAGGGGGAAAAAATGTAAATATAAAACGGCAATTAAAAAGTAAAGACCGTAAAGTTGGCAGGTAGCAGAGCAATCCTAGCAGACAAAGCATACAGCACGTGAACAAGTCCAGAGTTGCAGCTCTTTGGTTTTAGTTGACTGTGTTTTGTGGATATTTATGTTTGTCTGTGCAAAATGTGTTGTATTCTATTTGTTTTATATTGTATATATCTTTTAAATATATTTTATGAAATTGTATATCCAGGACTCCCTCATAAAAGAGACACTGGCGTCAATGGTGCCTCTGGTATATTGAGAATCACTGGACTGTAGCTTTCCGTCTCTAAAACCCAAATTTCATACAACAAAATGCCACACATATAACAAAATATATATTTAGAGTCCCCTGTTTGCCTTATATTGTGTTTTTTGTGTGCAGTTGAGGCTAAAGATGCAGAGCAGAACAGAAAGTAGTCCGATATGGAGGAGAAGAGAAAGAGGGACCAGAAGGGAGAGAGGCAGTTTGAAATATTGAAGATACAAACGGTGGGATATAAACTGGCAGTACAGAGCTAAGGAATAATGTCTAACTTGTTTTTGCCGTACATACGTACGTTACGGTCACAAGATTCAGGCCTCCTTACTGTCCCTAGAATTTCTGAGAAAACAGCTGGAGGCAGGGCTTTCTCCTATAGAGCTACATTTTTATGGAATTGTCTGCCTATCCATGTGAGAGAGGCAGACTCGGTCTCAACCTTTAAGTCTTTATTGAAGACTCATCTCTTCAGTAGGTCCTATGATTGAGTGTAGTCTGGCCCAGGAGTGTGAAGGTGAACGGAAAGGCACTGGAGCAACCAACAGCCCTTTCTGTCTCTGCCTGGCCGGTTCCCCTCTCTCCAGTGGGATTGTCTGCCTCAATCCCTATTACAGGGGCTAAGTCACTGGCTTACTGGTGCTCTTCCATGCCGTCCCTAGGAGGGGTGCGCCACTTGAGTGAGTTGAGTCACTTACGTGATCTTCCTGTCTGGGTTGACTCCCCTCCTTGGGTTCGTGCCGTGGGGGAGATCTTCGCGGGCCATACTCGGCCTTGTCTCAGGATAGTAAGATAGTGGTTGAAGATATCCCTCTAGTGGTGTCGGGGCTGTGCTTTGGCAAAGTGGGTGGGGTTATATCCTGCCTGTTTGGCCCTGTCCGGGGCTACAGCAGGAGACAGCAGGAGCGGTAGAGATACTCTGAATGATCGGCTATGAAAAGCCAACTGACAGTTACTCCTGAGGTGCTGACCTGTTGCACCCTCTACAACCACTGTGATTATTATTATTTGACCCTGGTGGTCATCTATGAACATTTGAACATCTTGGCCATGTGCTGTTGTAATCTCCACCTGGCACAACTAGAAGAGGACTGGCCACCACTCACAGCCTGGTCCCTCTCTAGGTTTCTTCCTAGGTTCTGGCCTTTCTAGGGAGTTTTTCCTAGCCAACGAGCTTCTGCACCTAGGATGCCTGCTGATTAGGATTTAATGCTGGGATTCTGTACAGCACTTTGTGACATCGGCTGATGTAAGAAAGGCTTAATTAATACATTTGATTGATTTAAATAAATTAGATTTTTGATTGACAGAGGAGCAAATATACCTGTATTTGTAACTGGTTTGATAGTAATAGGCAAATCTGCTCCATGTAAAGATGACTGCTATTTTAGTCATCTGACACATACAGTTGAAGTCAGAAGTTTACATACACCTTAGCCAAATACATTTAAACTCAGTTTGCACAGTTCCTGACATTTAATCCCAGTAAAAATTCCCTGCCTTAGGTTAGTTAGGATCACCACATAATTTTAAGAATGTGAAATGTTAGAATAATAGTAGAGAGAATGATTTATTTCAGTTTTTATTTCTTTCATCACATTCCCAGTGGGTCAGAGGTTTACATACACTCAATTAGTATTTGGTAGCATTGTCATTAAATTGTTTAACTTGGGTCAAATGTTTCGGGTAGCCTTCCACAAGCTTCCCACAATAAGTTGGGTGAATTTTGTCCCATTCCTCCTGTCAGAGTTGGTGTAACTGAGTCAGGTTTGTAGGCCTCCTTGCTCGCACACGCTTTTTTAGTTCTGCCAACAGATTTTCTATAGGATTGAGGTCAGGACCTTGTGATGGAAACTCCAATACATTGACTTTGTTGTCCTTACGCCATTTTGCCACGACTTTGGAAGTATGCTTGGGGTCATTGTCCATTTGGAGGACCCATTTACGACCAAGCTTTAACTTCTTGACTGATGTCTTGAGATGTTGCTTCAATATATCCACGCAATTTTCCTTCCTCGTGATGCCATAACATTATTTTGTGAAGTGCACCAGGCCCTCCTGCAGCAAAGCACCCCCGCAACATGATGCTGCCACCCCCGTACTTCACGGTTGGGATGGTGTTCTTCGGGTTGCAAGCCTCCCCCCTTTTCCTCCAAAAATAATGATGGTCATTATGGCCAAACAGTTCTATTTTTGTTTCATCAGACCAGAGGACATTTCTCCAAAAAGTACGATCTTTGTCCCCATGTGCAGTTGCAAACCGTAGTCTGGATTTTTTATGGTGGTTTTGGAGCAGTGGCTTCTTCCTTGCTGAGCGGCCTTTCAGGTTATGTCGATATATGACTCGTTTTACTGTGGATATAGATACTTTTCTACCTGTTTCCTCCAGCATCTTCACAAGGTCCTTTGCTGTTGTTCTGGGATTGATTTGCACTTTTTGCACCAAAGTACGTTTATCTCTAGGAGACAGAACGCATCTCCTTCCTGAGCAGTATGACAGCTGCGTGTTCCCATGGTTTTTATACTTGCTTGCTATTGTTTGTACAGATAAACATGGAAATTGCTCCCAAGGATGAACCAGACTTGTGGAGGTCTACAATTTTTTTTCTGAGGTCTTGGCTGATTTCTTTTGATTTTCCCATGAAAATCAAGCAAAGAGGCACTGAGTTTGAAGGTAGGCCTTGAAACACATCCACAGCTACACCTCCTATCAGAAGCTTCTAAAGCCATGACATAATTTTCTGGAATTTTCCAAGCTGTTTAAAGGCACAGTCAACTTAGTGTATGTAAACTTCTGACCCACTGGAATTATGATTATACGTTAAATAATCTGTCTGTAAACAATTGTTGGAAAAATGTATTGTGTCATGCACAAAGTAGAGATCCTAACTGACTTGCCAAAATTATAGTTTGTTAACAAGAAATTTGTGGAGTGGTTGAAAAACAAGTTTTAATGACTCCAACCTAAGTGTATGTAAACTTCCGACTTCAACTGTATAGTAGGTAGGCTAGCTTTCACAATAATTAACTTCGTTTTTTTACTGGCAGGATAGTGCAAAGGTACATCTGGTTTGATTTGCTGCTCTAGGTAAAGATATGCATGGCTGAGTTTGATGGACAGATCAATCCTAACACTGTTTCTTCTGCTGTCAGTTTGGTGCTAAACTTACCAGGGTGCAAAGTACAACACAGAGAATCCAGCAGCAGTCCCAGGGCTCAGGAATTTACCCCAAAACATCTTTTTTTTTTAAAGGAAAGGTTACAGAGGCATAAATATCATACCCCCCAAGAAAAGAAACCTCCCCTGTTATTGTAATGGTGAGAGGTTAGGATGTTTTGGGGGTATGATATTGGTGCATCTGTAACTTTCTCACCCATCATTATTCACGATTCATTCCGGATTATCTGTAATCATGGTAGCATTCACATTAATGTAGACGTGTTAGAAACATATTCTATTCTTATTTACAATAAAAGTGACTCCAAAATGACACAATACATTATATACTATTAATTTCTATTGGCCACAAAATAATCTGAAACAACCAAAACAAACTTGGGTCACAAGCTTGATGTATACATTGCGTGCTAGGAATATGGGACTAAATACTTCACTTTTTACTACTTTAATACACATAAGTGAATTTGTCCCAATACTTTTGATCCCTTAAAATGGTGGGGCTATGTACAAAAAGTGCTATATTTCCTAAACGGTTCGCCCGATATGGATGAAAATACCCTGAAATTAAAGCTGGCAGTCTGCACTATAACCTCATAGTCATTGTATCATTTCAAATCCAAAACAACAAGAAATGTGTCATTGTCACAATACTTTTTTTTTTACAATACTATTCATGTGACAGAACAAGACTGGGTCATGCATGTGACAGACCAACACCTCACAATGTCACGATCTTTTAGAGATGGATTGGACCAAGATGCAACGTGGTAGGCATACAAAAAAAAAAATAGCAACTACACACAAACAAGATCCCACAATCTAAGGTGGGAAAAAAGGCTGCCTAAGTATGATCCCCAGTCAGAGACAACGATAAACAGCTGCCTCTGATTGGAAACCATACTAGGCCAACAAAGAAATAGAAACATAGATTTGCCCACCCAAGTCACGCCCACCCAAGTCACACCCAGGTGACGTAACCAAATAGAGAATAAAAAAGGCTCTCTAAGGTCAGGACGTGACACACAAGGCTTCTTCTCTCTAAGCTGAGACCTTGAAACTGAGAGATCCCTTTTTCTTAACAAGGTTCTGGGTGTACTGCCAAATTCCAGACCCTGATAGTGAGGATTCGTTCAATCAGTCACTTGCATGAGCACAGAAAATGGTTATTAGAAGAAATGTATAAAATAGAAAAGCCAACATAAAATGTTCCATCACAACATTTTCATGACGGCAGTTATGAAAGATCATTGTCTTCTAACTATATTTGAAAGTGCATTTGTTATTTGAGTTTAATTTCACAGAGAATGAGGGTTAAGAGTATCACAACAATTCTCACGAATTCATGCATTTATTTTAGAACTAATCCTTTAATCAAATAATGGTCATTTCCTGCAGAAGAGTGTTGTCATTGCTGGAGTCTGCTGTCTACACCCTACAACCTTAAGCCCTTTCTGGTGACGTATGGGGAACCGACATGTGTGTTTTAACACGGGTCCTCTACTCAGGTAAACAAAGCCTGTGTCTATTCAAGCCCTTAATCCAATAGATAGATGTCTGCCCCCCCCCCCGCACCAGTCATCCCCAGAGAGAGAAAGGAAGCTAACTGTTCCTTTACGTAAGATACCAGAAAGACTCCCACATTCAAGGAATTAAGACTCTGTTCCCCCCCCCCCCCCCCCAGCCAAGGCAATACGTAAATGATTGTGTATTGATTGATCTCATTAATTTGGTTCATAAACAATACTTAATCGTCTCCCTCATAGAGAGTTGAATAACATGTAGGGCACCTTGGGTAGCATCTACCTGTTTGTATCTACCTGTCTGTATGTAGTGGTTAAATTGAGATGGGTTAAGTAGTAGAACTGTTATGAACCTTGTTGCTTTTATGTCAAATAAATAAATGGCTAAATCCATGAACATCAAGCATGTTGTTTTCCATTTAGCACATAAAACGTATACCAGAAGACACAGTATAGATGTCACTTAATTACTTATCACTAGACTGCGAACAGCTGGTAGGAGTCCCATTATATTTCTCTCTCGCACAGGGGCAAGTTCAGTACACCTGAAAATGAGGGGCTGCATTTGAGCCACTTGTTGTTGTTAGATTTACTGTAATCTCTTTATCTGTGGTGTGCTGTGTCTATGAAGGGAATAGGCCAAGCTAATCTCTCTCTGGGAACATTGAGTAACAGTGTTACATGACGTCTGATCCTCAACGTCTGGTCCTCACCGTCGCCCACTGCAATCAACAGGTCAACCTTGTGTGGCACGGCAGGAAGCCCTTTGGTTGCATAGCACAGGTGTTCTCTACAGTCAAGGCCAAAGGGTCCACAAATGCACATTCCTTTACCTTCCTAAAACCCTATGCAGGGCACTTAAAGTGCTGTGAAAAAGTATTTGCCATTTTCATATTTTCTCTACTTTTTGCGTAATTTTGATACTGAATGTTTTCAGATCTTCAACCAAAACCTAATATTATATAAAGGGATCCTGAGTGAACAAATAACACAAAAATGACATACTTATTTAATTCATTTCATAAACAAAGTTATGCAACACCCTGTGTGAAAAGTCATATTCCCCTTACACTCAATAACTGGTTGTGGCACCATTAGATGCAATGACTCCAACCAAACGCTTCCTGTAGTTGTTGTTCAGTCTCTCACATCGCGGTGGAGGAATTTTGGACAACTCTTCCAGGCAGTCCCGCTTTAACTCAGCAACATTTGTGGATTTTCAAGCACAAATTGCTCATTTCAAGTCCTGCCACAGCATCTCGATTGGAATTAGGTCTGGACATTCCAAAGCTTCAAATATGTTACCTTTTAACCATTTTTATGTAGACTTGATTGTGTGTTTTGGATCTTTTGTCTTGCTGCACTTCAGCTTCAGCTCACAGACTGATGGCCTGACATTCTCCTGTAGAATTATCTGATACAGAGCAGAATTGATTGTTCGTTCTATTAAGGCAAGTCATCCAGGTCCTGAGGCAGCAAAGCATCCCCAAACCATCACACTACCACCACCATGCTTGACCGATGGTATAAGGTTCTTACTGTGGAATGCAATGCTTGGTTTTGCCAGGTGTAATCAAATCAAAAATCGAATCAAATTGTATTAGTCACACGCGCCGAATACAACAGATGTTGACCTTACCGGGAAATGCTTACTTACAAGCCCCTAACCAACAATGCAGTTTAAAAAAATTGAATGATAAATAGAAGGAACAAGTAATTAAACAGCTGCAGTAAAATAACAATAGCGAGACTATATACAGGGGGTACAGTACAGAGTCAATGTGCGGGTGCAACGATTAGTCAAGGTAATTGAGGTAATATGTACATATAGGTAGAGTTAGAGTTATTAAAGTGACTATGCATAGATAATAACAGAGAGTAGCAGCGTAGAAGGAGGGGGCAATACAAATAGTCTGTGTAGCCATTTGATTAGCTGTTGAGGAGTTTTATGGCTTGGGGGTAGAAGCTGTTTAGAAGCCTCTTGGACCTAGACTTGCCGATCCAGAACCGCTTGTCGTGTGGTAGCAGAGAGAACAGTCTATGACTAGGGTGGCTGGAGTATTTTACAATTTTAAGGGCCTTCCTCTGACACAGCCTGGTTTAGAGGTCCTGGATGGCAGAAAGTTTGAGGAGGGGACTGAGCATGCACCCCTGAGGGGCCCCTGTGTTACGAATCATCGAGGCGGATGTGTTGTTACCTTCCCTTACCACCCGGAGGCGGCCCTTCAGGAAGTCCAGGATCCAGTTGCAGAGGGAGGTGTTTAGCCCCAGGGTCCTCAGCTTATTGATGAGTTTTAAGGGCACTATGGTGTTGAACGCTGAGCTTTAGTCAGTGAATAGCATTCTCACATAGGTGTTCCTTTTCTCCAGGTGGAAAAAGGCAGTGTGGAGTGCCACAGAGATTGCATCATCTGTGGATCTGTTAGGGCGGTATGCAAATGGGAGTGGATCTAGGGTTTCTGGGATAATGATGTTGATGTGGGTCATGACCAGCCTTTCAAAGCACTTCATGGCTACAGACGTGAGTGCTACGGGTTGTTAGTCATTTAGGCAGGTTACCTTAGTGTTCTTGGGCACAGGGACTATGGTGGTCTGCTTAAAACATGTTGGTATTACAGACTCGGTCAGGGAGAGGTGGAAAATGTCAATGAAGACATTTGCCAGTTGGTCAGCGTATGCTTGCAGTACACGTCCTGGTAATCCATCTGGCCCTGCCACCTTGTGAATGTTGAACTGTTTAAAGGTCTTACTCACATCGGCTGCGGAGAGCGTGATCACACAGTCATCCGGAACAGCTGATGCTCTCATGCATGTTTGAGTGTTATATGCCTCGAAGCGAGCATAGAAGTTGTTTAGCTCGTCTGGTAGGCTCGTATCACTGGGCATCTCTCGGCTGTGCTTTCCTTTGTAGTCTGTAATGGTTTGCAAGCCCTGCCACATCTGAGTATAGTACAATTCGATCTTAGTCCTGCATTGACGCTTTGCCTGTTTGATGGTTCATTGAAGGGCATAGCAGGATTCCTTATAAGCTTCCGGGTTAGAGTCCCGCTCCTTGAAAGCAGCAGCTCTAGCCTTTAACTCATTGCGAATGTTGCCTGCAATCCATGGCTTCTGGTTGGGGTATTTACGTACGGTCACTGTGGGGACAATGTCATATATGTACTTATTGATGAAGCCAATGACTGACGTGATGTACTCCTCAATGCCATGGGGAACAATCCCGGAACATATTCCAGTCTATACTTTTGACTCATCTGTCCATAGTAAATTATTCCAAGACTCTTGATGATCATCAAGGTGCTTTTTGGCAAACTTGAGTCAACTTTTTGGACGAGATGGATCCCATTATTATAAGGGCACAAGGCGAGACCCAAATGCAGACACAGGAGGCAGATGGTAGAGCTACGATATTTATTATAACAAAGGGAGTAGGCAAAGGCAGGTACAGAGAACTGGCACAAACTGGCACAGAGAGACAGGAAACACATGGATATATACACTGGGGATAATAAGCGACACCTGAAGGGTGTGGAGACAATCACAAGAACTGGTGAACCAGATCAGGAAGTGACAATTATGTCTGGTTAAAAAGCAACAAATCGGACGTTTTGGAATGGCCTCGTCAAAGTCCAGACCTAATCCAAATTCAGATTTGGTGGCAGGACTTTAAACGAACAACTACATGAAGCATTTGGTTGCAGTCATTGCTGCTAAAGGTGCCAAACCAGTTATTGAGTGTATGGGGGCAATATTTTTTCACACCGGTGAATTGGGTGTTGCATAATTTTGTTCATTAAATAAATAACATAAGCATCCAATTTTTTTTGTTATTTGTAAACTCAGGTTCCCTTTATCTAATATTAGGGTTTGGTTGAAGATCTGCTAACATTCAGTATCAAAAATAGAGAAAATCAGAAAGTGGGCAAATACTTTTCCACAGCGCTGTATATATATTTTTTATTTTATTTAACTAGGCAAGTCAGTTTTAAGAACAAATTCTTATTTTCAATGACAACCTACCGGGGAACAGTGGGTTAACTACCTTGTTCATTTTTACCTTGTCAGTTCAGGGATTTGATCTAGCAACCATTCGGTTACTGGCCCAATGCTCTAAACACTAGGGTACCTGCTGCCCCAAAACAGCTGAGTTGGCCGGGAATACTGTACATGTTATGATCCCATCTACCCTTATTCTGCATGCTCTGTAGCCTTTCACATTAGCAACTTGAGGAGATTGGGATACATCTAAATAGAGCTTGGGGATTAGAGTGCATGACACCAACTTGATCCCTTATTTGCGAGGGGAGGGGATAGAAGGAGACACCGTCAGAGGTGAGGAGAGTTAATTTTACGTTGACTCTGCAACTTGAATAGGCTGATGCTCTCCAGGACCATTACCAGGCGCACAGATCAGAGCTGGGGAAACCTGGGAGAACAGCTAGAGACATATTCTGAGACCGTCAGTGGAAGTCAGAACCTAAAAGCTAAATGGAGTTGGATATTTGTATTTCAGAGTTTAAAAGACATTGAGGAGGATTGGAGATCTCCCGCTTGCTCCATAGAAAGGATTTGATGGATTGTACCATGACTTCTGAAGCTGCTGTTTGGGTATCCGAAGGTGCTGAGAGTCATGAAAATGTCTGACATGGGATAAAAGCAGAGTGACAGCTTTCAAACTTGAAGGTGAGATATGCAAAAAGATGTTCTCTCTTCTCAAGCTGGTATTATTGTATAAATCATTGCAAAACACTGACAATAACTTTCTTTCTAAAAAAATCTAATTTTGATGCCCTGTAAAACTACTATAATATTATATAATAGTAAGGGAGAGTGGGTTAAGTTGAGCCAAAGGAGTAAGTTTAGCCACCGTTGTTTTTAGAAACCATACACAAAATGTATAATTTGACCAAATATTTAGGAGCCATGGTTGAGCCAATGGCAAGTTGAGCAAATTGAAGAGTTTTCTTCCTAGGTGAAATGCAAGGCATAATCACTGGGACATGATGTAACAACAGGGCCTGGCTAGGGTTGCAAAGTTACCAGTAATTCACCACTGTTACCGGAATCTTGGTAGTTAACAGAAAATCTAGGGCAATCTATCGTAACTTTGGTCATTTATACACTACCGGTCAAAAGTTTTACAACCCCCACTCATTCAAGGGTTTTTCTTTATTTTTACTATTTTCTACATTGTAGAATAATAGTGAAGACATCAAAACTATGGAAAAACAAATATGGAATCATGTAGTAACCAGAAAAGTGTTAAACAAATAAAAAAATATTTGAGATTCTTCAAATAGCCACCCTTTGCCTTGATGACAGTTTTGCACACTCTTGGCATTCTCTCAACCAGCTTCACCTGGAATGCTATTCCAACAGTCTTGAGCACTTGTTGGCTGCTATTCCTTCACTCTGCGGTCTGACTCATCCCAAACCATCTCAATTTGGTCGAGGTCGGATTGTGGAGGCCAGGTCATCTGATGCAGCACTCCATCACACTCCTTCTTGGTAAAATAGCCATTTCACAGCCTGGAGGTGTGTTGGGTCATTGTCCTGTTGAAAAACAAATGATAGCCCCACTAAGCCCAAACCAGATGGGATGGTGTATCGCTGCAGAATGCTGTGATAGCCTTGCTGGTTAAGTGTGCCTTGAATTCTAAATAAATCACTGACAGTGTCACCAGCAAAGCACCCCCACACCATAATACCTCCTCCTCCATGCTTTACAGTGGGAACCACACATGCAGAGATCATCCGTTCACCTACTCTGCGTCTCACAAAGGCATGGCAGTTGGAACCAAAAATCTCCAATTTGGACTCCACACCAAAGGACAGATTTCCACCAGTCTAATGCCCATTGGTCATGTTTCTTGGCCAAAGCAAGTCTCTTCTTATTATTGGTGTCCTTTAGTGGACAGTTGAAGAAACTTTCAAAGTTCTTGAAATGCTCCAGATTGACTGACCATCATGTTTTAATGTAATGATGGACTGTCATTTCTCTTTGCTTATTTGAGCTGTTCTTGCCATAATATGGACTTGGTCTTTTACCAAATAGGGCTATCTGCTGTATACCCCCCTACCTTGTCACAACACAACTGACTGCCTAAAACGCATTAAGAAGGAAAGAAATTCCACAAATTAACTTTTAAGAAGCTGTTAATTGAAATGCATTCCAGGTGACTACCTCATTAATCTGGTTAAGAGAATGCCAAGAGTGTGCAAAGCCGTCATCAAGGCAAAGGGTGGCTATTTGAAGAATCTCAAATGTAAAATATATTTTCATTTGTTTAACACTTCTTTGGTTACTATGTGATCCCATATGTGTTATTTCATAGTTCTGATGTCTTCACTATTATTCTATAACGTTGAAAATAGTAAAAAATAAATAAAAAACCTTTGAATGAGTGGGTGTTCTAAAACTTTGACCGGTAGTGAACTTTAAAAAAAAGTATTAATATATATATATATATTAGAAAATTGTCATATCTGTGTCCTTGAGTTTTTAGTAGATAGACCATATGGTTCAAGAGCAAATAGCCTACTTAATGAAAAAAGCATATGCACAAAAATCTGATTTCTCTCATATAGTATGTGGTGCACAAATTTGTTTACATCCCTGTTAGTGAGCATTTATCCTTTGCCAAGATAATCCATCCATCTGACAGGTGTGGCATATCAAGAAGCTGATTACACAGGTGCAACTTGTGCTGGGGACAATAGAATGTGCAGTTTTGTCACACACCACAATGTCAAAGATGTCTCAAGTTTTGAGGGAGGGTGCAATTGTCATGCTGTCTGCAGGAATGTCTACCAGAGCTGTTGCAAGAGAATTGAATGTTCATTTCTATACCATAAGCCGCTTCCCATGTTGTTTAAGAGAATTTGGCAGTAAGCCCAACCGGCCTCACAAACGCAGACCACATGTAACCACGCCAGCCCAGGGCCTCCACATCCGGCTTCTTCACCTGCGGGATCATCTGAGACCAGCCACCCGGACAGCTGATGAAACTGTAGGTTTGAACATCTGAAGAATTTCTGCACAAACTGTCAGAAACCATCTCAGGGAAGCTCGTCGTCCTCAGGGTCTTGACCGACTGCAGTGCGACATCGTAACCGACTTCATTGGGCAAATGCTCACTTTCCATGGCCACTGGCACACTGGAGAAGTGTGCTCTTCACAGAGGAATATCGGTTTCAACTGTACCGGGCAGATGGCAGACAGCATGAATGGCGTTGTGTGGGCAAGCACTTTTCTGACGTCAATGTTGTGAACAGAGTGTTCATGGTGGCGGTGGGGTTATGGTATGGGCAGGCATAAGCTACGGACAACGAACACAATTGCATTTTATCAATGGCAATTTTCATGCACAGAGATATTGTGATGAGATCCTGAGGCCCATTGTTGTGCCATTCATCAGCTGCAATCTACTCATGTTTCAGCATGATAATACATGCCCCATGTCGTAAGGATCTGTACACAATTCCTGAAGGCTGAAAATGTCTCAGTTCTTCCATGGCCTGCATACTCACCAGACGTCACCCATTGAGCATGTTTAGGATGCTCTGGATCGACGTGTACGACAGCGTGTTCCAGTTCCCGCCAATATCCAGCAACTTTGCACAGGCATTGAAGAGAAGTGGGACATTCCACAGGCCACAATCAACAGCCTGATCAATTATATGCGAAGGAGATGTGTCATGCTGCATGAGGCAAATGGTGGTAACTCCAGATACAGACTGGTTTTCAGATCCAAGCCACTACCTTTTTTTAAGGTATCTGTGACCAACAGATAATCCATAGATTAGAGCCTAATTTCTTAATTTCAATTGACTGTCTTCCTTATATGAACTGTATCTCAGTAAAAACTTTGAAATGGTTGCGTTTATATTTTTGTTCAGTGTATTTTACATGTCATAATCCCAGAAAGAGGGCCAGAGATAATTACAGACATCCGTGATAATCTGAAGTACCCAAAAGGGCCACTAGAAGTCTGATAGATTATATAAAATCCCTGAATGATACCAATATTCTGGTATTTTACTGCTAAACTTCGGAAAGTTTATTTATTTATAATATAATTAGAATTTATTTCCTGTCCACAGTCCATAACCTGCCATGACCTGAGCAGTAGTAAGGATGCCAGGGGGGCAGTACCAGGTGTCCACCAGGAGGAAGACTCTCCACAGCCGCTATAGCCTGTCAGTCAGCTCGTTAGGTCGGCAGGATGAGGAGGAGGATACCCCGCCACCATGCCTCAGCCCTCTGGAGAAGCTCACCACCAAAATGTGTCAGGATGAGCAGACCATCAAGGAGCTGATCGTGGGCCGTAGGATTGGCTTCTACAAGGTCCGAGGTGAGATCGGCTCTGGAACCTTCTCCCACGTCAAAATGGCCTTCCACTCCCTCACCAAAGGCAAGGGCCACATTGCTGACCGTGCAAAATGTCATCAATAATTAATCAGTGCAGCTGGTATCATCATCCATGCAATGATGCTAACAGCATAGCAATTCATTAGTGTGACTGTGAAACCACCACAGTAAAGCATGTTGAAAATGAACTGAGAAAAACACCTGTCTCAAGTGATCCAACACCTTTCACCTTCTCTCCCACAGACAAGGTGGCCATCAAGGTGCTGGATAAGATGCGACTGGATGTTCAGGCCCAGAGGCTGCTCTCCAGGGAGATCTCCTGCATGGAGGCCCTGCAGCATGCCAATGTGGTGCGTCTGTACGAGGTGGTGGAGTCACACAGCCGACTCTACCTGGTGCTGGAGTATGCCGGTGGAGGGGACCTCCACACACACATCTGCTCCGATGGCAAGCTGTCAGAAGCCGAGGCCAAGATCACCTTCGCACAAATCCTATCCGCCATCAAACACATGGTCCGTAACATTCAATTGAATACACATCTACTGTAGAATCAGCCATGTGATCCCAGGTCTTATTACAGTCCAATACAGAGATTCTTGATATAAAGATATTATTTTTGTCAATTTCAATCATCAAATTATTTCATACAGTATGTTTATTGTTTTTATTTGCAGCACGACAAAAACATAATCCACCGGGACCTGAAGGCTGAGAATGTACTGTACACCTGTAATGGCTGTGTGAAGGTGGCTGACTTTGGATTCAGCACCAGGGTCACCAACTGCAGTGACACCCTGGACACCTTTTGTGGCTCTCCCCCCTATGCTGCGCCTGAACTCTTCAGGGACGAGTGCTATGTGGGGCCGCCAGTGGACGTATGGGCCATGGGCGTCCTGCTCTTCTTCATGGTGACTGGCACCATGCCCTTCCGAGCCGAAACCATGGGCAAGCTGAGGCTCACTGTTATAGAGGGGGTCTACACCCTTCCGCCCTGGGTGCCAGGCCCATGCCAGCGGCTGATTCGGGGCATCCTGAAGCCTGTGCCAACGGAACGCTATGCGGTGGACCAGATGCTGGGCTGTGACTGGCTGCTTCCTGTGGAGTACCCGTGGACTGTGGTGCCACCGGTCCCCCTCAACCCTCTGCGCCTGGCGGATGCAGAGCCTGGGGAGCTGGATGATGAGGAGGAGGAGATCAGGGCCTCCCTGGAGGAGCTGGGTGTCAACATGGAACACATACGCAACAATGAGGGCAAGGACAGCCGCAGCCCCATCACCGGACTTTACCGCATCCTCTTACACCGTGCCCAGAAAAGGCGTGGCGCTGAGACTGTGCCTGTGGTCGGAGGGTTGGTCCGGGACCCTAAAAGAGAGGGCCTCCGAGCTTACAGAAGTCTGATGCACTCCTCCAGGTTATGTGTCCTTCAGTAAGTGACCAGCCTGGACGTGGGTCCTTGTAAACCTGCTTTAATCCATTGAAAATTCACTCAGGGTCATACAGCTACAAATGTTTTATTGCACTTTGGGATGAAAGTGAAAATGTGTTTTGTGTGAATGTAACACAGGAACCTCTGTAGATGAACAGTTGTGGTAACACACAGATACTGAAACATTCGACTGCTGGTCATGATGTCTCTAACAAAGTAAGATTGTTATTGGTAATATTTTGTGAAGCTGAAATAGAGGTGTAAAAGTGCCTGATGAAATAATGAGTCCCATCAAAATGAATTTAGG